>NC_135649.1:1818181-2121212 GCF_053574225.1 Canis aureus
AGGCCATCTCCCACCGCGGGTGCAGTGGCGGGGGCGCGGCCTGCGGAGGATGTGAGCTCAGCCTGGGCGCGGGCCAGCCGGGGTGCGGCGGGCGGGGGCGCGTAGCGGTCTGCACGCCCGGCCAGCCTGCCAGCGCGCCTTTGTTCTCGAGGCCTGCGTGCAGGAGCCCGGCGGCCCCGGGGGCAGCGGCGGGGCTGGGGTGGGGGGGGGGGTGGCTGGGAGGGGCCAGCCCAGGAGAGAGGAGGACGCGTGGAGCCCCCGCCCTCGACCTCGATCTCCCCCGTGCCACAGGAGCGACCCGCGCCCTCACCGATGGACACGAGCTTGATGCTCTCCCGGTCCAGGAACTCGAGCGCCACCGACACGTTCTCGAGCTGCATCTGGCGGAAGGTGGGCCTCTGGTTGTGCTTGCGGTGCATCTTCTTCTGGCTGAGCACCTCCAGCAGCGCGATGAGCCGCAGCCCATCGCTCAGGTCCGTCTGCAGGTTGGCGATGCGCTTGCTCACGCACTTCAGGTGCTCGTTGCACCAGCGCGTGAACGTGTTCTGCTGGATCTTCTTCCACGGCGCGTCCTCGGCCAGGTCCTTCTCGGTGGCTGGCATCTCGGCGTCTCGCGTGTCGGCACCGCCGCCCGGAGCCGCGCCTGCCGCGCTCTGGCCCGCCCGGGAGTGGGAGCTACTCATTTTGAGGCGCGAGGAACTGAGGGGCGGTGCTGCAGCCTCGGCGAGGGGACGGCCCTTTAATTAAAGTCGCAGGCACCTCCGCGCGCGCGGGACGAGGCAGACAGTGAAGATTGTGCTGCGGAGAGAACGAGCCCTTTAAATGCGGGCGGGGGCGGGTTCCGTGGGGGCGGAGCCACAGCGGGGCGGGGCCGCGGGGTGGGGCTTGGGGCTGCGCCCGCCCCGCCCCGCCCGTCGGAATGCCCCCTTCAGCCCCCAGTCCCAGCGGCGCGGCCCGACCCCGAGGCCCTGGGGAGGTCGCCGCGCCCCGAGGGGGTCAGGGTGCACCCCAGCCCCGCCGCCCTGCACCAGCCCTGCAGGAAACGCTGCAGCAAGGAAAGGCTGAGCGGCGTCTGGCGCTGGACCACTCGGCCTCCGGCAGGCACGCCATACAAGGGACTTTCCTCCTCCGAGGCCCCTGAGGAGGAGGGGCGGTGTTCCCGCTCCCTGAGTCACGCGGGCTCCGACGGTCCCCGCAGCCCCCTGCCCCCTGCCCCCTCCGCACCCCGCGCTCCCCGGCCGCCCCGGGCCGGCCGCGCCTCCGCCGCAGCGCGAAGGGACCCCGATCCCGAGAGCGGGCCCTCGGGGCCGCGGGGCCCAGGCCCGGGCAGCAGCCGCCTCGGCCCCCGGTGCCACCCCGCCCCGCTCCGCTCTCCACCTGCGCCCGTCGTCCCGCAGGTCCCCAGCGCCTCCCACCCCCCCTCCCTCCCTCCCTCCCACTGCGCCCGGGAGGAAATGGGGCACTGGGCCAGGAGGCCGCGGGCACCCCAGGAGCGGGCATCCTTGCAAGGCACTGGGCGTGCCCGTGGGCGCTGGCAGGGGGCCGAGCCCGGCGTGCGGGCGGCGGCCAGCGTGCGCCCGACCCCCGCGCCAGCCACCTGGGGCGTCGGGGCTTTCCTCTGCTGTCCAGGGCGTCCCCGTGGCAGCCTGGGGGGGCGGGGAGCCTTCAAGCCCCCGACGACCTGCTGGGCCGGCTCTGCGCGCTTGGGCCTGGGTGGGCCCCGGGGTGAGCCGAGCACAGGGGGCCCCGGCGTACTCGCGGGTGAGCGCGCGAGGTTGCAAGGCCGTGGAGAGCTATTCACTCAAAATCAAGTTTTTGGTGGTCACACCGGGGAGACCGAGACCGCAAAGGCGCCGCGGCCGAGGCCTGCCCGGACGCCACTGCCACCCTCTTCCTCAGGAGCCAGCCTGCCGGGGCTCACTGAGCGGGGACTCACTCCTCCCGGTCCTCTGTACGTCCCTCTGCAGGGTCCCTTCTCTGCGTTGGCCGAGGAAGGCAGGTCTGTCTCCCACTTGTTAAACCGAACTTCAGAGTAGTAGTAAGTCACGTGATAAAGAGCAGAGGACGAGGGCAGCCCGGGCCGCTCGGAGGTCTAGCGCGGCCTTCAGCCCAGGGCCTGATCCTGGAGACCCGGGATCGGGTCCCACGTCCGGCTCCCTGCGTGGGGCCTGCTTTTCCCTCGCCCTGTGTCTCTGTCTCTCTGTCTCTCATGAATAAATACAAATTTAGAAAAGAATCTTAAAAAAAGAGCAGAGGACCAGGAGGCCCGGGTGGCCAGCGCGTCATGCCCAAATATGGCTGAGTCTGAGGCAGCCCTGGACGCCTGCGTTACCCACGGTGGGGCTGCCGTCCCACTCGGCATCTCCCCTGCCCTCCAGGACGCTCACTTTGGGGCTGCCTGTCACCCCACTGGGGTTTCCAGTCGGAGGCCCACCCCATCTGCACTCTTCCCTCTGCTGACCACTGTCAGACACACCTGCACGAAGCACACCACGGTGCCTGGGAACTGGGGGCGGGAACCCATACGGACCTCTCCCTACGCAGGGCCCATGCAGGGCGAGGTGATATTTGTCCTGGTCTGTCCCCCTGCCCCACTGGAAAGCAAGTTCCCAAGGACAGAATTACACGGAGAATTGGTTTTCTCTCCACTAAGTGCCATCGACTGGGTCATGTGTTCATTCAGTGACGGTCAGCAGCCAGGGACACTAAGTCGGAGCAACCGATCCGTAGTCCGCTCCAGCAGAAAGGAGCACAGAAGCTGGGTGTCCTGGCTTCCCGTCCCACCCTCTCCCTATTTGGGGGAGACTGTCGGTGGGTGTACAGGGGGTTTGGCCCCAGGAAACATAGTATCGCCACCAGATGGCGCCCCATCCCAAAGCCCCCAGATCGGGCAGTCCTTGGAAACCAAAATCCAGCTCTTTCATATTTTCCCTTATTTGGAGTAGATTCTGGGATGTTAGACACACCCCGCCCCCCACCCCACCCCGGGGCCCTCAGACCCCAGGCCAGGCCCTCCTACGGGGGCGCTTGGGCGGCTGGAGAAAGCCGCACAATGGCACGGGGAGCAGAGAGCGGGGCGGGAAGGGCCAGCCCCGGTGCCGCAGGTGAGGACACTCATTCCCTGAGCTCCCACCTTGACCCTGTGGCCTGGAGCACGTGCAGGTGGACCTGCCAGGGGATTTCACCTACTTTTCCTGGACCCGGCTGGCAAGGGCATGTGGGGGATGTTGCGCTCACATCCTGACTGGCGGTGAACATCCAGCTCCGCGCCAACCTGGGACGGGGCCCAGCCGGGGAATGTGGCCCATAGGAGGAGCCCCTGCCTTCGCGCCTGGCCACACCCCTGCCCCAGCCCCCATGGAGCGCCGCAGCCCCGGAACCAGCTCCCCGGTGCCCCACGCAGCTGGTGCCAGCGGGGAACCCGCTGTTGTCCCCCCCCCCAGGGGCCACACTGGCTGCGGACGGTCCCAGGTGGCCACTCGCGCTCAGCCCGCACAACGTCCTGCTCTCGGGGCCCT
Source organism: Canis aureus (assembly GCF_053574225.1). NCBI lineage: Eukaryota > Metazoa > Chordata > Mammalia > Carnivora > Canidae > Canis > Canis aureus. Next base: position 1,821,700 of record NC_135649.1, read on the forward strand.
TCTTCCCCAGACAGTAACGCGGTGGCTGGCTCACGGGCACCCACTTGGCCCACGTCGCGCCAGACGGCCCGACACCCTGTGTCTGGGGGACCCCTGCGGCCTGGGGCTCCCACAGCCCTGGGCGCGGATGGACGTTCGCGGGTAAAGCAGGGCCGGCAGCCCCCGGGCACCGCGCTCCCAAGTTCAGGAATCCCAGCTGCGCCCGGCCTGGGCGCGGTTCCGCGCCGGCGCCTGCGTTCTTGGCGCCCCTCCGCCCTCCTTCGGCTCCCCGGGCCGGGCCGCAGGCTGCGCGGCGGCCGTGTCGCGCGGAGGCCTCACCTGCTGTCCCTGCGGGCGGCCCGCGACTGCGGGGGTGGCGCCGGGGTCGCCTCTGCGCCCGCGCCCGGCGCCTCGGGGTTCCGCTGGCGTCCGCTGAGCGCCGCGCGCCTCCACGCGAATGGGCCGCCGCTGCCCGCCTTCTTTTGGCCGCACCCCCGCCCCGCGCCCGCCCCGCGCCCGCCCCGCGCCCGCCCCGCGCCCGGCCCGGCGAGAAAGCCTTAATTGGTAAAATCGCCCAGGAGCCGGGGGGCGGGCGCGCCGTGAGCTCCAGAGCTCGGCCGCCCGGCGACGCCGCCACCCCCCGCCCGCGATGAGCTCACCGCCCGGCGAGGTCCGCCTGGGGGGGGGCTCGCCTCAAGATCCCGCGGGGTCTCGGGGCCCACGGCTCAGCCCAACGGCCAAGGCCACGCCCTCCAGGGAGCCGCCCACAGTCGCGGCCCCCTGCGTTTGCCCCAAGCCGGGGCGGCGGGGCAAGTGGGGCTCTGCCCCCTGGGCTGGCGGGGCTGCGGGTGGGGTCGCGCGGCAGGCCGTTGCAGGTGTGCACTGAGCTCCTGGCGCCCGCAGGGCCGCCGCGGGCAGGGACCCGAGGAGCGAGCTCCTGACTGCCCCCCACGCGGCCCCTGCTGGGTGCCAGGCCCGGCTGGGAGCCCCCTGCGGACCACGACTGGGTGCAGCCTGCAGTGTGGGAGGGCGCCTGGCCGCGGCCCGGTACTGCTGACCGGGTGGGCACCTCCGCTCTGGCGCTGCCAGGCCCCCTTCCTCTTCCTCAGGCCTACTTCTTGGTAGCTTCAGAGGCGGCTCAAATGTCACTTCCTTGGGGAAGGTCACATTAAGAAGTGTCATTTTAACATTTTGCCCACAACCCTCAGTGAGAACTACGGTTTCTGTCCCGAGCCAGTGGCGCGCCCTTGCCGTGGGAGAGTGCTCACCCTCGCACACACGCACATGGACGCAAACAACTGAAATAAACGTTTCACAAAATGAGACTTTTCCTAAGTACCTGAAAAGCGCTCTGACCTTTTTTATTCTTTTCTACCTCATTAAAAGGGAGGAAGAGGGGCGCCTGGGTGGCTCAGACGGTTGAGCGCGGGACTCTTGATCTGCACTCAGGTCGGGATCTCAGGGTCCTGGGATGGAGCCCTAGGTGGGGTTCTGTGCTCAGCCGGCAGTGGGCTTGGGGTTCTCTCTCCCTCTGCCCTACACCCCCCTACGCAGGTGCGCGCTCTCTCTCCCCCTAATAAATAAATCTAAAATTTTAAAAGATTTTATTTACTTATTCATGAGAGACAGAGAGAGAGAGAGAGAGAGAGAGAGAGAGAGAGAGAGGCAGAGACACAGGCAGAGGGAGAAGCAGGCCCCATGCAGGGAGCCCGATGTGGGACTTGATCCTGGGTCTCCAGGATCACACCCTGGGCCGAAGGCGGCACTCAACCACTGAGCCACCTGGGCTGCCCTAAATTTTTTTTTAAAAAACAAGAAAGGGAGGGAGGGAGGGCAAAGCTGGTGGTAGCTGCCGAACGCACTGGGCTAGCCACCTACAGTCTTAACACTACAGGAGGACACCGTTGTCCCCTAAGGCCCCCAGGCATTCACTGCCACCTTTGCTAGCTCTACTGGTGATGGCCTTTCCACCCACACCCACGGTGGCATCTCCTAGGAGGGTGGGGGTCTCCTGTGCTCCCTCTGGTGGGAACCCCCCCACACACACTGCTGGGGAGGGCAGTGCTTTGCGTCACTCGATGGATGAGCACAGATGGGCAGCAGGCATTCGGGTCTGTGGGGTAGCTGTGCTGGAGCTCACGGCCAAGGCTGCCCTTCAAGGACGGAGGCCCGCCCTACCACAGACATTACAACCGGAGCCACTGCAACAGGTGGGGGGGCACGAGGGAGGCTCCAGCCACATGGCTGGACTATGGGACCCCCACCCCCATTTGAATCCTTTTTTACACCTACCCCCCCTCCCTTCCCCTCCACATGCAAGCCAGAAAGGCAGGCAGCTCTTGATCTCTCCTTCCTCCGGGCTTTGGGGGCGCAAAGCTTTGTACGGCACCCACGGCACCCACAGCACCCACAGCACCCATGGCTCTCTGGTGAAGATCAAACGAAATTACAGGCTTTTTCTCCTTGCGTTGAAGGTTCTGGAAAACCACTAGAATCAGTTCCATTCTTGCCACCAAGGCAGGCTGAATCTCCACCTGGCCGTGTCAGTAGTACCAAGATGAACCAACGTGTTCTAGAATTGGAACACAGGGCGTTCTCTGAGAGGCGTTTAGTCAGCTAACCATTCACTGTTTTATATTGATTGAGACAATCTTCCACATAATAATTTTCACAAGTCATGATCTTACAACTTTTGTTACTCTCTGAGCAACGTTTCTTTCTCTTTTTAAAAATATTTTATTTACTTATCCACGAGAGACACAGAGGCACAGACACAGGCAGAGGGAGAAGCAGGCTCCCTGCAGGGAACCCGATGCGGGACTCGATCCCGGGACCCCGGGGTCACGCACTGGGCCGAAGGCAGACGGCTGAGCCGCCGGGGCGGCCTCTGAGCAATGTTTCAGTGCATTTGAATACCAGCAGGTAAAATCCAAAGGATCTTTGACATCCTTGAAAACTTCAGTTTTTAAAAAAATATTTAAACAATGTTTAAAGGAGTTTATTTAGGAGGCAGCATGAGCAGGGGGAGGGGCAGAGGGAGAGGGAGAAGCGGACTCCCCACTGAGCGGGGAGCCGGAGGCCCTGATGGGCTCAATCCTAGGACCCTGAGATCCTGAGCTGAGCTGAAATCAGGAGTCTCTGAGCCACCCAGGCGGGCCAAAGAGTTAAGTTTCGTATCAAACTAAAGTATTAAGAAGATTCTGATTTTAAGGAAAATGTTAATTGCTCACTGAACAATCCTCTCCTTGGACACTAATCCTGAGAAATGTGCTTGAGTTGATACATTTCCTTTAACCTTCAACCCTGCTGGGAGCCTAAGTTACACTGTATACTGCTTAGAACCATTCCCATCCTTAAAAGAGAAACTTTTTTCTTTTTTCTTTTTTTAAAGATTTTATTGGGGTATGCCTGGGTGGCTCAGCGGTTGAGCACCTGCCTTCGGCCCAGGGCATGATCCTGGGGTTCTGGGATCGAGTCCCACATCGGGCTCCCCGCAGGGAGCCTGCTTCTCCCTCTGCCTGTGTCTCTGCCTCTGTCTCCGTGTCTCTTATGAATAAATACATAAAATCTTAAAAAAAAAGATTTATTTGGGAGGAAGAAAGCACACACGCAGGGAGTGGGGCAAAGGGAGAAGCAGACTCCTCGCTGAGCAGGGAGCCTGACTCAGGGCTCTATCCCGAGACCTTGGGATCATGACCTCAGCTGAAGGCAGGTGCTTAACCGACTGAGCCACCCAGTGCCCCAAAGGAAACTGTCTTTTTATTATTGACTTGGAATCAGTGGTTTCCTACCTCTTCCCACCCTGGCTGCAGTTCCAGAAAAATTCTTCCTCTTATTTACCTGTGCACACCCTTCCCAGAAAGCCCCGCTAAAGGCTGAAGATTCCCCCCACCAGCCTCTCTGAGGACTCAGAACCCCCACTGGGCCACACCGTCGAGGCCGTTGCCCTGAGAACTAGGACCCAGCTGTGGGAATGTCCGTGATTGAATTCCTGCACTAGAGGTCCTTGGGCAAGTGTGCGCCCTCTCTAGGCCCCCAATTCCTCCTCTCGGTGATGGCGGTGGTGCAGAGGGCCTCTTAGCTCCCGTGGTCAAGAGTGTGTCTGGTTTCCGGTGGTCTGAGCAGGTCTCCACTGCGGTGGGGCTGGACCTGGGCTACAGGTGCCCAAGGGGCGGGCGCACGGAAGCATCACAGTTCAGCCTCCTGGTACCATTGATGGTGGGATCCCCATAGTGGGGCCATAGGTGGGACATAAAAGGCAGAGTGCCGAGGCAGGTGCTGGGGGAGGGGGTGCTCCTTGGGGAGAAGGCAAACCTAGAATTCCTTGACCTCATAAGGAAACAGCTTGGATCCCTACAGGGAGGGGTGGCATGGGGGAGGACTGAGCCTCTGGGACAGGGGCCAGCATTGCAGAAGAAGGCTTGGAGAGGTGCTGGGGAATCTGATCTTGCCAAAACTCCAAATTCCATGAGGCAGCCTCTGCGCGCCAGAGTCCAAATGCCATCTCCTTCCCTGCTCTGAAAGATAAGCAGCAAGTGCCTGCCCTGCCCAGGGCTGTCCTCCCCTTTACTGCCATGCACTTGTCGGCAGGCCCACGCACCTCCTCCTCCTATTTCAGGAGACGGAGCAGCTTGGCCTGTGCTCTGAAACCCCAAACCCCGCCAGGGGCACGTCTCGAGTCTGTGTGTGTGTTCACACCAAGGCCCCATCTCACCACTCCCTGTGTGGCTTCCTCTTCTCCATCCTGTGACCCAAGGAGAACTGGTCTGTGACCCTCACCAGCTGGACCAGGATGAATCGGAGACCTGTCTCTTGTCCCTGTCACTAGCTATCATCTGATATCAAAGATAGCACCTCTTCTCCCTATGCTCCTAGTTCTGGGCCTCCGGGGGGGGGGCGCTTCATTTGTACCCACATTCCCTGAGTTGGCTTCATTTAGAATATGATTGTCACCACCTTTCCAATCCCCCCAGAACAGCTCTTTGCGACCAAGGCCTTCACGAATTCCTAATGACAGTGCAGGCTCTCCACGGCCTTGCAACCTCGCGCGCTCACCCGCGAGTACGCCGGGGCCCCCTGTGCTCGGCTCACCCCGGGGCCCACCCAGGCCCAAGCGCGCAGAGCCGGCCCAGCAGGTCGTCGGGGGCTTGAAGGCTCCCCGCCCCCCCAGGCTGCCACGGGGACGCCCTGGACAGCAGAGGAAAGCCCCGACGCCCCAGGTGGCTGGCGCGGGGGTCGGGCGCACGCTGGCCGCCGCCCGCACGCCGGGCTCGGCCCCCTGCCAGCGCCCACGGGCACGCCCAGTGCCTTGCAAGGATGCCCGCTCCTGGGGTGCCCGCGGCCTCCTGGCCCAGTGCCCCATTTCCTCCCGGGCGCAGTGGGAGGGAGGGAGGGTGGGAGGCGCTGGGGACCTGCGGGACGACGGGCGCAGGTGGAGAGCGGAGCGGGGCGGGGTGGCACCGGGGGCCGAGGCGGCTGCTGCCGGGGCCTGGGCCCCGCGGCCCCGAGGGCCCGCTCTCGGGATCGGGGTCCCTTCGCGCTGCGGCGGAGGCGCGGCCGGCCCGGGGCGGCCGGGGAGCGCGGGGTGCGGAGGGGGCAGGGGGCAAGGGGCTGCGGGGACCGTCGGAGCCCGCGTGACTCAGGGAGCGCGAGCCGCGCCCAGCGCGTCAGTCCTGCGCCGCTTTCCTGTCCTGGCCGGTTTCTGCCGGTTCGACTTGCGTAGGCCCCCACCCCCGCCCTCCCGACCCCGACACGCCAGCCGGTGACGCCTCGACCGCCCGCCCCGCCCCGCCCCCACGTCGCGGCGAGCCCACGCTCGTCCCCCGCCCCCGCAAGCCCGACTCCTCGCTCGAGCCCCGCCCCTGCGCGCCGGCGCGTGACGCCCCTCGGCCGGCGGGCCCCGCCCCTCCGGAGCGCGGCCCCGCCCCGCCGCCGCCGCCAGCCTATCCCGCCCGCTTGCGACGTCTGACGTCATGACGCCCGCCCCGCCCGCTCCCACGGTCCCCCGCTCCGCGCCGGCGCCGCCGGCCCGGCCCCGCCCCGCCCCGCGCGCAGTCCGCAGAGCCCGCGGCCGTGACGCGAGCGTGACGCAGGCGTGACGCGAGCGCTGCCGCTCCCGAGACGCTCGCGCCGCCCCCGCCGTGCTCGGAGGCAGCGGTAGCTGGGCCCGCGTCGCCAGGCCCGGGCCCCCCCAGCTCCCCGCCGCCCGCCGCCCGCCAGGCCCGGGCCCCCGGGTCCCCGCCGCCCGCCATGGACGACTACGCGGTCCTGTCGGACGCCGAGCTGGCCGCCGTGCTGCGCCAGTACAACATCCCGCACGGGCCTGTCGTGGGTACGCGGCGGCGAGCGCGCCCCCTCCCCGCCCCCCCCCGGGGTCCGGCCCGCGGCCCTGACGCCCCGCGTCCCGTGTCTGGCCAGGTTCCACGCGCAAGCTCTACGAAAAGAAGATCTTCGAGTACGAGACCCAGAGGCGGAGGCTGTCGCCCCCCAACTCGTCCGCCTTCAATTTCTCCTATCGGTTCTCGGGTGAGGCCCCCGCCCCGGATCTCCACCTGGCCTCCCAGGGGGACGGGGTTTGGGCGACGGGGGGCACGGGGTCCGGAGGGTGTGGCAGGGGCGGTGGCTGGGAGGGGCACAGGAAGAAGGGAGGGGAGCCGGGGGCAAATGGTCCCGCCCCCCCCCCAGACTTAGATTCGGCATCCGTGGACTCGGATATGTACGATCTGCCCAAGAAAGAAGACGCCTTGCTTTACCAGAGCAAGGGTAAGGCTGGGCGGGCGGGGGGGGGCACCCTGGGGGGGGCACCCTGTCACCCTTACCCCCTCCCTCAGGGAGCCTGGTGTTGGGGTGACCTGGGATCTCAAGCCCGTCATCCTCAGCAGCCCCAGAGGGGAGAGACGGTGCCACAGGCTCCCACGTGGGACTGAGATTAGGGCCAGGTGGGCGCAGCCACTGTGCACCTTGCTACCGCTCTCCCCCCCTTCCCAAGGCTACGGCGATGACTACTACGAGGAGAGCTACCTGAGCACCAGGACCTACGGGGACCCTGAGCCTGTGGGCTCCTCCAAGGGCTTCCGCCAGCCATCAGCTTCACTCGCAGATTCGGACACCTTTCACCACCAGGTGAGTTGGCTGCCGAGCACCTGCATACAACCTGTGGGGGTCATAGCTGGGCTTGGACAAAACCTGGACGGGGGGGGGGGGGGCGCACGCGGTAGGCCCTGTGCTTCCCGAGAGGCAAGGTAAGTGCACACCTCCCTTGGCAGGGCCGTCCTTGGGGGAGTGTCAGACCTAACACTAGGGCACCTGGGACGCCGTGCACCCTGACCTGGGATCTAGGTTTGAGATCTTTCTCAGACCCCCCGGGGCAGAAAGTAAGGTGCAGGCGGCCAGGATACCTGTCGAGTTGTGGAGCGGGTGACAAAGCCCTACCGGGCTAAGGCTGGGAACTCAGGAGGGTTTTGGAGGGAACAGGGTCCGGGTGTTTCAGCTAGGCTAGTTTGCAGTGAGGACGGGACAGGCTACAGGCTGCTGACTCTGCTGGCCAGTCCCCTCTCCCTGACTGTTACCTGCAGGTGCGCGATGACAGTCTCTTCTCTTCTGAAGAGGACAGCAAGGACAGGTGAGTGGCAGGAAGGGCCGGGCAGCGGGTGGTTCTGGGCGCAGGCCCCCTGGCTCACCTGCTGTCCTCTGCCTCAGGGAACGCTCCGGGTATGGCCGGGACAGCGCCTACCAGAACATCGTGCACTACCGCCCTGTTTCCAACATCTCCAGAAGCTCCCTGGGCCTGTCCTATTATCCCACACCCTCTTCCACCTCTCCCATATCCTCATCTTCATCTTCCCCCACTTCGTGGCTCACCCGTCGTGCTATCCGGCCAGAAAAGCAGGCCCCTGGGGCTGGTCTGGGCCAGGACCGCCAGGTCCCACTCTGGGGCCAGCTGCTCCTGTTCCTGGTCTTTGCTGCCTTCCTGCTCTTTGTTTACTACTCCATGCAGGCTGAGGATGGCAATCCCTTCTGGACGGAGCCCTGAGGGGCTGGCTTCGTGGCCAGCTGTTCCCGGAAGTCCTGGCTGACTGCCTTAGTAGTGTCTGCTGGGGGAGGGGGTGGGGGCTTTTCTGTGTGTTCTAGCTTCGGTGTGCTGGGCTTGGCCCAGGGCAGTGCTTGCTCCCCTGCCTCGTTCTGCCCAGGAGGTGGCAAGCCCAGGCCCTCCGCGGCATGGCGGGCCCGGGCAGGCCTTCCTCTGGAGTCTCCTGGTCCTGCTTGCCTCTGATCCAGGGCCCAGGAGGGTAAGACCCTTCTCCTGGAGAGGAGAACATGGTTGTTGTCATTGCATGCCTCCTGTCTGTTGTCACCTCGTCGGGGGGGATTAACCCAGGCCACCCTGACTTTGTTTTCGTGGACACAATAAAAAGACCATTTATTTTTAACGTGTGGGCTCTCTTTGCTGGGAAGGACTTGGGCTGGGAGCCTCCAGGCCTTGGGTCTCCACGAGCAACATCTGGCTTTGTTCGCTCTCCCTTCTTGCTTTGGGGTTGGGGTAGGGATCGCATGCTACCCACGGGCACGTTTGTGCTTTACTGGTAGGGTTTGCTCCCTGACTCGTGACCCAAAGCTGCTGTAACTAGGCAAAGAAGCGTGCCCCCACGGGATGCAGAGAGCTCCCCCATAAATGCAGGTGAGGGTGCGTGCACAGCGCTGGCTACAGATGTTCCGACAGGGAGGAGCCGACAGCCGGCCTCAGTACCCAAGGGCAGGTGGACAGGGAGGAAATGCGGCGAGTGGCGGGCTCCTCCCGGGCGGCCGCTTGTCCGGGGGGGGGGAGAGGCCCACAGGATGCCGCATCGCCCCTGTGTAAATCCCACCCCTCACCTGCCTATGTTCTTGCTTATCTCCAGGTTTTCTGTGCGGGAGGCGAGCACCTCCACCTGCAAAGTACACACGTATTATTTACTTATTCATTTATTATTTATTTATTTACTTATTGATTGATTGTTTCTCAAAATTTTCTTTTTAAATATTTATTTATTCATGAGAAGGGGGGGCGGGGCAGAGACACAGGCAGAGGGAGAAGCAGGCTCCGTGCCGGGAGCCCAACATGGGACTCGATCCCAGGTCTCCAGGATCACACCCTGGGCCGAAGGCAGGCGCCGAAACGCTGAGCCACCCAGGGATCCGCACACGTGCCAGGGAAACGCAGGGCAGCGTGCCACATGAGGCCACGCACACGGTTCTGTGGGGCAGCCCAGGGGGAAGCGCTCAGCTGGAGGCAGGGGCTCCGGTGGACTTCCCCGACGGGAGGGGCCCCGGTCTCTCTCCCTGGCCTCTGACCAGCTCCTGGTTCAGGCCGTAGGACTCGGAGTGAGCTTGGGTCAGGGCTGGAACTGGGACCCCACCTACCCCTGGCTCCCGGCCGGTTCTTTTTCCTGCATGCTAGTCTTTCTCCCACGTTTGCGGGTGTGCGTGCATGTGTGTTTTCCTAAAAGTAACACGTGCATTTAGAACACGCAGAAAAACCTAGAGGAGTTGGTTCTTATTTCGCATCCCCCCCACACACACACAGCTTCGGCGTCCCTTGTTGGCTGCAAGCCACTCCCTCCGGGTTTGTCCCCTGGGGAATGGACTTCCCCCAGGCTCCCGCCTCTACCCCTCACCCTTCACCCTTCACCCCTCACCCCTCACCGTGTCAGTGCCGGGGCGGAGACCCAGATGTTCCGTGGCGCGCAGTGGGCATGGACACAGCATAATGCCTCCTCACCGATGACAGGGGCCCGACGGGCAGGTCAGTGGGCCTGTGTCAGGTCTCCAGTGCACCAGGACCCCGCAGAGGCACATTGAGGCAGCTCCTTTCACCAACTGATCCCAAATCAAGTGTGTTCGGGGAAGGGACTGACCCTGCCTGGGAGTGCAGCTGCCCCCAAAGCACTCAGTGCCTGGGCAGGCTATGGATCTGGGCAGAAAGGCAAGGGGAGCCTAGTGGACCCAACACAGGGCCTGGGGGAGTGGCGATGTTGACATGGTGACGCTCTGGAGTAGTTGGGGCCGAGCGAGGGGACACAGAGGAAGGGGAGCTGAGCTTGGGGCATCCCAAGGAAGGGAGAGAGATGCCACGGCTTCTGGATGGAATGGTGCTCTGTAGGCCTCTACCTGTTGCAGGAAAGGGGGAAGCCTGGTGTGCTTGGCACCCCCTGTGGTTCCTTGCAAGAGAGAAGACAGGAAAGGGGAGAAACAGTCCCACCCCTGTGCCCTAGTCTCCCCCTTTCCATTCATTTATTCCCCAAGGACAATCATCTCCATTCAGGTCCATGTGCCAGATGGAGGACCGCTCAGTGCTCCCAGAGTCCCTAGAGAGCACCCCCCACATCCTGCAGGGCTCTGAGGCACCCCCATTATGTGGAGTCTTGATAGCTAGGGACGGCACTGGGCTTCCCCGGAACTGCGCTTCCGGCTTTGTGTCACGTCCCAGGGCTCCCTGTGCCCCTGAGTGCTCCCACACCTCTCCCAGTGCCCTGTGCCCCACCTGGTACCGTGCTCAACCCCTAGGGCCCTGGAACCCCATAAAGGCACCTGAATGCTCCCTGCTGCTCTCAGTGCCCCAATCGAAAGTTGTCAACGGCTCCACGGGGCTCTGATAGAGCCCCAGACCTCAAGGTCTTCACCCAGTGCTCTCTAGGGTTCTGGGACAACCTCTCGGAAAGCTCCCACAGGCCTCCTCTCTAAAGCCACCCAGGGCTGTGGAGTCACCCCACCAGGGCAGCCAGGGCTCCAGGACTCCCCTTCCCCAGGCTCAGGCCATCTTCCTTCCCCTCCATCCACACCAAGGGCTCCTGAGGTAGTGGGGCCACAGCAGGGGGCCAGTGGCTGCTGGTCCCGAGCACAGTGGCTCTGCTGGTGCCAGGGTGGTGGATGTGATGGGGCAGAGGCCCCGGCAGCCCAAGGTAGGGCACTGCGGGTACAGTTTCGGGGCTGCCAGCGAGGGCAGAGCAGCATCCCAGGACGGGGGCAGAGGGGGTGCCCTACACACCCTGAGGGGTAGAGGCTGCAGGTGCTGCTCCTGAGCCTGCCTCTCCGCTGCGGCCCTGACACTTCTAGGGGAGAAGGGCCCGCACAGGGCGGACACGAGGTGCACCTGCCTTGACACCCTTGCACCCAGGAGCCGGAGCTGCCACCTGCGCGGATGGCTACGGGGCCACTTGGCCCAGCACAGCGTGGGCACAGCACAGACCCCAGCTGCAGGCGGCGAGTGCGTGGCTCCCGAGATAGAATACCCCAGGCCTCAGCGCCTAAAGGGCGGGACACCGGCGGTGGGGCCCCGCTGTTCGTGACTGTGCGGGCCTGCCGCCCCGCGCTCCTGGTGGCCGGCCCCGGGACCCCCCTGCGCACCCGAGGCAGAGGGCACCGGAGAAGGCGCTCAGGCCCCGCCGCCGGGCGAGCTGGCCGGGCCCCCACGGGAGACGCTCCGGAGCCGCGCCCCGCTAACCCGGGGACCCCGGCCCTCCCCGGGCGGCTGTGACCCATGTCGGGCGGCCAGGCCAGGAGATGCCAGCTGGGGGACAGCGCCGCACGGAGGCCACAGGCCGGGCCCGAGCCCGACGCCCCCCCAGGCGGGGGCAGGAGGGAGCAGGACCGGGAGGCCGTCCCTGCGGAGGGCTCGGGGGTACACAGGCCCATGGCACCCGGCCAAGGCCCACCAGGGCTCCATCCTGCGGGGGACAGACGGCCTGGGACCCTCCTACCCCCCCGCCCCCAGCCAGGCTCCCGGACTCGGGCACCGGGTGAGGAGGCCTGGTAGGTCCCCCAGAGCCAGCAGGGGGCGAGGCTCAGCCCCAGCAGGCCCCACACCAGCCCCACACCAGCACCGACCGCCAACCCCCCGCAGGGCCGGCCCCACATCATCCATTAGGTCCAGGGAGGGGACAGGGTCACCCTGGTCGGGAGCACCCCCGGCCCGCAGGTCCCGGCTGGTCCCCAGGTCCAGGCAGGCCCAGGCAGCAGATGGCCGAGGTGACCACCCCCACCCCACAGGCAGCCTGCAGCCCTGGCCCAGCCACACCTCTGCCGCGGACCCTCCCCTGAGTCCCCCCCGCCCCTCCGGGTGAGGAAAGGGGAGCACTGGGCCTGCGGGGGGGCTGGGGCTGCTGCTCCACTGAGCCGGTGACGGAGTCCCAGCACTTGAACACAGGGATCGTCAGTCCGGGGACCGTTGGGGGTCCCTTGGGCCACCCAGCCCCGGTGGGCTCACCCCACTCCAGGACGCGGGGCCAAGGTGCTCCAGGGCAGCCCCACCGCCAGGGCCCCGACACAGCCAGGGGGACGAGGCTGGGGTGGCCCCCCAGACAGGCAGGGCCGGGAGCACGCAGGTGCCGCGTGACATGGGGACCTCAGGTGCACTCAGCGCTCTGCTGCCCCGGACCGCGGGGTCCTGGGCCCAGGCCGGCTGCGGACAGGCCCCCCGGAGGCCGGGGTCTCCTCCTCGGGGGGCAGGTGCCTCCGGGGGCGCTTCACCCAGCAGCCCCCGCCCCACCCGCTCAGTGATTGGGTGACAGGCCCGCCTCCGCCACTACCCGCGGGACAGTCCCCGAAGGTGTCACTGAGCCACCCTGAGGCCGCAGCCAGGGGCGGCGGAGGGTGAGGCGAGCCCTGCACAGTGGGGGCGGCTGCCTTTGCCCTGGGTCGGCACCCCTGCAGAGGACAGGCCTGCACACGCGGCGGGGAGAGAGGCAGGCCCCTGGGGGGGGGGGGCATGGGGACAGGCCGGGGCCGGGTGGCAGGGCCACTCCCAGGGCGGCCACCAGTGGGAGCCCCTGTGCACGGGGGGAGGGAGGGCTGAGCACCCACCAGGCCTCCGCGGGACAGGCCGGCGGGATGGCGAGGTCGCGGGTGGCCCGGGGCTGCGGATCCAGGGGCCTCGGTGTGTCCGGGGAGCCCTCTCAGGACCCCGCGGCCCTGCCCCTGCTGACGGGTGTCCCCGGGAGCCCGAGCACGTCCCCGAGGCAAGGGGAAGGCCCAGCCAGCACCGCGGCCTGTGCCTCTGCGCCCGGGGAGCCTGCCCCGCTCCCGAGACACCCGCCGTCCTCGGGCTCGACGGGCACAGGGCGGCCACCAGGGGCCCCGCTGCGACAGCCAGCAGGACAAGCGGCCCCCGGAAGCCGCGTGACGCAGCAGAGCTGCCGAGCGAGTGGGAGCGTGTCACCGGGGAGTCCCGTGCCAGTCCCCGCCGGGGGGGAGGACGCGGTGGCACCTCTCCGGAGCAAGGACGTGCCGACAGCCGCTCCTCTGCGCCCCTGCCCGCGGCCCCGCCACCCCCAGCCGGGCCGCCCCCACCTGGGCTGTGCCCCCGGGCCTGTCCTCCGCACCCGCTGCCCCCGCCCGCTTGGCAGCCGCCGGGGAGGCCAGGGCAGTGGGGGAGGCCAGGGAGGAGGCCTGTGTGCACACAGAGGGGACCCCTGCCTCAGGGTGGTCGCTCCCCCCACCGGGGGAAGGAGAGGACAGGGTGGGGGCAGGCCGGAGCCCCTGGGAGCCGGGAACCTGCTGCCACCCAGCCTGGGGGTCGACAGCTCCCCCGCGGGGCGCCCCCGGGCTGCGGATACGGCAAGGGCTTCCTGGGCCTCCCCTGCACCGGGCGGCGAACTCCTGCCAGAGGCCCGGAGGCGCCCCCCCTCGGGCCTCCCGGGGCGCTGGGGCCTCGCCTCCTCCGGGGGATGTGCCCTAGGACGGGGACCCTCTGAGCTGCGGAGCCGCCGCTCACTCAGTGGGCTGAGCGTCCCCTCTTGGTCTGGGCTCAGGTCACGGCGTCAGGGTCCTGGGATGGAGGCCGTGGGGCTCCCGGCTCAGCGGGGAGTCGGCTTGGGGATCCCGTCCCGCCCTCTCCCTCTGCTCCTCCTGGTCCCTTCGGTCTCGAAAAATAAACGTTTCTTTTTTTAAAGCTTTCCTTTATTTATCCGTGAGAGAGGCAGAGCCACAGGCAGGGGGAGAAGCGGGCTCCCCGCGGGGAGCCCGGCGCGGGACTGGATCCTACACCCCGGGATCAGGCCCGAGCCCAAACGCTGAGCCAGCCAGACACCCCTCAACTGAATCAATCTTAAAAAAGAAAAATGTGGAAAAGCCTGGAGAGTCCGATGACACCCAAACTCAAGTTGTGTGCCTGACCAGAGACAAACCCCAAACCACAGAGTCAAGGGACAAGTGACAGGCGGGGCAAAAATAGCAGGCAGATGTGACTCAGCGCGCGTCTCCTGACAGCAGAGCGCCAAGTGTCCACAAGGAAAAGGCCGAGGCGCCCGCGGGCGCAGGGCCGGGGAGGCCGAGGCCGAGGCCAGCCGAAGGCCACTCACCGGACCCCGCGGCCAGGACGCGCTCACGGGCCAGGGTCCCCGAGCTGCTCGCCCCGGGGACACGCGGTGGCCAGGGACCGGCCTTCTTGCCCTCCACCTGCCGCTCCCGCCGACCGCAGCCCCGGGCCAGAGCGCCGCCGTGGGTGGGGGAGCCGGGGGCAGGGAGCGGCCTCAGCCGGGGGCGGGGAAGAAGGGGTGCGAGGGGCAGCGCCCCAGGAGAGGCCGGCCGCGCCGAGCAGAGCGCTGGGGGCCCTCGGCGGCAGGCCCCGCGGCCGGGCTCCCCCAGGCCACTGTCGCCGTCCAGGCCGCTCCTGGCCCGGCTGGGGCGCGGCCGCGGGTCTCCGCCCTGCAGTCCGAGGTCCTCCCCTCCCGTCTCCTGGTGTCCACGTGCTGTCACCTGGGCCTGGGGCCGCCCGGCAGCGCCCCGAGCCGACGCCCCTTGCCCCCGGGCCGAGGCCGCTCCCCCCCACCCCGCCCACCCAGGCAGGGCAGGGTGACCGCCGCTCAGCGGGAAGTCCCCACCCCTCGAGGGCTGCAGCGCCAGGCGCGGGCCACGGGGACCCTGCGAAGGAGCGGGGCCCAGGAGGGCAGGGAGCATGCGCACACCTAGGACTCCCCGCCGGGCCCGGCTGCTGGGGGGCGGGGACGGGGGGGGGGCGGTCCCGGTCGCGCAGGCGCAGCAGCCGCAGCAGCCCGGAGCTGCCCGAGGCGCTGTTCTCAGGCCCCACCTCAGGTGTGCAAGCTCAGAGTCCGGGGCGGAGCCCGCGATCCGAGTGTGAACAGACCCTGCGGGGCTTCCCATGCGGCCCTGCAGCGTGAGAACCGCGGCGCGCCCGGGTCCCGAAGGCCCCGCTCCTCCAGCAGCCTGGAGCCGCCCGTGCCGGCGCACCCTGCTGCGCTCCCCCGACGGGCCGGCAGGCGGCACAGCTGACGGCCGCGGGGAGGGGCCGGAGCGGCCCGGGCGTGCGGGTGCACGACTCCCCCCCCCCCCCAGCACACCTGCCCAGGGCCGCGGGAAACGCTTCGTTACCTTCCTGCCGTGCCCACCGCACGAGTGTGCACACATGCCCCGGGGAGCACCGCGCCCCCGCGCACTGGCCGTGGTCCTGCCCACCTGCCGGGTACTGGGCGTGTGTGTGCACGCGTGTGCGTGTGCGTGTGCGTGTGCTGCCGGGACCTCTGGACCCGCGCTTTGCAGAGAACCGTCCCCATCACTGGCCGCCGCCCTGCCCACCTGCCGGGCACTGGGCGTGTGTGTGCACGCGTGTGCGTGTGCGCGTGCTGCCGGGACCTCGGGACCCGCGCTTTGCAGAGAACCGTCCCCATCACTGGCCGCCGCCCTGCCCACCTGCCGGGCACTGGGCGTGTGTGTGCACGCGTGTGCGTGTGCGTGTGCTGCCGGGACCTCGGGACCTGCGCTTTGCAGAGAACCGTGCGAGGCACCCCGAGGGCGCTGGGACACAGTGGCCTGCTGCAGGGGGTGCGCGCGGCGGGGCCCGTGGCGGGCGGGGCGAGGAGCAGGGCGCGCGCGTGGGTGTGGCAGGGCCACGGTCGGGGTCGGCCCTGCGAGGGGGACCGCCCCGGAGCCCCCCGCCGAGCCCTCTCAGGGGCCTGGCCTGCGACGGACTCGGTCCCCGGTCGCCCCGGGGGGGGCCCACCGCCCTGCCCCGACTCCGGCCCCGGGGGCCCCGGTACACCGCGCCCGGCCGTCTGCGGGTCAGACTCCCAGGACGGCGCGGGCGGGACCTGCAGGGCGCGCGGGAGAGGAGCCCGACGGAGCCCCCCACCGCGCCCCGGGGCCCGGACGCCCTAGGGGCTTCTCCTCGGCCTCCCCCGGAAGGACGGGGCCCCCAGGCCTCGGGGAAGGCGGCCTCCGGCCGGGCCCAGACCCCCGGAGCGGCGGGGCGGCAGCCCAGGGACCCGGGCGCGTCGGCAAGGCTGGGCCGTGGTTCCCGCGCGCTGGCCCCGCCCCGACGCCCCGGTGAGTCCCCTTACGTCCCTCAGCGCAGGCGCGGGGGCCCCGCCCCGCCCGTAGCGGGGCCCCGCCCTCCCGGCCCGCCCCTTCCGCTTCGTTCCGCCAATCACGAAGCTCGGTTCCGGACGGGCCCGCCCCCCCGGCCGCCTGAGAAAGCCCGGCCCCTGGGAGCCTGACGGACGCCCCGCTGCCCAATCACAACCCGCAGGCCCCTCGGGCTCCGCCCCCGCGCCCCTTCCTAGCCCCGGCCCGGGAGCGGCGGGAGGCCTGGACGCGGGCCCTGGGCCTCGGCGGTGGCGTGGGGACTGGGGACTCTGCAGAGTCGCCCTGCCTGTGTGCTTTGGTCTGGACTTGGGTCTGGCAGCGAGGAAACTCCGGGGAATGACCCGGAGCCTCCAGGGCGCTTCGCTCGGTTCTCCTAGGGCCGGCGTGTTGCACGACTGCGCGGGGCACACTAGCAAATGGCACGGGGCACCCGAGGGCCGCTCGGAGCGTGGTGCGTCCGTGTGCGCGCGCGCGGCCCCGCACGCGGGTAGATCCAAGTGACCCCTGGGCATCCTGCCCACTCGGTCCCTCCCGAGGAGCCCCCCGTTGGCCTAAGCACAGCCTCCTCCCCTCTCCTCCCGCCCCTCGGCCACCAGTGCTGTGTTCTGGTCTAGCGCTTGGTCCCTTGATCACTGAGGGAAACGGACCGGTGCGCTGTGCAGGCCGCATCAGTAACCCGGGGCGATGGCCCCCCCTCCCCCCCTCCCCTCACACCACGCCCTGGAGGCCCATCCAGATTGCTGCGTGTGTGCGTGTGTGCGTCCACAGTCGGTTCTTCCTGCCTATCGCGAGCTGCTGCAGCCCTTGCCCTGGGGCGGCCAGGGGCACGCGCATTCCCCCGCCCTGCCTGCGGAGGGCGGGATGCCTGTTGCCAGCTGCGGGTTCCTACCACTACACCTGCTGGAACATTCATGGACACGTTTCCGTGTCATCCTGTGTCCATCTGTTTGGTATAAATGCCCAAGGGTACAATGGTGGGGCCTGTGGCGATGGACGCTTGGCTTTAAAGTCTATCTTCTTCGGGATCCCTGGGTGGCGCAGCGGTTTAGCACCTGCCTTGGGCCCAGGGCGCGATCCTGGAGTCCCGGAATCCGGTCCCGGGTTGGGATCCCTGCGTGGAGCCTGCTTCTCCCTCTGCCTGTGTCTCTGCCTCTCTCTCTGTCTGTGTCTATCATGAATAAATGAATAAATCTTAAAAAAAATAAGGTCTATCTTCTCTGCACCCACTGTGGGGCTGGGGCTCAGGATCCCGAGATCGAGATTCCCACGCTCTGCAGACTGAGCCAGCCCACGCCCCTGGACGTTTAATTTTAAGGACCTGCCGGAGGGGCAGCCCCGATGGCCCAGCGCTTTGGCGCCGCCTTTGACCCAGGCCATGATCCTGGAGAATCAGGATGAAATCTCTCATGAATAAATGAATAAAATCTTAAAAAAAAAAAAGCTCTGTGGAAACCTTCCAGGTCATTAAACAAATGTCTAGCTCACTGCTTCTCGGGCTGCATGGCTTTGACAGCATCCATGTGCCATAGTTTACATAATGCGGCCCCCCAGTTGGTGGTACCTGTCCCTTTCTCCTCTCTCTCTGCGGTTCATCGCAGCGCTGCAAGTCCACACCGTGAAGGTGTCAGTCGCCCTCCAGGCCGCTCCCTCTTCCTGGTGGAATCGCCAGGTCACGGCCTGTGGGCACTGGACGTCTTAATACGCGAAGTAATTGCCTCCCCGAAGGACGCGTACTTGCCCTCCGCTAGGGCTCTTAGTTGTCACGAATGTTGCACGTGTTTCCCTCAGTACGTCTTTGTCTTGAAAGACTCAGCCTGCTGGTTGGGCTGTCAGGAGGTTATGGGTGTTGGGCGCGGGGTGGCTCAGCGGTTGAGCGTCTGCCTTTGGCTCAGGGCGTGATCCCGGGGTCCTGGGCTCCCCGCAGGGAGCTGCTTCTACTTCTGCCTGTGTCTCTGCCTCTCTCTCTGTGTCTCTCAGGCAGAGTCAGAGACAGTCAGAGGGAGAAGCAGGCCCCATGCAGGGAGCCTGACGCGGGACTGGATCCCGGGTCTCCAGGATCACGCCCTGGGCCGAAGGCGTGCTGAACCGCTGAGCCGCCCAAGATACCCCCCAATAAGTCTTTTTTTTTTTACAAGAGAAGTTACGCCTCTTTTTTAAGATTTTACTTTGAAGCGCTGTGTACAGCCCCGTGGGGCTCGCACCCACAACCCCGAGGTCGAGTTGCTTGCTCCTCAGCGGAGCCGGCCAGGCGCCCCGAAGTTGCACTCGTTTGTAGGACCAAATGTACGAAGCTCCCAGTCGATGATCCCGGGCACAAAGGCCTCTTCCCTCGCGAGAGGCTGGTCAGGTGACTCGGGGGGAGCTCGGCAGTCCCCGCTGCCAGTCCCTCCGTGCTGGGCCCATCGCCGCGGCCCCGGGCGTCGTCCACACGGTCCCGTGCTGCCCGGGGCCGCAGGGTGGGGGCCGGCCCCGCCGCTCTGCCCCCGGGCCCTGCCGACCGGCCCCGGGAGGCCAGTCCAGTGCGGGAGAAGGGCAGGAAGTGGGGAATGGGGAAAGGTTAGTGACGCTGTTTCAGTGCATCGTGGCCCGCAGGTCAGCCAGGGAGATCCCTGGGGAGCAGAGCCCGGGAATGAGAGGAGGGAGCGGGGATGAGGCCGCGGCTGCGGGGGGAGCTGCCCTGGGGTTTCCCGGGTGCCAGGGGGGACGGCTTTCAGCAGGGACAGCAGGTCCCGCCAAACCCAAACCCAG
Organism: Canis aureus; assembly: GCF_053574225.1. Lineage (NCBI taxonomy): Eukaryota > Metazoa > Chordata > Mammalia > Carnivora > Canidae > Canis > Canis aureus. Next base: position 1,840,780 of record NC_135649.1, read on the forward strand.
GTTCTGGAAGGGTGAGCTCCGCGGGGGAAGGAAGGACAGGGATAGGAAAAGAGGTGGGCGTGAATGAGCTGCGGGTGGGGGCGCGGGGGAGATCCCCCCACTGCCGTCCCAGTGTCCCCGAGCAGGGGCTGCCTTCCCCAGGCTGCGGGCCCAGGGGCTCCAGCGGGCCCCCTGCTGCTGGAGGAGCCGCCCCCCACTGTCCTGCCAGCACTGCTGGCTCCTGGCCCAGCTCCCCAGGGGGGAGCCCGTCTGCAGGTGAGGAAAGGAGGAGAGCCCTCCAGCGGGTGGGGCGGCTTCCTCTGCACCCCGGCTGGCAGGCAGCTGAGGCCCCGTCCAGGCCGCAGGGCTGCCAGCCGAGCCCTTCGGGGGGCCTGCTCTACAGTCCCCCGGGGAACCCGTAGGCTCCTGAGGCCTGAGAGGGGGGCCCAGTCGAGTACCCCCGGGGGGCCTCGGGCCAGCACGCAGCCGAGGGCGGAGGGTGAGCCCGAGAAGGGCCTGCTCACGTGGTTAACCGTGTGTGCGCGTGTGTGCGCCTGTGTGTAGGGGGCTGCACCTCAGGGACTGACCTTTGAATCCTGCTGAGCTCACGGAGGGTGCTCACAGGTATTTACACACGGTTTGCACTACTGGGGTAGAAAGCCACTCGCTCCGCACGTGGCCACCAGCCCCTGAGCTACACGGACCCGAGGACCCAGGGCAAGGCGTCACGGGAAGAGCCGACATCCGAGGGGCCCAGGCCAGGCGCAGCTGGGCGGCCGGTCGCCAGGGCCGCACCCCTGGGTGTCGGGGTGGGGCGTCCCAGCCCCAGGCTGGGTGCGGGGCTTCCTTCAAACACAGGGGAGCGTCCAGGCAGGTGTGGGAAAGCACACGAGGCCTAAGAACCACAGTCATTGCAGCAGGAATGGCAGCGGGGGGCGGGGGTACAGCAGAGGTGGGGCGCCCAGGCCAGGCCCAGCGGCGGGAAGCTGGGGCCTCAGCAGCCCCCTCCTGGGCGGGGTCCCCCCTTGGAGGGTCATGTGGCTTCCTCCTTCCCCGCGGGCGACAGCAGTCCCCCCACGAGTCCAGGGCCCTCGCTTCGCAGGCCAGCCCCCCCTCCTGCCCTCGCCCTGGGCCTCAGGTTCCTCCCACAGCCCCGGGGCTCCGGGGGGCTCCGGGCCGCCCGTCCCCGCAGTCCCCGCCGTCAGGCCGAGGACCCTGCTGCTCGCCTGCAGTTCCCTCCGCCGAGGGACTGTTTCTAGAATGCTGACTCCTGCCGCCTGATTGGGGACTGAACCGGCGTGGGCCCCGAGCCGGACCGCCGGGATGGATCCTGGGGGCGGCTCCGCCCTTGCCCTTGGGGGGGTGAGACTCCCGGGCGGGCGGCAGGGACCCCCCAGGCGGCAGGCTCCAGGCCCGGCCCGGGGAGCCGGGGGCGGGCGGGTGCTCCCCTGCCCGTGGCGCTCACTACGGCTGCGAGGTCGGGGTGCGCGAGGAGCCCGGGGCGCCCCGACAGCGCGGCGAGGTGGGACGAGCGCAGGGTACTTCCCTGTCCGCTCGGCTCACAGTAGGACCAGCAGCGCCCCTGCACCGCAGCCCCCCAAATCCTCTTACTCCCTCTCCCTCAAGGGCTCAGGGCAGGAAATCAGACACGGGGTTTCATCGTGCGGCTCACAGATGCCAGCGTCAGTGGAATTCCCAGGCTCTCTGCGTTTCCCACGTGCAAGGGAGGCCGGCGTGGAGGAGCGCGGCCCTGCAGCCCGGAATTGGGACCCACGGTTGGCCTCGCTGGGAGCTGAGGATCGGGGAGCTCCGAGTGCCTCTGAGCGTCAGCCTGCGGAGGACGGGCCGGGTGAGCGTGGGCACGCCCCCTGCCCGCCCCTTCCCGGGCCCCGGGCCCTACCTTGAGTGCTGGGCGTCCCCGCTTGTCCTCCCGTCCGGGTAAGGCAGGCCTTGGGGCGTGTGCCCCGCGGTGCCGAATTCGCGGCCAGCGCCCCTGGGCCCGCGGTCTCGGAGTGCGGGGGGGCAGCGCCGCTCGGCTGTCGCGCCCGCGGGGGGGCTGCTCCGTCGACGACTGCGCGCGCACCCCATGTGCTCGCCGGCCTGAGTTTGAGGACGATCGCCGTGTCGCCTGTCATTTCCCTCTCGGCCTGGCAGCGCCCGCACAGCCCTGCCGCCGCCCCACCCGCAGCCCGCCCCCCGCCCGCAGCCCTGTCCCTCCGGGCGTCACCCCCCGCAGGCGGCGTCCCTCCGTCTGGGGCGTACCTGTGGCGGTCGCTGGAGCCGACGTTAGCCGCAGCGCTCCCTCCCCCGGCGGTGCCTGGGCCCCCGGCTGCTGCGCCCCTCTGGGCGTGGGGGTGCGCACCTCGGGGCGGCGGCCTGGCGCCGGCGCCGCCCATTGGCTGCAGCACAATGAGTGACGGCACAGACCCCAGCACGTGGCCCGCGCCGCCCGCGGACTGCCCGTCCAGAGGGGGCGCAGGGCCGGGGGGCGCGGCCGAGTGAGGCGCCGTGTAATGGTGGGTACAGGGACCCCCGCAGGGACGGGGCTGGGCCGGGTGCGAGGAGGGGGGGGGGCCTGCTCGGGGCTAAGGCGGGATGCGGGGGGGATGGGGCGGGGAGTGGGCCCGCCTGGAAGGAAGGCGGCCGTCCGTGGGGACATTCCGAGGACACCTCGAAAATCCTGGCCACGGGCCTGTTAGCTACCAGCGGCAGCAGCACTGTCATCCCTTTACAGATGAAACAGAGGCAGAAAGGGTCTCTCTCTCTCTCTCTCTTACACACACACACACACACACACACACACACCCCGCCCCGACGTGCGGACGGCTTGCAGCACCTGCACCACCCGACGGTGTGCGTCCGCCCAAAGTGACACTCAGGAACTACAGCGGCGCAGCTGGCCGCAGGTGCTCAGGCTGCTCTCGGGCCTGCTTGTGCCCAGCACCCGGGGCGGCCCGAGCGGGGGCTTCCGAAGGGCACTTTATTACGGGGCATATTCGTGACTTTGTTCTAGTTCTGGTGTGGATTTCACCGGATGCGGCATTTTCCACCTGAATCCAGCAGGTGTGCTGCTCATGCGTAGTCCTACGTTCTGGGGGGCCTTCCTAAGGGTACCCAGTGCCTTACAGATGGCAGGGCACCTTCACACTCCCTCCTCACGGGACTATTTACGCACACACCCACACACAACAAAGTAGTAAACAAATTGCCCCAAGTCTGCAACTCCCCTCCTAGGCTTATATACACCCAAGGGACGTGAACACTCACATCCATGGACTTGAGTGGGAATATTGGTAGCGTTGGTCACAATAGAAAGCAAAAGCCACTCAAATGTCCCCGGACTGGTGAACGGATAAAATGCGGATATGAAGTGAAATACACTGTGAAATACACTGAAGGAAGGGATTATGTGGCCAGGAGGAATGGAGGCCTGGCACATGTTACATGAACCAGCCTCAAATGCATTACATGAAGCAAAAGAAGCCAAACCCCAAAAGGCCACACATCCCGTACGACTCCACTCCAGTGTCCAAAACAGGCAGATCCACAGACAGAAAACACACGAGTGGTTGCCAGGGGCTGGGGGCTGGGAGTGACTACTTAAGGGTTCAGGGTTTTCTGGAGTGATGCAAATGTCCTGAACCTGACCAGGGGATGATAATTGCACAACTCGGTGATTATACTAAAAGCCACCAGATTGTAGTTTGAAAACGTGAATTATATGGACTGTGACATGGGTAGTTAAATGAGGTCAACATTTTTTGCTTATTTTTAATCTTCTAATTTTTGAAAGATTTGACAGAGCCAGCACAAGCAGGGGGAGCAGCAGGCAAAGGGAGAGGGAGAAGCAGGCTCCTTCCTAAGCAGGGATCCTGATGCGGGGGCTGATCCCCAAACCCTGAGATCATGACCTGAGCTGAAGGCAGATGCTTAAGTGACTAAGCCACCCAGGCACCCCTCTATTTTCTAAATTTTCTACAATGACCCTGTATCAACTTATTTTTTTTTTTACCAATAATCCAGTTTGGTATTTTTAATATTTTTGTATATTGACTTTTTTAATCTTCTAATTGTTTTACACAAAAATTAATGTTTTTGAAATCTTGAGATCTTAGGAAACAAGCACAGCAGTCATGCTCATTTTATAGACTGGGAAACCAGTTCAGTGATTTAAATGCGCAGGAACAGAGTAGGCCCCCAAGAGGACTCCCAAGTGCCAGGGTAGTTCCTGGGTCTCTACCATATATATCCTAGAACAAAGACCCCTGATGACCACTGAATGAGGGAAATAAAAATTAGTAGGACCGTAACAGACACTTCCAATTATAGATTTAGTTTTCAACCTTGGTCCCATCTTTAACTTTTTAAAAAAAAGATTTTATTTATTCATGAGAGAAAGAGAGAGAGAGAGACAGACAGACAGACACACAGGCAGAGGGCCACACCTCCTAATACCCTTTCTGTGGTCTTTTGTTGCAGAGAGCATACTCTCTTTCTGGCTTAGAAACTTTGTCCTTAATTTGAATTTTTATCAAGGAGAAACCAAATCCCACATATGAAGCACAAAAGAGTAAAGCAGCTGGTTTTTTTTTAAACATTTTATTAATATTAACTAGTATCCTTAGCAAACAAATATAATTGAGCTAACAGTTTGGTGTGATCACTGGGCAAATAAGTCATTTCTGAAACCTCACAAAAGAGCACACTGTGGAGACTAGAACTAGTTGTGTCCTCTCTTCACAGAACAGTCACTGCAAGCAGCACAGGACATCCTGAGAGCTTTCACTGCTGCTGCACAGCCTCTGCACTGTTAAGGGGAAATGAAGGCAAACACCAGGGGTTCCAGAGCAACTGCAATCACACTGTCCCCAAGAAGCTGCAGGTAGGATGGCAGCACACAAACTCTCAAACTGGGACAGCAGTGTGTGGCAGGGTGCAACAGTGCCACAAAGCCTTAGTGACGCAGTCTACAGTTCAATTTACCTTTTCTTTACTTCTAGGAAAACACACATTTAAGAAACGTACCCTACATTGATCTCCAGCCCAGTTACTTATTATCTTATCAGAAAACTTTTTATCTCCAGCCCAGTTACTTATTGTCTTATCAGAAAACTTTTATATGGTTGTCTTATCAGCTATTCTCTTATCTATATAACCTTATAACACACTTTAATGAGTCAAAGATATGCACTTGTATATGTAGTTATGGTTTAACAGGAAGACAGTTAACTTGTTCTACTTTTTAAGAAGAAAACAGTATGATTTAAATGATAGTCTGGCAACAGGCATAAATGTACGGTACAGAAGCCAGTCTTCTAAAAGCCAGTTATGTATTCTAGTTCATTAAAATACATTTCACGGCCACTATGATGTGTCTGGCACTGACTCCAAACATATCCAGCAGCTCGCCCGGCTTCCCACTGCGAGGCACTCCGGCCACTGCCAGCTGATGGACCAAGATGTCAGGTTCCATGGAGACAGCTGCAGAGACAGCCTCCCCGATGCCACCTGGGGAAACAAGGGACATGAGGCTCTGTTCTGGAATTGGCTAGTCAGCTTTATTTTTTTTTAATTTTTATTTATTATTTATGATAGTCACACACACAGAGAGAGGCAGAGACACAGGCAGAGGGAGAAGCAGGCTCCATGCACCGGGAGCCCGACGTGGGATTTGATCCCGGGTCTCCAGGATTGGGCCCTGGGCCAAAGGCAGGTGCCAAACCGCTGCGCCACCCAGGGATTCCGCTAGTCAGCTTTAAAGCCCCTAAGTATAGAGGCCTTTGAATTTGCTGGTTCCTAGGGAAAAATACTTTTCACTGGCCATGGATTTATCTAACAGTCATCAGTTGACTAGCCAGGAGAGTTCTCATTCAAAATGTGGGTCTCCAAATTGCTCCCAGCCCCACGACACTCCCCCCAAACTGCTCTCAACTGGGGCTCCACTGATGCAGGGCTCTGTAAGCTCAGGTTCTTAAAGCTGTCGGGAACTGCCAAACGATTAAACCAAACAATAATATATACAGAAAAGAAAGACCAGCAGGCCTGAAGCTGTTAGCTTCAGCAGAGCTACCTGCATGGATGGCCCTTGGGGGACACCTAGGCAATGGGCTGGTGCGAGGCCCCTGGAGTGACTGCTTTCCTCTGGGAGTCAGGAGAATTGGTGCATGCTCCCAGAAGGGACCCGTGTGACCAGCACCCAATAAAACTTGGGGTCCTGAGTCTCAAGTGGGTTCCTTAGGTCTCTAGTGATGCGTTTGCCACCGCTGGAGAAGGGAGAGTGCTCACTGGGACCCTCATGGAGGAGAGGGAGAGAAGGATGGGAAGGTGTAGGGGTTCTCCACCCCTGCCCTGTGTCTTCTCTCCTTATGGGTCCTGGTGTGCGTCCTTTCCCTAGAATAAACCTCAGCTGTGAAAGCACTCAGAACGCTCCTAGAAAATCACTGTAGGACACAGGTATGCTCTTGGGGCCCCTGACACAGGAGCACATGAAACTCCCCACTCCCTCATATGCCCCACCTAACCTTCCCAGTTCCTTCTCCCTGACACAGTTTTTCTGCATTTACTGTGTTCTCTGCTTGCAAGGCACCATTCCCATTTTGGGAGGGAAGCAAATTATTAATCACTGAAAAGTCAAGCACAACTGTGAAGCTTTTCAAGACCCCTCCCTACCCACAATGCTGAGTTAGACACTCCTTTGTGCTGCCACTGAGCCACTTGGGCACTAGGTGTTATACTATGCTGGGGTCACACAAATGAGTATGGGTATGGCCCCAACCTAAGGAACCAGTGTAGGTGGATAAGAGACCCCTAAAATGATACCCTTGCAGCAAAAGATCAGTAACAGAGGTTGTTGGATGAGTGCCTGCCTGGATGACACCCAGAAACATGTCATGCTTCCAGTCATGGGAAACAAAAACACATCCCGCCAAAGCAGACATTCAAAATGATCCTCAAGGCCTGTACATACCTTCTGGGTAGTGGTCCTCCACGGTGATAATACGGCCACCTGTGGCTTTGGCATTGGAGATGATGGTGGTAACATCCAGGGGTTTAATGGTAAACAGGTCAATGACACGGATGGAAATATCTGGAGAAGAGCAATAGCAGCTTTGTATGTGAAACAGACTTACAATAAAAAGACCAATTAGGGCACATGAGGCAGCCCAAGTCCTACCTCTCCCCAGCTTAAAATTCAAAATCCAGCAACACAACCAACTGACCTTCCTTGGAAAGATCTTCGGCAGCTGCTAGAGCTTCGTGCAGAGTAACTCCAGCTCCAATAACAGTGACTTTGTCATTGACATCACGGCGGATGACCTGATGATGTGCCCAAAAACAAAAAAGCTGTAGTTACTACAGAGTGCATCTCCAAGAGAACACAACACCACTATGCTGCTTTTCTCCAATCCTAACCAATTTCACTCAATAATTCATTATATAAAAAAAGCTGAATCGGCACACTGACAAACAAGGACTCCCTTTTTGATAAAACCTACTTCATGTTCATTTTACAAATTCATCCATCATGCTTCATGATTTACGGTGCGCCAAATTACTAAGTTCTTATAGAATACCTTTGGCAAAAGGAGGTGGATTTCAAACTGGGATCTGAAAGGCAGGCGGTCAGAAGCAAGTTGTATGGGCCATGTGCTGCAGACCACAGCCTCATCCAGAGAGGGTCTAGAAAGGCACCCTCTCTGGACTACTTTGGACGTCTTGCTGGGGCATGCACACAGATAGGACTCTGACAACAAACGTGTTAATGGACATCATTCTGGGGGCATTTGCAACATGCTTTGTGACAAACACCTTGTGTGACCAAAGTGCCCTATAAGGCCCATATGCATTGGGGGCTCATTCTGCAGCTGGGGAAAGTGAATCCCAGAGTGGGAGGAACTCACTCAGGTTAGGGCTGAGACTAGCATCCAGGCCCATCTGACATCAAAGCCCACACTCACAACCACTTGCTATTCTAGCAAGCAAAGACAGGGGCCTGGCCTTTTTCCATAGTTTTATTTCCAACCAAAGGCATCTGATGTTCTTCTTTATTTCAACCCTTTGTATAGGTTTCCTTGTACCTTAAGAACCATTGCTGACAGTAAAAATACTCCGGGCCTGTAAGCCACCCCGTTCTTTGGGAAAGTCCTAGCTTTTTCACATGCATACATATAAACATGTGTGCGCGTGCACACACACTCTGCAAAACCTAGCTCTTCAATTATCCATGCCATGCACATTACCACATTTTAACTCACATCCTCTACCATCAATAACTTTATTTTTTTCAGGACAGGGCAAATATTAGGGAAAAAAAGAGAGATATGAGAAAGCTCTGCACATCACATGATGTCACGGAGACATTCCCCCTCCCCGCCTGCCCCTCGACCCTTAGCGGCAAACACATGGCCTTGAGTTTCAATGGGGGAGTACAGGCGGGGAACAACTGAACCTGGAGTCAGTAGTGAAGGTGAGTACTGCCACTTTCTCATTCAGTGCTGCCCAGCTACCTAGTAGCAGGTCACAGACTGTTCTGGATAGACCCGCAGTTTTGCAGCACTAAAACCAATCACTGCTCACTCATTCTGAGCATTGAAAGCCATGAATTCTGCAGCAGCTTGACTCTTAGCAATCAAGTCAGATGTCACCTGTTGCTCCTTTCAGCCTGGCTATTGCCCCTTTCACACATTTAAGTATTAATGATATTCTAAAAAAGCTTAAAGATAAAAGATATAAAACTTTCTGATGCAGCATGATCTCCATTATGTAAAATATACACATATGCCTGAAAGAGCTGGGAGGAAACATGCCCCAACACTTGTAAGCCCTGCTATCCAGCTGGTGCAGCAGAGCCACTTACTTTCTCCACAGACTTCTGGTTTTCTGCACACATGGCCCTGACAGAGACCAGGTCAATGCCCAGGTCTGAGTTTTGCTCTTGCTGCTCACTAGCTGTGAACCCTGAGTAAGCTTCTCATCTTCTCTCTCATCTACAACACAGGGCTGCCAACAATTTGTGCTTCTAGGGCTCTTGTGAGAACACGGAAGACAGGAAGTGCCCAGTGATGCTAGCCTTTATCAGGTCAGTGGGCAATGCATTCACATACCCTTTTATTCTTGGCTTGGCTCTGCAAAACCCCAATCTAAAAGATTATACATTTGAAATAGGTTCTATCATTTGTTTAGGTTGAGGCTGTGGTAATTTACACCCAAAAGACTCAAATATCTTTAAATTGTTAACCACTTTATCCTTAAGAATTCAACGAAGAAAGAAGAAAAACTCCTGTTTGGAGAAAAGTTCACCTCAGACTGACAGTGACAGGATGTTCCTTTCTGAGAAAATCAGGCAAAGGTCACAACTGATTAAAAAAAAAAAAAAAAAAAAAAAAAAAACTAGAGCAAAGAAAGGATCAAGTCTTGACTGTGGGGACACCTAGTGCTAGCTTTAGACCACTAATCTCCATCTGAAATGATACTAGGAGACTCTGGGGAACTTTTAAGGCCTTACCTTGGCCTGTCCAACTGCAAAGCTTTCTTGTGGGGTGTAAATAACTGCAGTTTCCGGTCGGCTGGCTCGAATATAGCACATCCCCTAGGGCATAAGTTAAAACCAGAGCCACAGTTTAAAAAAAAACTAAATTTCCAACTAATAAATTCATTTTAAAAAAGGGGAGGGGGAGGAAAACTTAACAGTTCTTTTGACTAAAAACAAAGTGCATGTTTTGGAGCAAAGAATAAGCATCTACAACCACTGGCAAACAGGTCAGGTGTCTCTGATCAGATTACTACCAAGCCAGGCAAAAGCCTAGGTAGGACCCTGGCAGATGCCCTCAGTGACAAGCTTTCTATGCTGTCACATTCAATGATTTAGGAAAGCTTTCCCAAGTATACAGGCTTGTTCAGTCTTCACAGAACACAAATTCAGGTCACAGCACTGACTCACATTTTAATACAAAGCCCAGAACACAATGTTAAGTAAGCAACTAATTTTTGTCATAATGGCTTTTAATACTTCATTCTCAGAAATACCTTAACACACTAGAATATAAAAAGACTCGCTATTTTAGCAATGAGAGGATGTAAATATGTTTATCAACTTGAACACATAAATCAGTATAAATGAATACTCAAGTGTCTAAAAGTATTTGTTAAATCACACACATATTTAAACTATACATTATAACCTGATATATTAATTTAGAAATACAGGTTGTGTTCATTCCTTCACATTATAAACCAATCCTATTCAGTGTTTTTATTGAGATAAAATTACTTAAGTGCTCTATGAATTCTGACAAAGGCATACACCACGTGACCATCACCCAAGTGTGAATAACATTTGCACCTGCCAGAAAGTTTCCTCTGGTCTCTCTCTCCACTCTCCCCACCTGAAAAGCAACCTCTAATTTCTATCACCACAGCTTTGCCTCTTTTGAACTTTTGAGAGATGAAATCTTCCAGCACAGAGGAGATCACTCTATATATGCACAGACATAAAGCAATTTCCAGAATATAGTAAATTAAAAAGTACAGAACGATACAGTGTGAGCCCACTTAGGTTTAAAAAAAAATCATACGTCTCTAATGGGTCAGAAATGCTTAGGAACTTTTATTGCCCATCCCAATCATGCCCAAGGCTGTCTATGCAGGGCCATGGGTGGGCATAGGGATGTGTAGTGAGGACAGTCTGGGGTGACCATTAGTTGGAGCAGCTGAAAAGGTACCGACTCTGTACTCTAGCCTCCCCTGCAGCTGGGTTCTGGACAGGAATTAAGTTGAGTCCATCTGCTGCTCTTGTGTGAAACTTGAGGAGCAGCAAGTGGGGCAGAAGCCATACTCTTGCCTTTCTGAGGGAAGACCAAGGCTGAGGACTCTGAGGTTTGTTTGCAGTGGAGACACTGACCACCCACTGGCCACCTTTCTGGATGCCAGGAGACAGCATGGGGTGTGTCTAAGGCCATTATCTAATAGCTCCCTGCTGGAGCCCACTCCTGTGGCATTGCTGACAGCTCCCTTCTTGGGAGCCTCTAGAGCATCCTCTCTTCTCAAGCTGAGCCCTGACCCTCAGGGGCCCACTAGATGTTGTTTGGCCTCCTTTCACATGGTCTTTTACGTGATCATGCTTGCATTTTATGCGCTTAATCATCTTTTTTGGGGGTAATTTTTCTGCTTTTTAAAAGAATCCTTTAACATTATCTTCCATAATGAATATTACCTTTACACTAAGAAGAAAAAATGGGAAAAAAACCCAACCATCAGTTTCAAACTAGTAGCAGAGCCCAGAAGCATTTTGTCTTGAACCAATGTCTCCTTAAAAAATACCTTAGTATTGGCTGCCAGGAGAATAGCATGCTCAGTTGAGGTGGCATCACTTGGATAGAAAATAGTGCAGTTGCGAACAGATCGGAACATGGCTAGATCCTCCAGGGCCATCTGGGAGGGGCCATCTTCACCTGAGAAAGCAAAGCCACAGGCCAACAAAAACATGATCAAGGGCCAACTGGGAATCTGCCCTCTTCTGGACAAGCAATAGCTTACTGCCATGGGGGCCCCACACCTGTAGCAGAGCCCTACAAAACTGTCCAATTCTTGGGTCAACATGATGTGTAATGAGCTGCCACAGGTCTACCTCCCTTGAGACATCACTGTGACACTGTGGGTCAGGATCCTAAAACTGATATTCTAGATCAAAATAACCAGTGGTCTTATCTGGCCCTGACTCTCGCCAGTGTCTGGCACTTGATCATTGGCACTGCTATCCATGGGGACTTGATGCTCTTTTCCCTGAGCACTGGTAGCCAAGTTGGCCCCATCAAGTCTCTGTGCCCCTATCCTCTTCTCCTTAGGAGGGTCCCCTCAAGCTCTGTCCTTCCTTCTCCTCTCCTCTTCTATATTCTCCATCAAGAGACTGGAATTTTCAAATTGAAGCAGTCTTATTCATTTTTTGAGACCTTCAAAGTAGCTGAGCATACCTTTGGGGCACTCTTGAGGTGCTGTCTGAAGTAAAGGGGCCTTAGGGTATGTTTGGGAAGAGAGCTTCTGGCCAGAAATACTATGCAAAGAGAAAACCCAATGTACACTGGGGCAGCCCAGCTCTTCCAGCTAAGAAAGGGACTGTCACACTATGTACACTGCCTGGGACAACTATCTAACCTTAGGACCCCTTGCTCCTCTGGTTGGACTCAGAGCCAGATCTCTACTTAGCAGACTGATTTTAACAGCACACCTGGCCCCAGACAAAAACCCTGGACCAGGTCTTCTGCCTGGCTCACTTCTGAAATGCTGTTGGCCCTTCTCTCCCCACTCTACACCTACCATCTGGCCCATTCAGAGACTTCTGGTAAGTCCCAGAGAGGACTCCCAAGCCCCCCTCCCTTTAGGATTCTAGCAGTGTAAACTGTCACGTCTACCTGGATGACCTAACTCCACTACAGGCACATCAGGTGCCTCATCTTTTCCACCAAGTCCTCATTTCTGTCATTCATAAACACAACTCCCTGATCTCTCTCAAGCAACAAACTACTAGACACTTTTTTTTAACTTTTTGTGCAATTTTGGACTCCTGTACCTGTCTGCAATGTTGATCTTTCCTCAGACTCACCCATATTTTCTATCCACTGCTAATACACACCATGTATCTCAATCCTTTCTCTGACTTCCCTGTTTTCTGTTGTTTCCATCTAGCCTGTCCCGCCAGGTTAATGCCCCAGAGCTGTATGTCTCAGCTTCACTCCCCTGCATCCCACTCTTCAATGCTTCTGGTTCCATTTGACCAGCCTGCTCAGCTCAGGCAGAGAGCCCTGGGCGAGCTATGCTCCTCACTTCCCTGGACCCATGCTGCTTATCCCCACTTAGAGAGTACCACACCAAGAGCAGAAAGGAAGTCCGTGATACTGGGCTGGCCTGATTCATATCCAGTATGCAGCTCAACACATAATGGGCACTCAGGACAGATCACTGTTTCTCAATGACTAAAAAAGCAAGCACTTTACAGTAACACCAAGAAGTCCTCTCAAAAGTAACCCAGAGTGTCTAAAACTTTTAAAACACAACATGGCGTTAAAAAAGAGAGGTTACAAATCACCAAACATCATAGTATATTGGCGGTTCAACTGCTCACATGCCTTCTCTGTAAAGGAGTAAGACTATCAAAATGGGGCACTGAGAAGTCATACCAACGGATACCCCACAGTGGGACCCAATAAGGTTGATGTTGGTTTCAGAGATGGCTCCCATCCGGATTTGATCAAATGCTCGGGTCAAGAAGGCAGCGAAGGTGCTAACGAAAGCAACAGTGCGACCACGGGTGGCACATCCCAGCGCCACGCTCACCTGCAACAGAAAGATGACAATCAGAACATCCTTGGAAAAGTTGCTCTATTAAAAAAATTAAAATGCAAAAGCCTTAAAAAATGAAACCTAGTAGTACCCCAAACCTGGCAAATCCATGGTGTTCCCTGAACTGCCGGAAAACATAAGAGGAAATGTGGCACTGACCGGATTCCCTCAAATCAGAAAGATAGGAAGAGCAGACAAATAAGGAAGCTAGGGACACACAAAGCCTCCCCACAGTCCTTCGGGTCTCCTTTTGCACCCCCTTCTTCTCATCCCCTCACATGGTGCCCTCACCTCACACCTCCTGGGAAGTGAGAAGTAAACAGTGGAGGCTTTCCTACTGGCCCCCAACCACTCACCTGCTGCTAGGAGACATGGCAGCTCTGCACCTACCTAAGGCCCACTTGCCATGCTGAGTCTCACTCTTCTCTCACATTCTGAAGGGGATCTCCAACAGTCCAAGTATCCCCCCTCCTCCTGGATTCAATTCCTTTCTCCCGTTCTCTTGGATCATTCTCTCACCTTTGCGTATGTATTAGTATCTTCCATCTTTCCCTTTCCACCTTGTCCTCCCCCCCTCCAGATACTAACCTTCATCTATGCTCTGCTTCATAGAGAACTGCTCTCAGCACCCTCCCTTTCCCATTTCCCCGCTCTCTGCACAGCCTCTTTTGTGTATCACTAAAAGGCTTTCATGCATAAAATCGTTAAGGCAATAGAATGGAAATAAGAATTCAAGTAAAGGAACTTCTGACAACTAAGGAGAGTCTTCATGTAACCTTTAATTGGGTAATTTCAATATTGATTTAAAAAGTCTCAAAATTCAATATATGGAAAATTACATCCTTACAGCTACTTAAATTTGTGATAAGAAATTCAGATGTTATCTTTAAACTAGGCAGAAAACATAGTTTAGAAAAACACACTCAGTGGTTTGGAGAGCAAATGCATTTGAAGACAATTGATCTACCTACCTAACCCCTCCCCCAACAGGTACCCTGACCACCCCAACCGAGGGCCCAGAGCTCCCACATCCTCCAAATCCACTCTTTCCCCCCAGTTTTGTCCATCTCAGGAAGTGACAGCACTCTGTGCCCAGGTGCTCTGGCCCACTCCTGAGTGCCAGCCTTAGCTCCTGTCCTGACATCTGTCCTATAGCATCCTAGTTCTCCTGCCCAAACAGATTCCAGAAGATTCCACTTCTATCCAAGCTGGTCCAAGTCCTCACCTCCTGCCACCCCCCACCAACTTCTCTGACAAGCTATTCTTCACACTGCAGGGTCCTGTGAAACACATCATCATGTGGTTTCCCAGCAAACTGCAAGAGAACCTGAGACGCTGAAAGTGGTCAGTGAAAGCACCATATGAGCTGGCCCCTGGTTACCCTGCCAAGTCAATTTCCTTATGTACTCACAATGTTTCTGTCACTCAGTCCTTCCTTCTGTTCCCATGACAGCTCAAATTTGGGCCTGCCACAGAGGTAGCTGTGCCCTCTGCTGGGAATGCCATCCTCTGGGTATGTGTATGGCTCTGTCGCTCAAGTCTCAGGTTAAATGTCACCTAATCCAAGAGACCATCCCTGACTGACCCTAGACACTTGTACTGTACACCCCAGTTTCACCGTGGCACTGGATACCACCTGCTGGCTGCTGCTTTACTAGTCTTCTTCCAACTGTGAGAACATATCAGTAGGCACAGAGTATATGCTAATCAATGCTGCTGAATAAAGGAATCAATGAAATGGGGAGCCAGCTTTCTGATAATAGACTCAATTCAGCAAATTATGGATTGTATTTTTTCCATTCAAAAAGGAAATAACTTAATGAGATCCACAGAAAAGCGTACATATTCTTATAGATGCGATGACCTACTTTACTGAACAGGGCGGCTTAAATTCTAATACCAACAAGGCCAGAGAAACACCATGAGTGAATGTGCAGGCTGGAAGAGGCAGGGACATGGCCAGCTGGCTGTGGACAAGCATCTAAAGGGAGCCCCTGCTTGGCTCCAGCTAACTGGTAGCAGGATGGAATGCTGTCTCGGTGCTGACAGATCTTCCTATTCTTCAAGAGAATCCAGAAGTTTGGATTCTATAAATAGACTAATTTTAACAGCTGACCACCAATTTTAAAAATTTACAAATGCTATTTGTTCCAAATAAAATCTTTCTGGTTATCCCGGTGGTCCCATGAGATCTGCAGGCCCATAGTTTTCTGGCTAGTGCTGTTTTTGGCCTCTACGATTTGTAGATAGATATGCATTGTCCTTTCTGGTGGCGCAGAGCTTTAGAAGTCAGTGTTTACTTGGATTAACTGCTTTTTCTCGAGAGAGAGAGATGGGGTGTCGTGTGGGGATGTATACATGCATAAAAGAGACTCCCTGGTATTCTGGGGAGAGACTGAAGCACTGGTATACAGAACAGCTGAACTCAAGGCCATCTTGAGGCTGCAATTAGGGCAACATTTGAGCATCTATGATATAGTAGGCTCTATGCTACAAAGGAGAGAAACCAGTCCTTTGTAGCTTTCTCAATCTAATGGCCTCTGGGTGGTTGTAGGATTGCTTGGTATTGGACTTGGCTGAGCAGAAAGAGAGGGAACACCTAATACCCTAATACTCCTGGCAAGCTTGGGGTACTTTGGGCCTGGAGCCCTGGGGTCATGGCTGAGACTCTTGGCCTGCTGCCCTGAGTGGACCTGGTTCTGGGCAGTCTGCTATGCCGCTCCTTGCAGTCCCAGAAGCCACTCCACAAACTGCCTGGCTATGCTCTACTTGTTTCCTCAGAAACATTTTTTCCCTCCAGTTTCTTTGCTTTTATAAATGGAAAGAAAAACTAATTTGAGGCTGTCCTCCTGTGTCCAGCAGGCCACACTTAGTCAGTGAGAAGGCCCAAGAGAAATGCCCACAGCACACGTACCATGTTTTGCTCAGCAATATAACATTCAATGAACCGCTCAGGGTGCTCCCTCTTGAATATGTCTGAGAAGGTGGAGTTCTTGGTGTCACCATCCAGCACAATGACTCTATCGTTTGCATGGCCCAGCTTGGCCAGAGCCAAACCACATGCCTTCCGAGTAGCTATCTGGAAAAGTTGAACAGAGTTTCTTAGTGCAGATTTAAAAAGATGAAATTTTGTGGATTACAAATTGTCTTCTACCTTGATAAAGAAAAATTCATGATTCACCAATAAGCTCTTTAGTATCGCAAAAATGGATTGCTGGCCAATCTTAAATCCATACTTGGCTCACTGGGTATCAATTCTCAACAGGTTTATTCTTTTGCCCCATTCATATACTTTATCAAAAATTTAAATGTACCAAAATGCAAATGCCTGAGATTTTTTCACTATAAAACTCAATGTTCACTGCAAGTATTATCCCATTAGGATACTATTTGAGATTGGACTGAATTTATGGATTAATTTAGGGGAGAACTGACATCTTCACAATATTGAATTTTTGTACTTAGAAATCAAGGTTTGGCATTTCCTCAAAATGTTAAAGAATTACTACATGACCCAGCAGTTCTACTCCCAGGTATATGCCCAAGAGAAAAATGTATCTCAACAAAAACTTGTACACAAATGTTCAAAGCAGCAATATTCACAACAGCCAAAAAGTAGAAACTAAACCCAAATGTCCATCAAGGATTGAATAGGTAAACAAAATGTATGGTACATTCATAAAATGGAACATTGTAGTTGCCACAACAAGGACAAACCTGGAGAGCACTGTGCTAAGGCAAAGAAACCAGACAAAAGGCTCACATGTTGCATGACCCCGTTTACATGAAATGTCCAGAATAGGCAACTTTATATACAAAGTAGATGAGTGGTTACTAGGGGCTGGACAGAATGGAGAGTGACTGCTAATAGGTGTTGGGTTTCATTTTTTTTAAAGATTTTATTTATTTATTCATGAGAGACAGAGAGAGAGAGAGAGAGATATGCAGAGACACAGGCAGAGGGAGAAGCAGGCTCCATGTAGGGAGCCCGATACAGGACTCGATTGGGGTCTCCAGGACCAGGCCCTGGGCCGAAGACGGCCCTAAACCGCTGAGCCACCCAGGCTGCCCAATCTTTTTTTTTTTTTTTAATTTTATTTGAGAGTGTGTGAGCAGGAGTGGGGGGGGCAGTAGCAGAAGAAGAGAGAGTAGCAGGCTCCCCGCTGAGCAAGGAGCCCAATATGGGGCTAATCCCAGGACCCTGGGATCATCACCTGAGCCCTAAGCCAGATGCTTAATTGACTGAGCTACCCAGGCGCTCCAGGTGTGGGGTTTCTTTTGCGGGTGATGGAAATGCTTAAGATTGAGTGTGGTAATACTTGTATGATTCTGTTAATATACTTAAATCTTGAAATTGTACACTTCAAATGTATGGACTATATAGTCCTAATAAAGCCACTATTAAAAAAAAATAAGGTTTGGGGACACCTGGGTGGCTCAGCAGTTGAGTATCTGCCTTTGGCTCAGGGTGTGATCCTGGGATCGAGTCTCATGTCAGGCTCCCTGCATGGAGCCTGCTTCTCCTTCTGCCTGTGTCTCTGCCTCTCTTCCATGACTAAATAAAATCTTAAAAAAATAATAAAAAACAAGGTTTGCTTCTTCACTTGTCTTTGTTCATTCATCAAAACACCTAAAAAATATTTTTTGGGGGGGAGGGGAAGGGGGAGAGAGAGAATCTCAAGCAGTCTCTATGCCCAGCATGGAGCCTGATATGGGGCTTGACCTCACACAACCCTGAGTTCATGACCTGAGCCAAAACCAAGAGTCAGATGCTTAACTCAATTGAGCTACCCAGGCACCCCTAAAATATTTTTAAAAATACATAATTCATGTGGACAGTACAAAATTCAAGTTCTGAAAGCCTATCGAGCAAAGAGGCCATCTTCTCTCTGATCTCCTGGCCCTCAGCCACCCAGTCCCCTGTCCAGGGGTACGCAGAAATGATAAGTCTATGTAGCTTTTTGGGAGTGGTCTATGCACAAATATTTGTTGAGCACCCAGGTGCCCCTATGATGCCCCCTTTTAAGATTTTCTACACAAAAAGAGAATTATACTCTAAGTTGGTTTACAACTTAAAAAATTTTAACAATGGGGTGCTTGGGTGGCTTTGTCAGCTAAGCATCTGCCTACGGCTCAGGTCATGATCAGGGGTGGGTGGGGTCCCCTGCTCAGCAAGGGGTCTGCTCCTCCCCCACTCATGTTCTCTAATAAATAAATCCTTTAAAAATTTGCTTAAAGATTTTATTTATTTATTCATGGGGGGGGCAGAGAGACAGGCAGAGGGAGAAGCAGGTTCCATGCAGGGAGCCCAACATGGGACTTGAATTCATGATCACACCCCAGGCTGAAGGCAGCGCTAAACCACTGGGCCACTGGGACTGCCCTAAAAAATTTTTTTTAATAGAGATGCTTGAGTGGCTCAGCAGTTGAGCCTCTGCCTTTGGCCCAGGACGTGATCCTGGAGTCCCACATCTGGCTCCCTGCATGGAGCCTGCTTTGTCTCTCATGTATCTCTTTGCCTGTGTCTCTCATGAATAAATAAAATCTTTAAAAAAAATCAAAAAATTAAAAAAAAATCAAATTAAAAAAATAATAAAAAAATAAAAAAATTTCAACAAAAATATAAATAAAAATTCTAATAATAATTTGGGTGAGCTTTTTTAGCCTCTAGCTGAGTGGTTTCTAATTTCATGAGCATTTAATGCTGCAATCAACATTCATTCTTCTAGATACATATGCACACTTGTGTAGGATATATTCCTGTGAATTGTACTATTAGTTCAAAGGATGTGAAAAGTTAAGGTGCTGCCAAAGCCTTTATTAATATTTCCTGATTAACACCTTTCTTCCGCTTTTTGTTTTCTAATTTCTTGAGTAGTCAGTTCACCTTATCTTAACCCATATTACCAGGCTAAGAAAACATAAAGCAATACTCTAAATGTCTCTAAATAAAGGGGAAAAAACCCCCCAAAAGATCAGAAAATATTTCCTTCCTCCTTGGCTCATCACCTTGTTTCCTTAGGTCCTGAAGACGCTGCCTATTTTGGGTCTGCTATACTGTACCAAAAGGCAGGATATAAACATGGTAAAAAGCTTATCAGGGTTTCATGCCTAATTTGTATCCTTTTTGAGTAACTGGTTTTTGATCAACTGACCTACTTACTTCTTTCTGTAATCCAGGGAGTAATAAATTCAAAAGCTAGGCCCAGCCAGGCTCCCACCCTTAGAGCAGACAGGATTGTGGCAGTTTCATGCACATGAGACCATCAGACCACAAACTGAATTTTTCTTTTTTTTTTTTTGAATTTTTCAAACAAAAGCTACACAGTACTAGGTGCGAGTAAGTACAACTGACTGACAAGAAAATTCAGACTTAAGTTTGAAATCAAAGAATATAAAAAAATAGTAAGAAATAAGATAAAATCATCTCTATTGCTTATAATTTTTAGTTACATGTCATGCAATCTAATAACTGGTTCATCCATGGAGATCAGAGTAAACGAAGAGTCCTGTGTATTTTTAAAAAGCAGAGAACAAAACAGTTTGCCTACCTGCTCACCAACTGTGTAAGCAGGTGGAGAGGCCATTTCTATATCCAGGATATTGACTGGAGGAGAGTCTTCAATAGGGGGTTTTGGTTCAAGAGTCTTGTTGGTCTCTATCTGACTCTCAATTAGTTTGATAATTGCATCAGCTCTTTCTTTTGGCATTGGCTTTCCATGCCAATTTTCTGCATCTTCAACACCTGCAACCAAATAAAAGACGTTAGTACTCCAAGTATATAATTGAGTGTCTGTTAGGTCATCTGAAAGACATCCTGATAGAAAAGATGTCAGCCAAGGACTCACAGGAGTAAAAGCTTGGTACAGTGGCACAGGGAGCCTGAGTTGGTACTGCAGCCACACAGGACAGCTTGAGAAGTCCCAGAGGCTCTTGATGGAGGGCCACTGGCCCATATGCTGTTGAATGGAGGAAAGAGTGTAGGACAGGAGGCTGGAGAGACAGGCAGGGTGGGCCATGGAGGGTCCTGTGTGTATAAAGAGTTTGAATTTTGTCTGAAGCAAGACAGGAAACCACTGAGGAATCTGAAATGGGGAGGTGACTGATCACATCTTAAATGTAGGAAGATCACCATGGTGGCTGTGTGGAGACTGGCCTAGGGAGACTATAATTAGGGAGAGATGACACAGGTCTGAGCATGGGAGATGGAGAGCAGTGAGCAGAACTGATATATACTTACTGTAGAGGCAGCATCAATTAGAACTGATGGCAGACTGAAATTGCACGTAGGAGAAACATAAAGTTAAGTGAAGGCAAATACCAAGAATTCTCCCAGGAGCAAATTGGTCAAGTGGTCATTTACTGAACTGGGGATACCATAGTAAGACAGTAACTTAGGGAGGAATCATAGGAACCATTTTATTCTAAAGCACCGATATTAAAACACACCCGTAATCACACCCTTTGCAACTATTTGTACTTGAAATTATTAATTTCAGGTGTCAGCTTTGAAAACTGCAAGAGGACTTTCAAGACACCCTTCCTTCCCCAACCCTCAGTTCCACAGGTATCTTTTCCCAGAGGTGCGCCACTTCACTAGCTCCCTATGTGTCCTGCAAGACAGTGTGGGGACAGGCAAGGGTGAGTGCATGTACGCGTGCCTTTATTTGCGTATGAGTTTTCAGGCACATAACAAGCACACTTTCTCATTCTGCACTCCTTTGCAGATCACTCTCTCTCAGTCCTCTGATGGACTATCCTAGCCATTCCTCCTGTATGCAAAAAAATCACTGCTCACTAGCTGGGCTTCTGGGCTTCTCCTGCAACCCTAATTAGATCTGCTATCTAGAAGGGCTAAGCAGGGACCCCTGGGTGGCTCAGCGGTTTAGCGCCTGCCTTTGGCCCAGGGCGTGATCCTGGAGTCCCGTGTCAGGCTCCTGGCATGGAGCCTGCTTCTCCCTCTGCCTGTGTGTCTCTGCTTCTCTCTCTGTCTCTCAGGAATAAATAAAATCTTAAAAAAAAAAAAAAACGAAGGGCTAAGCAGAACAAGAGCCTCCAACACATATTAAAGGCATAATCACTGAGCACTAAGCCAGCTTGTCTGCCTGGCCATCCTGAGTCTCCTGCTGCATTGCTGTGCAGACAGATGTTTTTAATAACCCTAAGCAGAAAAGAAACATTTGCTTACTTGGAATGCCACGGCCCTTGAAGGTCTTGGCCACTACAGCAGTGGGCTTGTTCTTCACTTCACTCGCCTGCCAGAACACCTGGCACAGTGCCTCCACATCACGGCCATCCACCACGTAAGTATTCCACCTGTCAACCCAGGAGGAGGCCAGGTTACAAGGTGAAGGCGGGATGGAGCAGAGAAAAGGGGACATAAAACAGGATACTGTTACCCAAATGCTTCACAGCGCTTCTGATAGATGTCTATGCAGTGCTCAAGGGGCAAGCCACCACTGTGGCCCACGCGGTTCACGTCGAAGATGGCCACGAGATTGTCCAGATTGTAGTGGGAAGCAAAAGCCAGTGCCTCCCAAACAGAGCCTTCTGAGGATTCACCATCTCCCATGAGGCAGAACACCCGGTAGCTGGGGCAAGCCAAGAAAGGTTAAGACTGTGCTTACGGATCCTCTGGTCACTCAAACAAATATATTTCACGGAGAGAAACAAAGGAACAGACTGAATGTCACTTCACATCATTAAGTTCCGAAGCCTATTTTCCTTGTCAATTCTGTCCAAACTCCACAGCTAAGGAAATAACTTTAAAAACTTGGGCCTCACAAGACAGGCTTCACCGTTGGCTATTTTCTCATTCTAGCATTCCTCTGCTGCTTCCCTGGGACCCACAAACAACAGGGGATAGGGAAAAAGTAGTGCCCTTAACACCCAAATGACTTTCTAGATAAAGTTTCTTCGTAAGCTTCGTTTTAAGTACTGCCATCTTCTATTTCTGACCTTACATATTTACGATAGTAACAAAACAGTCTACCTCAGGAGCATATGTTCTGTCGTGAAAAGTAAACTTCTACACAACAAAAACACAAGAATGTTAATATCAATAAAACACAATCCATATCCCACAAAAAATGCTGCAAAATTAAAAAAAAATAACCATAGAATAGGGACTTAGACCATAATGAGAGATGAAAGAGCCCCTGTAGAAAAAGAACCCTTTCATTATTAACTTACAGGGTCCCCAAGGCAAATGCTCCAGCTATTCACTCTATAATGAAGCTCACTGAGAGGTAGAAAACAAAGTCATCACTCTTAAAAATAATAGAAATAAACCAGTTTCCACACTGCAGGCAGCACTTAGAACTCAAACCAGAGAAGCCAGAATAGTTTCCAGAAACACGATTTCTTTACTGTTTGGACACTTGGTAGTCTAAGCTTTTAAAACAATTACTGTTCCCCAACTAATAAGCAATAAATAAAGCCACAGTACCTGAGTGGTAGGATGGGGATAGGTAAGCAGTTACTGGGTAAGCGCCTTACCTGGCTTTGTCAAAGTACTTGCCAGTATATGCCATCCCACAAGCGGCCCCCAGTCCTTGCCCGAGCCATCCGGTTGCCACATCAACAAATGACAGCCTCTGTAAGGGAAAGGATCAAATGAATCTAGACACACAGGCTGCCTTTTGGGGGTAAAATCCTCTTTACCACAACCACACGCACCCCAAGTCTCAGATCAACATCACAGACAGGGGAAGCCATAGTAATCCATGGTCAACTGGACCTGTGGGAACATACCAAAGGACAGTTTCTCCAAACAGCAGCCTAAACGGAGCCCAAGAGCAAAGCACAAAATATAAGCATGAGCCTTGCCATTTTCACCAGGTCTTTTCTCGAGTCATGCACAAACCAGGTATTCAATCTTTTTGGAGAACATGGGTTCTTAAACAGAAACCAAAAACACTGAAGAAGATTGCAATTTCCCTGGTCTGAAAAACTCAGTCAAATGAGGTTTCAGAAGTGGTCATCTAGAATGCCAGAAATGAATCACTTTACACCACTCTCCCCTCCTCCTGCCTGTGTCTATGCATAGAGAAAATCTCTATCTCCTGGAGAAAATGCCCTCTAGGCACCACAAAGCAGGGTGAAAATTCCCAAGCTTCCAAAGACATAAGGAACCTATTCAATGCTTCCACTGCCACCACCTCAAACTGGCCACAAACATCTGTCACTGCAGTGACCTCCCAACTTTCCCCTGTAGCTGTTCTCAACATAGCCACCAGGGGGAGCTTGTTAAAAATCCCCCCCCCCCCCCCCCCCAATCTCCATCTCCTGCCAAGTAGAGCCCAAGTTCTTGCACCAGCCTGTCCACTCCGGCCCCCATCTGACATGCTGGTTATCTAGGTTTCCCATCTGACCCTTCCCACCATGCAAATATCCGTTCCATTCAAGCCAAGAATTAGGTGTTGCTGCTACCGAAGATGGGCCAATGGCACTTGTTAGTCTCATCCCTCTCCTGTCCAGCTCCACCCTACTGCTCTGCTCCTCCTAGGGCTCTTTACCTTCTCTATTTTCTTCACACACTTTGTGGCCCCAGAGACTCCCTTTCTGTTTTGTATCTCTGGCCTCAGAACCATCCCACTGAATTTTCTCCTTCCACTCCATGGTTCCTAGCATCTGGCCCCCAGTTGCCTGGTGTGCTCTTGGACTGAGCCAGGGCTCCACACTCAGACCAACTCTGCTTCCCCCTTCCTTTAAAGCAGGGGTGGGGAGGGGCAGTATATGAGCTCACTTCCTCTTTAAGACTTCATTTTGTGGGTACAATGAAGAGTCCCCTTCAGGCAACAGGAGGCTGTAGGACTGAGAAGATTGGCAGGAACCAGCATGATGCCTGGCATCAGAGAAGTACTCCCACATGGGGATTCCCTAAGAACCCTTATGCTGGGTGTGTGCGTGTGTGTGGATACACTAATTTAAGGGAGACAAAGCTAAAATAAAAATGCAAGCAATGCGCTGTGCGTACTCATTTTTCAGATGGTACTTCTCACCTTTGTTCTGGCACAAAGTATGCCTCAAGAACAAGTTTACAAAAAAGGTCATTTGGCTTCTTCCCTGGCCTGCTTGACTGGAGAAAACAAGAGCTGATAAAACAAAAACAAAGGCCTGGTGGGGGGAATAGGGGGATCCCAAGACCCTCCCCACAAGCCTTCATAGTACCTCATAGTAATACTGATAGTGCGAGGCCTGAACAGTTAGCCTCCTAACACAGTTGTCTGCGCTGGACATTTACACCTCGCAAGCACCAATCGTGAAGACCTTGGCTCCTCTACTGTAGTAAGTCCATTTATACCATTCTCAGCCAATGCCAAGATAGACTATGCTCCTTTGTGTTTTCTCTTTGCTTCCAATTTTATCTGCTTCTTAAATCTGATGTATATATAAGTTCTGGCACCTGAACAGTGCCCAGCCTACTACAGCACACCACAAAGCCTCTGTATTTCCCACTCATTTTCTCTTTTCCCCTTTAATCCCTTTCACTATTTTTTATATTCCCCATATGAATGAAACAGAACATTTGTCCTTCTGCAATTGACTTACTTCACTCAGCATAATCAGAGTGTGACAAAACATGAGAGACACCTAACTCTGGAAGACGAACAAGGGGTGGTGGAAGGGGGACTGGGTGACAGGCACTGAGGAGGGGCACTTGACAGGATGAGCACTGGGTGTTATACTATAATGTTGGCATATCGAACTCCAATAAAAAAATATACAAAAAAAAAAAAAAGCCAAAAAAACCCCAGAAAGCCTCTTTATCCCTCTAAGGCCAATGACTATGAATATGATACCAGCAGTTATGGGACAGTCTAGCCATCTTACTACTTTTTATTTAAAATTATTTATTCATGAGAAACAGGATGGAGAGAGAGAGAGAGAGAGAGAGAGAGAGAAGCAGAGACACAGGCAGAGGGAGAAGCAGGCTCCATGCAGGGAGCCCGACGTGGGACTCGATTCCGAGTCTCCAGGATCACGCCCTGGGCTGAAGGCAGCACTAAACCCCCAAGCCACCCAGGCTGCCCCATCTTACTATTTTTTAAACCAGAGATCTGAATGCTCATCCTGTGTTTGTACACCCACGTTTGTTCAACTTTTATCATGAAAGAAGGTCAAGCTCGTAAAAAAGTTTTAAGAACAGTACAATGAAATCCCATATGCTCTTCACCTAGATTGCTAATGCACCACTTTACTTCACCTTGCCCTTTCTACATGCACACTCACAAATTTTATTTTTTACCAAACCTCATTTGAGATAACATTTCAGACATAGATTATAATTATAACCCCAGATACTTCAGCTATGCCCATATTCTGATTTTTTATATTTTTTCCCAAAAATGTATTTGACAGAGTATGCACAAGCACATGTGCACAAGCATGCACGCGCGCGCACACGTACACACACACACACGGGGAGCAGCAGAGGCAAAGGGAGAAGCAGCCTCTCTGCTCAGCAGGGAGCCCAACATGGGGCTTGATCCCAGGGTCCTGACATCATGACCTGAGCTAAAGGCAGATGCTTAACCGACTGAGCCACCCAGGCGCCTTTTTTTTTTTTTTTTTGAAGTAGGCTCCATGCCCAGTGTGGAGCCCAACATGGGGCTCGAACTCACGACCATGAGCTAGCTCAAAAGTCAGATACTGAACTGACTGAGCTATCCAGGCACCTCTAGACTTTACTCTTTCAACGAATTACTACTGCCCAAATCTGGAGTTTCTGTTTGTATGTGGTGCTCAACCAGTTGAGTTTTAAATGTTTTGCTTACGACACACAAACTTTCAGACAGCATCAAAAGAACTGCATGTTCTAGACTGACCTTCCTTTTAATATTACTCCTCTTTCCTCTCCACCAATGTCATGAGGTACCTGATACTAAGTATAATGATAAAGACCCTCACTGTGTCAGGTCAGATCTACATAGAGATAGAAAGTAAAGATAAGGGGATCCCTGGGTGGCTCAGCGGTTTGGCGTCTGCCTTTGGCCCAGGGCGCGATCCTGGAGACCTGGGATCGAATCCCACATCGGGCTCCTGGTGCATGGGGCCTGCTTCTCCCTCTGCCTTTCTCTCTCTCTGTGTGACTATCATAAATAAAAAAAAAAAAAAAAAAAATACTGGTATCCCTGCCTTAAAAAAAAAAAAAGAGAGAAAGTAAGTAAAGGTAATTAACATGTGGACTCTTTCCCAAAATTAAACTCAATTTTCCTTGAGCTCAGCTAGTCAGATCCACTGTTGCCCACCTCTACCCAGGCAGCAGAGGATGGGAGCATGACCCTGTCAAGGGGGGGCTTTAGTGCTAGGTGGGATAAGGCAGGGCACCAATGAATGAAAGGAAGGATGGCCAGTTGCCATAAGTCATCCTTCCCTCCACTGTAGTCCTTGCTAGAACACCATTTAGATCTTTATAAAATGCCATGATCTGAATATTAGTGCCCCCCCAAACCTGTATGTTGAAAGTCCAAGGCTCAAGGTGATGGTATTAGGAGGTGGGGGTCTATGGATGGTGATTAGGTCACAAGGGCAGAACCTTCACAAATGGGATTAGTTTACCCTTATAAAAGAGGCCCTAAAAAGACTACTTCCCCTTCTACTATGTGAGGATACAGTGAAAAATCTGCAACCAGGATAAGGACCCTCACCAGAATGGGACCATGTGACCTTGATCTTGAATTTCCAGCCTCCTACACTGTTGGAAATAAATTCCTATTGTTTATAAGCCACCCAGTCTGTGGCTATTTTGTTACAGCTGACTAAACAGACTTCAACGTGGGGCAAAAAAAAAGAAGAACCAAAAGGATAAGCTGCACCCGTTTCAGGCCTTGTTGCCACATGGTGGCTTTTCGAATGATTTTAAGAGCAAGCATCTGAGCAGGCCCTGGGCTCCTGTG
Source organism: Canis aureus (assembly GCF_053574225.1). Lineage (NCBI taxonomy): Eukaryota > Metazoa > Chordata > Mammalia > Carnivora > Canidae > Canis > Canis aureus. The sequence continues at coordinate 1,867,995 of NC_135649.1, forward strand.
CTGACTTACCTTAGAGGCGATGAAACGATCATTGTCTGGGTTCTCCGGGTCCTCCTGTTTGTATCTCATGATGTGGAAGAACAGCACGGACATGATCTCAGCAGCACTGCTGCAGGATGTGGGGTGGCTTTAAAATAGACAGAACACAGGTCATTTTTTACAGGTAAGTGATTTACCAGGGACATGGTACACGAGTAGGCCTTTTAGTACATAGGCTCTCCAGACTGGAAGCAGCAGTCATTTCTCCCAGGCATGGAAGAATCCAGCCAAGGAAAAAGGATCCAGCACTGCTGCTTCCCAAATCCATGGCTTTTAAGGTGCTGTAAAGCCCAGTAACCTCATAACCTCCCCCCACCTCCACCGGAGAGAAGGACCTCTAAGACCAGCCCCCTTCTATCAATGGAGCACCTGCATATTTGGGGGAGGTTCACCTGGTGACATTGTAAGCACATGAATATTCTTTAACTTGTTTGAATTTATGTGATATCATTAATCAGAAATACCACAAAGCAGAAATAAACCCGTGCAAATACAAGAAACTAATATTTAACAAGAAAGGCAAAAATATTCAATGGAGAAAGAACAATCTCTTCAATAAATGAAGCTGGGGAAATTGGATATTCACAAGTGAAAACACAAAACTAGAAACCCTACCTTATGCCGCTTACAGAAATTAACAAAATAAGTTAGGATTCAAATGTTAGAACAAAAACTATTAGATGCCCAAAAGAAAACAGGAAAAGGGGATCCCTGGGTTGCTCAGTGGTTTAGCGCATGCCTTTAGCGTGATCCTGGAGTCCTGGGATCGAGTCCCACATTGGGCTCCCTGCGTGGAGCCTGCTTCTCCCTCTGCCTGGGTCTCTCATGAATAAATAAATCTTTAAAAAACAGAAAACAGGAAAAGATCTCCTTGACATAGATCCTCATACTGATTTTTTTGGGGTAAGACAACTAAACCCCAAGGAACAAAATAAAAAAATAAATGAGTGAGACTACATCAAACTGAAAAACTTCTGCACAGCAAAGAAAACCATCAACAAAGTGAAACCACCTACCTACAGAATGGGAAAAATACTGCAAACCATATATCTGATAAAGGATTAATATCCAAAATATATAAACTCATACACAATAGACCCCCCAAATCAGTTAAAAAACAGGCAAAGAACCTGAACAATTTCCCAAAAAAGATACATGAATGACCAATAGGCACAGGAACTGATGCTATCACTATTCATCAGAGAAAAACAAATCAAAAACCACAATGAGGGATCCCCAGGTGGCTCAGCAGTTTGGCGCCTGCCTTTGGCCCAGGGTGTGATCCTGGGGTACTGGGATCGAGTCCCACATCGGGCTCCCTGCATGGAGCCTGCTTCTCCCTCTGCCTGTGTCTCTGCCTTTCTTTCTCTGTCTCTCTCAGGAATAATAAATAAAATCTTAAAACAAAAAAACACAATGAGGTATTACATCATCTTTTAGAATGGCTATCATCAAAAAGCCAAGAGGTAACTACCAAAATAACCACTGCTTTTTTTTTTATTAATAACCACTGCTCTTAGAAAGCAGTTGACATGGGAGTCCAGCCACTCCCTCCTTAATTTAGGAGGGAAGAGGGAACAGAGAAGGGGAACAAAACCAAATTTCCATAGCGCTTGCCTCAACTTTCAGAAAAGATTTTCTGTCCAGCTCATGTGTTAACCATTTCTTCTTTCAAGGTTCACAATTAAAAAATGGAAACCTAAACCTCTTGCCTTCCAAGTAGCCCTAAGTGGATGACATGGTTTAAAAAATTGTTAGATACCTTTAAAAAAACAAATAAAAAATAAAAACTGCTAGATACATTTAAAAAATGCAAACCATTATTAATTTTGAAAGTGAAAGGAGCAAAATGAAAAAGTGTAAAAAAATTCCAAAATACGCAATCTGGAACATATCTAGACCGTACTTTTAACATCATAGCTCAGGAAGGAAAACAAGATTTTAAAAAGAGACATCATGCAAAATATTTTATTCCACTATTACAGAAGTTAGAAATCAGTAACAGAAGGAAAACAGGAAAACCTACACATTCATGAAAATTAAACACCACACCTTTTAAAAAAATAGTTTACCAGGGAAAGAGAGCGTGCAACAGAAAGCATAAGGGGGGAGGGAAAGGGAGAAAACAGGCTCCAACCCAGAACCCTGGGATCATGACCTAATGGAAGGCAGACGCTCAACCAAATGAGCCACACATAACCCATAAACACCCTCTTAACCAATGAGTCAAAGAAGAAAACAGAAAATTAGGAGAAAATTGGAAACAAACCCAGCAAACTCTATGGAATACAGGAAAAGCAGTACTAAGGCAAATATACAATGTAAATGTTCGCATTAAAAAATAGAGATCTCAAATCAAAACCCTTAACTTACAACTTAACTAGAAAAACTAAACCCAAAGCTACCAAATAGAATAAACGTTAAAACAGAAATAGATGCAAACCTATAGAAAAAGAAAATCAAGAAAGATTGGTTCTTTAAAAAGATTAACAGAACCAATCTTTCCACTATATTAAGTAAAAATGAAAAAACTTTTAATTTTTAAGCATACTAAACTAACTTGAAATTTTTTTTTCGGAAAAGAAAGAATGGTACCAAAAAAAAGTAAAATATTACCAACTGTACAGAAATAAAAATGACTACACAGTACCATAAAGAAACGTACAGCAATAAATCGGTTTAACCTACAAAAAATTTCTAGAAACAGAATTCAAGAAGGCCGAATAAAAAAAAGGAATTTTTTTTAAGTAGGCTTCGTGCCCAATGTAGGGCTTAAGCTCCCGCCCCCCCATCAAGAGTCAAGTGCACTACCCATCCAGCCCGCCAGGGGCCCCAGAAATAAAAATTTTAAAGAAACCCATAGCTAGTAAGGAGATTGAATCAGAAGTAAAAAGCTCTCCACCAAAAAGAAAACTCCTGACCTGATGGCTTCGCTGGTGAATCCTACCTAATAGCTAGACAACCAACATCAATCGTCCTCAAACTCTCACCCCAAAACCTGGGGAGAACACCGAAACTAAGGCTAGCGCCGCCTTGTACCAAGGTCACTCAAGCAAGCCCCTTACGGGCCAGCCAAACACGCTAAGGACACGCAGTCGAGCCTCCTCAGCAAGATTCGAGCTACTGTAAAGCTCCTTTGCTCCCACTCGCACTCGCCCCTCGCGGGCCTCCCTTTGTTCCAGCCCACGTGCTGGCCTCGGGACGCGGGCCTAGAGCGCAGCCACTCACCAGAAAAGCCCCGCCCCGCTCGGCGTTCCGGCGCCAGCCCCGCGGCGATCCCGGGATTCAGCGCCGCCCCCCCGCCCCCCCCCCCCCCAGGTTCCTCCCGCCAAACCCCGTAAGGCAGCAAGGGCACGGCGCAGCGGCCAGCATTGGGGCGGCATCCACGCCGCCACGGCCGTAAAGCAGGGCTTTTACGACCGAGCCGGCCCAGCCCCCCACAACCGGACTGAGCCGGCCCAGCCCCCCCACGACCGGACTGAGCCGGCCCAGCCCCCCCACGACTCGACTGAGCCCGCCCAGCCTCCCACGACCGGACTGAGCCGGCCCAGCCCCCCCACGACCGGACTGAGCCGGCCCAGCCCCCCCACGACTCGACTGAGCCCGCCCAGCCCCCCACAACCGGACTGAGCCGGCCCAGCCCCCCACAACCGGACCGAGCCGGCCCAGCCCCCCCACGACTCGACTGAGCCCGCCCAGCCCCCCACAACCGGACTGAGCCGGCCCAGCCCCCCACGACTCAACTGAGCCCGCCCAACCCCCCACGACCAGACTTAGCGGGCCCAGCCCCCCATGACCGGACCGAGCCGGCCCAGCCCCCCACGACTCGACCGAGCCCGCCCAACCCCCCACGGCCAGACTGAGTCGGCCCAGCCCCCCCAGGACTCGACCGAGCCCACCAAACCCCCACGACTGGACCGAACTCGCCCAGCCCCCAACCGCCTGACTGAACCCGCCTAGTCCCTCAACCGTCGACCGAGCCCGCCTAGTCCCTCAACCGTCGACCGAGCCCGCCTAGTCAGTCCCTCGACGCCCGACCGAGCCCGCCTAGTCCCCAGATGACTGGACTGAGTCCGCTCAGCCCCCCGACGGCCCCATCCTGTCTCCGAAGACCAGACGAAGTCGGTCCAGGCCCCCACAACCGAGCCCGCCCAGCCCCTCAACGAGCGGACCGAGTCCGCTCAGCCCCCTCCGACCGAGCCCACCCAGGGGTGCCGCCCCCCGCCTCAACGGCTCTCTTCGCTTTAGGTTTTTGTCGCCGCCAGGCCGGCCGCTTGGGGCCACGAGAAATTGGACGAGGGAACCTTACCCAGAGCTTGAAACGCACGAGGCCCTGATGGAGTGGATGCGCAGGCGGTTGGCCATGTCGCGCAGCACCTGCAGAGTCTTCGAGTCGGGCTTGGCCTCCTCGGGCATCGGCGCAAGAAGCTTGGAGTCCGCCATCGCTGCCCCCGCACTGGCGTCTGACGAGCGAGCGGCGCGGACTGTCTTAAGTAGTGTCGGGTGCGCTGTGGATCCCTCCGCGCCGCTCCCTCCGCGCGCTGAGCTGTGGGGCCTCGCGCCAGCCCGGGCGGCTCCGGCCGCGCCACGCCCCCCACGTGGTGAGGCCCGGCTCCCTCCGCGCGCCGCTTCCCGCCACGCGCCACCTTCCTCCGCGCGCCTCTTCCCCCAGCTCAGTGGACTTTGAACTGTTGTCCTTTGCGTGTGGACATTGATTGAAATAAATTAATTTCTTTATGTGTTCCTTTGTAGTAGCAATTCCAAGAGGGAGGCCTCCGCGGGGGGGGGGGGGGTCCAGGATCTACTTTTGGGGTGATGCGGCCGGGCTGGAACTAGACGTTGCACACGTCCCGCATGTGCTGAATGTAGCGAAGGGGACTTCTTCACGCTCTTCACAGTGTTACAATGGTGAAGTTGCGCTGTAAGCAATTCTATCGCAAAAAAAAAAAAAGAAAGAAAAAAAAAGCCACCCTAGAATTGTACTCTTTGTTGGTCCCCTAGGCTCCAAAGCAGCCCTTCCCCGGGTAGGCTTTTTAGCAGATGCGGAACGCTGTCCTCAGACAGTGTGGTGTCCTTCTGCTGACCTCTGTCTCTCTAGAACCTTCCGTAGGGCAAGCCACAAGCTCCTTGTGACTGCTGGCGTGGCGTTAGCCCAAAGCTAGCCTGCAGCTTTCACGATGGAGCTTGTCTGCTGGGAGCTCCCAATCTCAAGGTCACAATGTAGTCTCAGGGAGCTGGTCCCCTTGACTTGGAGGTGATCTTACAAAAACCAGAAAGGCTCCCCCACAGTGTGACACCCGCCCCCAAGACACTATATCCTAAGTTCAACTGCTGTGGAGCATCTTTACTCGAAGCTGCCGAGCTACTGGGAGCCCTCGATCGCCCCTGAATGCGGATGGGCTCCCCCGCCCCCCGTTCCTGTTGGGGCAAAGGGTATATCGTTGACAGTGTCACCTGATCCGGCCTGGGTGCTCATCAACGACCTGTACGCCTCGGATGACTGAGGGCCCGTCTCCCCACAGCCTCAGCAGCACTGGGTATCGTTAGTCTTTCTAACGCGCCGCCTTCTCACAGACCAGAAAGTTCTTTTCGGTCATTGCTTTGATTTACGTTAGCCAGATAACCTTGTAGTTGCACGTATTCTGTGTGCGTGTTGCCATCGGTGCTTGTCCTTTCTGATTTGTCTATTACTGTCCTTTACTGGTTTGATGCTGGGTTGTTGGAGCTTTTCCAGTTTGTAGTTTTCCGCGTCGATGAGCCTGTTCTCCATCAGACCTATTGCAAATCTTGTTTTCACGACCTGTTGCTTTTGGGTTTTCATTGATTTTTGATTTTTTAGAAAAGGTTTTATTTCACGGCTTCTCGCCCTTTTGGCTAAGATCAAGTGAGTAAAGATTTTATTCATTTGAGAGGAGGGACGGAGCGGCACGGCGGGGGAGGGGCACACGGGCTGGAGAGGGAGAAGCAAACCCGCTGCGGATCGGGGAGCCCCACGCAGGGCTGAGCCAGGACCCCAAGATCATGAACCTAACGAAAGCAGACGCTTAGTGGGCTGAACCACACCGACTTCCCCCAGCCTGTTGCTTTTTAAAAATGTTAAGACATATTTTAGTTTTATTTTATTTTATTTATTTATTTATTTTTTTAATTTTTTTTCATATTTTAGTTTTAAGAAGTGTTTGAACTGAAACCTAAATGGTGCTTTTGATTTTTATGCTTTTTTTTTTCCCATGGGGAGGTTTGAAAAAAATATTTTTAAAGATTATTTATTTATATGTTCACGAGAGAGGCAGAGACACAGGCAGAGGGAGAAGCAGGCTCCAAGCAAGGGAGCCCGACGCGAGACTCGATCCTGTGACTCCGGGATCACGCCCTGGGCCGAAGGCAGGAGCTTAACCATTGAGTGACCCATGCGGCCCTGAAAAAAATTTTTTTAAATAATAGGCTCGGGGCACCTGGATGGCTGTTGGTTAAGCAGCTACCTTTGGCTCACTTCGTGATCCCAGAGTCCCCTGCTCCGTGGGGAGCCTGCTTCTCCCTGCCTCTGCCTCCTTCTTTGCCTCTCATGGATAAATAAATAAAATCTTAAAAAAAAATAAGGTCCACGCCCAACATGCATCCCAATGCTGAGCTCAAACCCACAATCCTTAGATGAAGACCTCAACTGAGATCAAGACTTGATGTTTGACTGAGCCACCCAGGCACCCCTGAAAACTTTTATGTAGTAAAATATGTAAATCTTTTTGTTTATGAAATTTTAGATTCAGTCTTGTTCAGGAAGCTCTTCTTCACACACAGATTGTAAAAACACTATTATGTCCTTCTAATGCTTTTATTGTTAGATTTTTATGTTTAGTTCTTTATTTTCTCTCCTATTGTATATGATGTAAGGTAGCACTGTAATTTAATTTTTTTCAAATAGCCAGTTGTCCCAAGCGAATATTTATTATTTGCTTTCAAAATTTTTTTTTGCGGGAACCCTGGGTGGCACAGCGGTTTAGCGCCTGCCTTTGGCCCAGGGCGTGATCCTGGAGGCCCGGGATTGAGTCCCACGTCGGGCTCCCGGTGCATGGAGCCTGCTTCTCCCTCTGCCTGTGTCTCTGCCTCTCTCTCTCTCTCTCTCTGTGTAACTATCATAAATAAATAAAAAAAATTAAAAAAAAATTTTTTTTGCTATTCCTTTGCGTTTTCTCTTCCAAATTAATTTAGGAAGCAATTAATTTAAGAGGCATAAGATATTACCACTGGGTTTTTATTTTTATTTTTTATTTTTTATTATTATTTTTTTATTTATTTATGATAGGCACACAGTGAGAGAGAGAGAGAGGCAGAGACACAGGCAGAGAGAAGCAGGCTCCATGCACTGGGAGCCTGACGTGGGATTCGATCCCGGGTCTCCAGGATCGCGCCCTGGGCCAAAGGCAGGCGCTAAACCGCTGCGCCACCCAGGGATCCCCACCACTGGGTTTTTAATTGGGATTTCATTGAATTTATAGGTTGTTCAGAGGGCTGACATATTTATGGTATTATTCTCTTCAAGGTCATAACATAGAGTCATTGATTATTACACCTTATTGTCATCCTATTTTATTTTATTTCATTTACTTTATAGAAATATTTTATTTATTTATTCATGAGAGACATACAGAGAGAGAGGCAGAGACACAGGCAGAGGGAGAAGCAGGCCCCACGTGGGGAGCCTGATGCGGGACTCGATCCTGGGACTCCAGGATCATGCGCTGAGCCAAAGGCAGATGCTCAGCCACTGAGCCACCCAGGCGTCCCTGGCATCCTATTTTCTATTTCCTATTTACCCTAATTTCTTTCTTTCTGTGCCTCCTTTCCTTCCTTTTTTTTTTGGATTAATAGAATTCCACTGTTTTTCTCCCCTTGGTTATTTGGATGTTATGTACCTGGCTTTTCTTTGTGCTGGTTATCTTTAATTTTTCCACCAACATATTCTCTCAATTTTGAGAGCTTTTTTTTTTTAAAGATTTTATTTATTTATTCATGACAGACACACAGAGAGAGGCCGAGACACAGGCAGAGGGAGAAGCAGGCTCCCTATGAGGAACCCGATGTGGGACTCGATCCCAGGACCCCAGGATCGTGACCTGAGCGAAAGGCAGACGCTCAGTCACTGAGCCACCCAGGTGCCCCATCAACTTTGAGTTTTTAATGATATCTATATTTATATCTAAATTCCGCAATAGAGGGGATCCCTGGGTGGCGCAGCAGTTTAGCCTTTGGCCCAGGGCGCGATCCTGGAGACCCGGGATCTCTCTCTCTCTCTGTGGGACTATCATAAATAAAATAAATAAAAGTAAATAAATAAATAAATAAATAAATAAATAAATAAATTCCGCAATAGAACCAATCATTAATAACTTTTAATTTTCTCTATTTCTTACTTCCATTTTATTTTCTTTTAAGGATTTTACTTTTAGGGGCGGCCCGGGTGACTCAGTGTTTTAGTGCCGCCTTTGGCCCAGGGCCTGATCCCGGAGACCCAGGATCCAGTCCCATGTCGGGCGCCCTGCGTGGAGCCTGCTTCTCCCTCTGCCTGTGTCTCCGCCTCTCTCTCTCTCTCTCTCTTTGTATGTGTCTCTCATAAATAAATAAACAAAATTTATTTATTTTTTTTTTTTTTATTTATGATAGTTACAGAGAGAGAGAGAGAGGCAGAGACACAGGCAGAGGGAGAAGCAGGCTCCATGCACTGGGAGCCCGATGTGGGATTCGATCCCAGGTCTCCAGGATCGCGCCCTGGGCCAAAGGCAGGCGCCAAACCGCTGCGCCACCCAGGGATCCCAATAAACAAAATTTAAAACAAAAGATTTTATTTTTAAGCAACCTCCACACCCACTGTGGGGATCAAACTTACAACCCTAGGTCAAGAGTTGCATGCTGGATGGACTGGGCTAGCCAGGCGTTCCCTACTTCCCTCATTTTTTTTTTTAAATCTTTATTTATTTATGATAGTCACACAGAGAGAGAGAGAGAGAGAGAGAGAGGCAGAGACATAGGCAGAGGGAGAAGCAGGCTCCATGCATCAGGAGCCCGACGTGGGATTCGATCCCGGGTCTCCAGGATCGCGCCCTGGGCCAAAGGCAGGCGCCAAACCACTGCGCCACCCAGGGATCCCTCCCTCATTTTTTTTAAAGAAATATTTTATTTCTTTATTCATGATAGAGACACAGAGAGAAGCAGAGACACAGGCAGAGGGAGAAGCGGGCTCCATGCCGGGAGCCCAATGCGGGACTCGATCCCGGGACTCCAGGATCAGGCGCTGGGCCATGCTCAGCCGCTGAGCCGCCCAGGCTTCCCTGGCATCCTATTTTATATTTTCTATTTACCCTAATATCTTCTTTCTGTGCCTCCTTTCCTGCTTTTTTTTGGATTAATAGAATTCCACTGTTTTTCTCCCCTTGGTTATTTGGATGTTATGTACCTGGCTTTTCTTTGTGCTGGTTATCTTTAATTTTTCCACCAACATATTCTCTCAATTTTGAGAGTTTTTTTTTTAAAGATGTTATTTATTTATTCATGACAGACACACAGAGAGAGGCCGAGACACAGGCAGAGGGAGAAGCAGGCTCCCTGTGAGGAGCCCGATGTGGCATTTGATCCCGGGACCCCAGGATCACGACCTGAGCCAAAGGCAGACCTCAGCCACTGAGCCACCCAGGTGCCCCATCAACTTTGAGTTTTTAATGATATCTATATTTATATCTAAATTCCGCAATAGAACCAATCATTAAGAACTTTTAATTTTCTCTATTTCTTACTACCATTTTATTTTCTTTTAAGGATTTTATTTTTAGGGGCAGCCCGGGTGGCTCAGTGTTTTAGCGCCGCCTTCGGCCCAGGGCCTCATCCCAGAGACCCAGGATCGAGTCCCACGTCGGGCGCCCTGCAGGGAGCCTGCTTCTCCCTCTCCCTGTGTCCCTGCCTCTATGTGTGTGTGTGTGTGTGTGTGTGTGTGTGTGTGTGTCATGAATAAAATATTTTTTAAAAAAAGATTTATTGCAAAACATGTCAATCCCTGGTTTCCTCCCACTTAATTGTCCACTCCCTAGAATCAACCACTTTCAATCCTTACAGCTGCTTCTTTTGGTATTTACCCCCAATTCTCTAAATTGTTTTTGGTTTTGTTTTTAAGGATTTTATTTATTTGAGAGAGAGGAGAGAGTGCATGAGTCGGGGAGAGGTGCAGAGGGAGAGGGAGAAAGACAAGCAGACTCCCCGCTGAGTGTGGAGCCCCGACATGGGGCCCGATCCCAGGACCCCGAGATCCCAACACAAGCTGAAAGCAGATGCCTAACTGAGACACCCAGGTGCCCCTAATTATTATAAAATAATTTATAGTGCTATTTTTTATTTTCATGTTTTAGGAATTATTGATCAGGTTTTAATAATAATAATAATGTAGCTCTTTCTCACCCCCCTCCAATCCTTCCCATACAGTTTGCAGTGATCTGGGTTAGAGCATTGGTGTTCACATTATCAAGTCCATGGAAACCCTGGTTATAACTGAGCCATCACTCGGATGACTTTTCTTTTCTTTCTCAATGGTTCATTTACCTTAGACTTAACACTTGTCTCCCCCCACTCCCACGTTGCTTATTCTCAACTGTTTATCATCGGCCAGCACTTCCCCCAGCTGTCTACATCTCCTCTCCAGCTGGCCAAAGATGCCCAGCATTCCATGTGTTTCTTTCCCTTGGAGTGCTCTCTCCTGGAACCCCCCCACTTTTTTTTAAGATTTTATTTATTTATGAGAGAGAGAGAGTGTGTGTGTACGAGCAGGGGGAGGGGCAAAGGGAGGGAGGGGGACAAGCAGATTCTGTGCTGAACCTGAACACAGAGCCCAACACAAGGCTTGATCCCAGGACCTTGAGATGATGACCTGAGCAAAAACCAAGAGGGACACTTAACCGACTGAGCCACCCAGGCGCCCCTCTTCTGGAGCCTTTTGACTTGCCCTCCAGCTGACAACCTGGGCACCCCTTCCATCATCCAGGAGATTCCATTTGCTTCCTTTTGACCTGTTTTATAGATCTCCTCCCTACCTCTTTCTTAGGTTCCTCTCTGGTTGCAGTGGTTCTCCTTCTCTAGTAGCTTCCAGAGAAAGAATGCAGGCGAGGTAAACGATTTCAGCTCTTTCATGTCTTTAGTCTAGTCTCACAACAGGTAGTTTAGGTGTAGAATTCTAGGTTGGAAAATCATTCCCCCCACCCCAAGTTTGGAGGCATTACTTCATTGCTTTCTTGTTCTCCAGTGCTTTGCTGAAAAGTCTGAGGACATTGACTTCCAATTATTTGAATGTGATCTATTTTTTTTTCTCTCCAACAGCTTTTCTCTCAGCAATTTGAAGATATTACTCAACTCTCTTCTGGATTTCATTGATACCATTAAGAAGTCAGTTTTTAGTCTGAAGGTCATGGTTTTAAAGGTAAATAGCTTTTTAAATCTGGCTGTTTTAGGGATCCCTGGGTGGCTCAGCGGTTTGGCGCCTGCCTTTGGCCCAGGGCATGATCCTGGAGTCCTGGGATCGAGTCCCACATTGGGCTCCCTGCATGGAGCCTGTTTCTCCCTCTGCCTGTGCCTCTGCCTCTTTCTCTCTCTGTCTCTCATGAATAAATAAATAAAATCTTAAAAAAATAAATCTGGCTGTTTTAAGATTTTGTGTACAGGTGTGAACCTAATACTGTTTTCCTGTTTGGGATTTATTGAGCTTCTTGAGTTTCTGGACTTGTGTACTTCATCAGTCCTGGAAAATTCTTTTTTTTAATTTTTATTTTTTATTTATGATAGAGAGAGAGAGAGAGAGAGAGGCAGAGACACAGGCCGAGGGAGAAGCAGGCTCCATGCACCGGGAGCCCGACGTGGGACTCGATCCCGGATCTCCAGGATCGCGCCCTGGGCCAAAGGCAGCGCTAAACCGCTGCGCCACCCAGGGATCCCAGTCCTGGAAAATTCTTTGGGACAATCTCTTAAAATCTTGCCATCCCTTCATTTTCTTAGACTTTCTCGTTTCATCTTCCACGTCTTCTGATTTTCAGTGTTTTTATTTTCCAAATTTTGTGTTTCTTTGTGCCTCTGTGTTACGTCCTGGACACTTTACTTTTTAAGATTGATTTTATTTATTTATTTATTTATTTATTTATTTATTTATTTATTTATTTATTTGAGAGAGTGAGCAGGGGAGGGACGGAGGGAGAGGCAGAGAGAGAATTTCAAGCAGATTCCCTGCTGAGCGCAGAGCCTGACACGAGGCTTAATCTCACAACCCTGATATCATGATCTGAGCCAAAAATCAAGAGTTGGACGCTTAACCCCCTGAGCCCCCCAGGTGCCCCTGAATGCTTTCTTTAGCTCTGTTTTACAATTTACTAATTCTCTCTACAGCTATTTCTAGTGTGCTATTAAATCCATCTATTGACCACTTAAAAACTTTTAAAACCATGAAATTTGGCAGATGTATATAAAGGAGCAGGAAACATCAACATGCATTTTTAGGAAATAATGATAAGATGAACTCGCTTGTACTACTACTCAGGTCAAGCACCTTGGCCCCACACGTCTCTCCCAATCACACTCCCCCCTTCCACTTCAGTGGAGCCACTGTCCTGATGTTTATGCTACCAGTGCCCACACTTTTCTTTATATCTTTATAGTCTATTGCCCCTAAACAACATCCCTTTGTTTTGCCTACTTTTGAACTTTATATGAACCAAACCATACAGAGTATGGATTTCTTTGCGTTTAGCTTCTTTTATTCAACATTAGGCTTGTTCATTCATGTTTTCAAGGCTGTAGTTCATTCTCATGGCTGTATAGAAGTATATTGCTGAATATTTTACAGTTCACTTGCATCTTTTACTACTGATGGGCAGATGGGTTGCGTCTAGTAGTTGGTTATTGGGAACATTAGTGTGCCTGTTTCCCAAGGCTATTCCTATTAATACAATTGCTGGGCCATTTGGTATGCAGGTCTTCGACTTTACAATTTACCAGTGCTTTTTCCAAAGTGCTTGTACCAATTACTCTCCCACCTGGAGTGATCAAGAGTTCTTATTGCTCCACATCCTCGCCACAATTTATTGTTATTAGTTAGTCTAAGTTTTGCCAGTCTGCTAGGTGCGTGGTGGTATCCCATTTTCTGAATTGAGGTATAATTTGCATACAATGAAATACAAGCCATGTATTATAATATAATCACTCCTGATTTACACTAGGAAATCAATTGCAGATTGAAAATTGTTGTGAAGGCTCTGACAGTTAAAAAGTAGAAATAGAAAAAGAAAAGTAGAAATAGAAAGAGGCTCCACCTGTTCTTTCTTTAAAAAAAAAGATTTTAGGGATCCCTGGGTGGCCCAGTGGTTTAGCGCCTGCCTTTGGCCCAGGGCGCGATCCTGGAGACCCGGGATCGAATCCCACGTTGGGCTCCCGGTGCATGGAGCCTGCTTCTCCCTCTGCCTCTCTCTCTCTCTCTCTCTCTCTCTCTCTGTGTGTGTGACTATCATAAATAAATAAAAAAAATAAAAAAAAGATTTTAAGTTATCTCTACCTATATCTATTTGAGCATGGGGCTCAAATTTGCACCCTTGAGGTCAAGAGTCACCCACTCCACCGACTGAGCCAGCCAGGCGCTCCTCCACCTGTTTTGACCTTACGTACCTCTCCTAGCTCATCACTGTCCATTCTGCTCTGGCCCACTGGGCTCCAGCTCTGCTGCTATAGGCATCTTTATTTTAAAGATGAGAAAACTGGCCCTCAGAGTGGTTTATTAATTTTTCCATGCGAGGGACACATTCATTTGCATGACAATAGAGATTTTCACCCTGGACCATCAGCTCTAGATGAGCAAGAAATGTGTCTGGCTTCTGTGCCACGCGGCTGGCGCTCAGGAAATGTGTGTTGAATGAATGACTGAATGAATCTATCAGGATGCAAACTCCTTTCCTACCTCTTCTATCTTATTTTTATTTTTTTAAATTTTATTTATTTATTTTTTGTATAAATTTATTTTTATTGGTGTTCAATTTGCCAACATATAGCATAACACCTAGTGCTCATCCCATCAAGTGCCCCCCTCAGTGCCCATCACCCAGTTACCCCATGCCCCCGCCCACTTCCTCTTCAACACCCCCCCAGTTCGTTTCCCAGAGTTACGAGTCTATCTGCCTGGCAGTAATAAGATAAGAAGCCATATGGGTTGATGGAAACAAACTCATTCCATACTTTTACAAGAGTAGTTCTTTTTTGTTGTATATTTTTTTATTGGTGTTCAATTTGCCAATGTATAGCATAACACCCAGTGCTCATCCCGTCAAGTGCCCCCCTCAGCACGCGTCACCCAGTCACCCCCACCCCCCACCCACCTCCCCTTCCACTACCCTTTGATCATTTCCCAGAGTTAGGAGTCTCTCATGTTCTGTCTCCCTTTCTGATATTTCCCACACATTTCTTCTCCCTTCCCTTCTATTCCCTTTCACTATTATTTATATTCCCCAAATGAATGAGAACATACAATGTTTGTCCTTCTCCGGTTGACTTACTTCACTCAGCATAATACCCTCCAGTTCCATCCACGTCGAAGCAAATGGTGGGTATTTGTCGTTTCTAATGGCTGAGGAATATTCCATTGTATACATAGACCACATCTTTATCCATTCATCTTTCGATGGACACCGAGGCTCCTTCCACAGTTTGGCTATTGTGGACGTTGCTGCTATAAACATCGGGGTGCAGGTGTCCAGCGTTTCAGTGCATCTGCATCTTTGGGGTAAATCCCCAGCAGGGCAATTGCTGGGTCGTAGGGCAGGTCTATTTTTAACTCTTTGAGGAACCTCCACACAGTTTTCCAGAGGGGCTGCACCAGGTCACATTCCCACCAACAGTGCAGGAGGGTTCCCCTTTCTCTGCATCCTCTCCAACATGTGTGGTTTCCTGCCTTGTTAATTTTCCCCATTCTCACTGGGGTGAGGTGGGATCTCATTGTGGTCGTGATTTATATTTCCCTGATGGCAAGTGATGCGGAGCATTTTCTCATGTGCGTGTTGGCCATGTCTATGCCTTCCTCTGTGAGATTTCTCTTCATGTCTTTTGCCCATTTCTTGATTGGATTGTTTGTTTCTTTGCTGTTGAGTTTAATAAGTTCTTTATAGATCTTGGAAACCAGCCCTTTATCTGATACGTCATTTGCAAATATCTCCTCCCTTCTGTAGGTTGTCTTGTAGTTTTGCTGACTGTTTCTTTTGCTGTGCAGAAGCTTTTTATCTTGATGAAGTCCCAATAATTCATTTTTCCTTTTGTTTCCCTTGCCTTCATAGATGTGTCTTGCAAGAAGTTACTGTGGCCGAGTTCAAAAGGGGTGTTGCCTGTGTTCTCCTCTAGGATTTTGATGGAATCTTGTCTCACATTTAGATCTTTCATCCATTTTGAGTTTATCTTTGTGTCTGGTGCAAGAGAGTGGTCTAGTTTCATTCTTTATGAAATGAGATCTATACCAGTACAGTTGGTATTCCTTGGAAGAGAGAAGTCCAAGAACAGACAGGACAGCTGTGGAGGGAGGATTCTAGCCATCTGGGGGTTCTAGTGAGGTATAGTCATAGAGTGAAAAGTCGAGTGCTGGGGACACCTGGCTGGCTTAGTCGGGGGAACATGCGACTCTTGATCTCAGGGTTGTAACATCTATAGGTTGTGAGATCACTAAAAAAAAAAAAAAACAAAAACAAAACCAGGTGCTGAAAGGAAGGGGAGAGGGGCGTAGACGTTGAACTGGACCTCCCCAGTCTGTGTTGGGCCCGTGTTGAATGCACACATCTTGCATACATAAGTACCTGCGCTTACGCCTAAGTGTGTTTACAGAGTGAGGCAATGCCATGTCCAGTTCTACTACCTGCAGCTCCCAGAAGCACCTGTTAATGATTTCTTGTCTCCCCACGCAGGCAGAACGCGCCAAGGACCCAAGTGCAGCCGTTGCCTCCAGCGTTCCCTCACGCAGGTCCCCGTCGTCTGCTGAGGATGGCCCCAGTGGCCATTCCAATGTCTCAGACAGGGAGATGGCCGGGAACTTACAGGACACCATCAAGCACCGCATCCTCTACCTCTTAGAGCAGCTGAGAGTGGAGAAGGCCAGTCGGGACAAGAACACCGTGGGCTACCTCAAGCTGGTGTCCAAAGCCGACCGGCACCAGGCCCCCCACATCCGGCAGGCCTTCGAGAAAGTGAACCAGCGCGCCTCCGCCACCATTGCCCGGATCGAGCGAAGACTCCGCCACTGTCACCAGCAGCTGCGGGAGCTGGAGGAGGGCCACAGGCCCAGGGGCTTGGTGCTCAAGGCAGAGAGCAGCCTGGCAGGCTGCAAGAAGCCTGGCGACAAGGCCCCGTTTTTAGAACCCCCCAAGCCGGGTGGGGAAGACTGCCTGTCCACCGACCTCTCTGACATTGTCAGACACTCGCCCCTGGAGAGTCACCTCCCGGCCTTGCAGGGAGGGAAGTCCCCAGGGGCAAAGCGTGTGGCCCCACAGCGAAACCTGCTGTTGCAGAAAATGAAGGAAGACCTGAAAGAAGTCAGGGATGTGCACCTCAACCTCCAGGTGTCCTATCAGAGCCTAAAGGACAGGCATCTGATGGACCTGCAGGTGTCACTAGAGGCCCTTCAGGAAGAGAAATGCAGGTAAGGTGCAGCCCTTTCATCTGCCTTGGCTCTGGGGACAGCAGCCCCCAGGACCGTCTGCTGGACTGTCGGACTGTCGGCCAGAGAGTGAAGGGGATCAAGGACGCGGACTTGGAGGGTCGAGGGGGAGGAGCTGGTCAGTGTTTCTTTGGGCAACTGAGCCCCGCAGCGGAGGGGGCTCATGCCTACTTGCTGCCACACTCCTGCCTGGATCCTCTGCTGGCGAATGAGGCTCCGGCTCAAGGTCCGGCCCGGTGGTCCCAGAAGCCGTGGGCTCTGACCTGGGTGGTGAGAGACAGTTGTGGTGGTGGTGAGCCCAGCAGGTGGCCATCACTGGTCGGGGCGGGGGTCCTGCATCTGCTGGGATAGAATGGTATGGGAAGCAGGGTACCTCACCAGCCGTGGTCCTTTTACCTGTGCTCATCGCTGAGTCGGGGCAAAAGGTCCTGGGTGGGATATTTATTCTGAAAATGATTGGTCTTCTGGGGGGTGCTTTCTCCCCCTGTGTGGTGGGTCAATTTTATTTTCATCTAAGACGACTAAGGCCCACAAATGAGGGGGGCAAACTCAGTCCCTCAAAGGACCCACGCCATTCCCGTTTGGGCCTTTTGTCAGGTCCTGCCGGCCTTCAGCGGTGCCGCAGTCTTCCCCCCGATGCCCCCAGCCTGTTGCATCAGGGACTTCCATTGGCTCTAACCTTTCCAACAGTCTGGCCAGGGCAGGAGGGATTCACTTCGACGAATCAAGATTCCCAGTAAAGTAAGATCTCTGCACTCCCTTTGTACCTCTGTGTATGCGGGGAAGAGGCACTTGGGAATCAGTCTTCTGTTTTCACAGGGAAATGGTACCTGCGTTTACACTGCTTGACAAATCTGTAAAGGACAATTAAAAAATATTGGGGGAGCGCACCTGGTTGGCACCATCGGTTAAGCATCTGAGTCTTGGTTTTGGTTCAGGTCATGAGCTCAGGGGCATGGGATCGAGCCCCACATCAGCTCGTGCTCTGTTCAGAGCCTGCTTGAGAGTCTTCCTCCTTCTCCCTGTGCCTCCCACTCATGCTGTTTCTGTCTCTCTCTCTCTTAAATAATAAATCTTTATTTTTTTAAAAAAGATTTTATTTATTTATGAGAGACACACAGAGAGAAGCAGAGACACAGGCAGAGGGAGAAGCAGGCTCCAGACAGGAAGCCTGATGTGAGACTCGATCCTGGGACTCTGGGATGAAGGCCTGAGTCAAAGGCAGATGCTCAACCGCTGAGCCACCCAGGCGTCCGTAAATAAATCTTCAAAACATATTGTCAATTAAGATAACCAGTTGTCAAATAAGACAATTGTCAAATAAGATAATCAATCAGAATTATAGGATTCTTTTGGATGTGATTTTTGTAGGACGTGGCAACCAAATCTAAAACGTGGGGACTCTTACTGCCCTTTGGTCAAAATACCATCCATTTCCAAGGTTGGATTTTTTAAAAAGATTTTATTTATTCATGAGAGACAGAGAGAGAGAGAGAGAGAGAGAGGCAGAGACACAGGCAGAGGGAGAAGCAGGCCCCATGCAGGGAGCCCGACGTGGGACTCGATCCCGGGACCCCAGGACCATGTCCTGGGCCGAAGGCAGGTACTTAACCGCTGAGCCACCCAGGAATCCCCTCCCAGGTTGGATTTTTTAAAAAGATTTTATTTATTTATTTATGAGAGATACAAAGAGAGAGAGAGAGAGGCAGAGAAACAGGCAGAGGGAGAAGCAGGCTCCACGCAAGGAGCCGGATGTGGGACTCGATCCCGGGACCCCAGGACCATGCCCTGGGCCAAAGGCAGGTACTTAACCGCTGAGCCACCCAGGAATCCCCTCCCAGCTTGGATTTATATAAAACAAGACTAGAGCTCAGTGGCAGGTACACATGTCCCCATAAGTTTCCATACTCATTTGCCAGCAGGCCTGTTCTGTTCTTGCAAGCTCTTAACCCCTTAGCAAATCAGGATCTGCCAGTAGTTCGGGGGAGCAGGATGGCCTACCTCCCTCAGATTCCCTGTGAATTCTACAAGCTTGCACCTCTGAAAAAGCTGCCCCTACTGCCATTGGACCGTGATAGGAGTGTGAAGTAAACTATAATTGTGTTCAGCCACTGAGATTTATTTGTTGGCTACAGCGATCAGCTTACCTTAATTAATATACGTTAGAAGCAACAAAGCAGGTCTGTATGACTCAGATTTACCAGGCGACGTGGAGAATGGGCAGGAGAAGACTTTATATAACAACAGTGACAGCAGGGAACAAGTAGCGCTGTCACCTGTACTGTTCAGTAGCCCACTTTACAGATGGGGAAATGGAGTCTCACGGAGGCACAAGCGTGTCCGGCCCTGTGGCTTCCTAATCTACGTGAAGGCCACACAGGAATTCGTTGCATTTTTAAAAACATACGTCTCCCTCAGATCTTTTTAAAAACCTTTATGTGTGCTAGAGGCAGATATGACATATGTGTTGACGTCAGTGAAGTGTCACCTGGTGTCCACACTTGTGTGGTCACCGCTCAGGCCCCTGTGATTGTCGGTTCTTCTGGTGTGTCACAAACAGATTCCAAACTGAAAAGTCCTGTAACACTTCTCACAGGTAAATGTGTTTGCTTTCAAGAGGGCTTTCTTTTATTTTTAATTGAGATGAAATTCACAAAACAAAATTATGCATCTTGAAGGGTACGGTTCAGTGGCATTTAGTACATTTTCAGTGTTGTGCAACCACCACCTCTGTTTGGTTCCAGACATTTTCATCGCTCCAGATGGAGACCCGATTGCTCCCAATTCACCTTGCCCCAACCCCTGGGAGCCACCAGTGTGCTTTCTGACTCTCTGCATTTGGCTTTTGTGGGTATTCATGTGAATGGAATCATACAGTGTAGACTCCTTTGTGCCCATCTTCTTTCACCCAGTGCAATGGTTTTGAGACTCATCCACGTCGTGCATAGGAGTAGGTTCACTCTTTCTTGCTCAGCGGGATGTACAGAGGCACCACAGTTGGCCCATTCACCGGCTGCTGCCAGGAGCTGTTATGAATAAAGCTGCTAGGGGCCCCTGGGTGGCTCAGTGGTGGAGCATCTGCCTTCAGCTCGGGGTGTGATCCCGGGGTCCTGGGATCGAGTCCCGCATCGGGCTCCCTGGGGGGGACCTGCTTCTCCCTCTGCCTGTGTCTCTGCCTCTCTCTGTGTGTCTCTCATGAATAAATAAATTTTAAAAAATGTGAATAAAGCTGCTATGAACCTTCTTGCACACCAGCTTCTAGTGGCTGCCAGGCTCAGCTTATGGCCACATCACCCCAATCTTCAAGGGCAGTATCTTCACATCTCTGTCTTCACATGGGCCTCTCCTCTGTGTGTAAAAGCTCCCTCTGCTTCCCTCCTGTAAGGTGCGTGTGGCTGCACGTTTGCTCAGGAGGACCGACTCCGTCCCTGCCGCATTACCCCACTCTACCTGTAGGGCTTGATCCCTCTTACAGCTCTTCCTCTCTCTCAGACTTCTTCAGGTTGGAAGCCACCAGCTTCTAGCTCAGTTTGCTAAAAAACAGTCCTCAGGTATGATCAAGAATATACTCTTTTTCAACAACAGTAAGGTTGAGGTCATTTTGTATTAGCAAGGGCAGCCTTCACAGCTTTGGAAGATTGGGGGGGGGGGCATTTTGGTTGGCTGGTGGTCAGTCTGTCTTTATAAGAGTGTTTTTTTTTAAATTATTTTTTACTTATTTATGGTAGTCACAGAGAGAGAGAGAGAGAGAGAGGCAGAGACACAGGCAGAGGGAGAAGCAGGCTCCATGCACTGGGAGCCCGACGTGGGATTCGATCCCGGGTCTCCAGGATCGCGCCCTGGGCCAAAGGCAGGCGCCAAACCGCTGCGCCACCCAGGGATCCCTGTCTTCTTTTTTTAAAGATTTATTTATTTATTGTAGACAGGTAGAGAGACAGATGAGTGTGTGAGCATGTGGAGGGGAAAGACAGAGGGAGAGGGAGAGAGAAACTTTAGCAGACTCTGTGCTGAGGGCAGAGCCCAATGCATGGCGTTGTGGGGCTCGATCTCACAACCCTGAGATCAGGGCCTGAGCTGAAACCAAGAGTCGGACGCTTAACTGACTGTGCCCCCCGGGTGCCCCTGTAAGGGCATTTTCTGGAGTGGTCTATTCGCCTCTGCAGCTGTAGGAGTGGGACAGAGGGGGGTCCGTGACTAAGGGAGGGGCAGAGAGGAGAGTCAGCTGTGCTGCAGCCAGGACGCTGCTGCCCGAGGGCAAACAGGCTGGGGGCCAGAGACGAGGGGAGGCTAAGAGAATATCCTTCTGACTTGACATTTTCTCATTCAATCATATATTCAAGAATGCATTTAAGGATATATTTGTAAATTCTTATAAAAATAGTAATGAAGGATCTGTTTATTGACTTGCCATGGGTGAAAAGTATATTCATGAACATATGCTTGAGCATAGCCAGTAGTTTGAACGTTCTCGTGTCTGAATCCTTTGTGTAGATGGAAGGACAGGCATGGGATGTCCTTTCAAGTGGACACCATACTGCCGCCTCCTCTCTTCGGGCATTGTCAGTCCACTCCAGAGACTAATGGAATATTTCTTGAAATACTGTCATCAACCAGCTCTTGACAAATTGGCTTTCAGCAAATGATTGTTCAGCTCATTAGCTGCCTGGGGCACATCTCCACGTGAATGTCAGTCAAGTCCTTGAAGCAGGACCAAACTGACCTCCTTGCCTCACGTTCCCTGTCTGTGCGACAGCACTGTTGCTTATGCTCTGTGTGCCAGAGCCCCGTGAGCTGATCAGCCACATCCTCTATTGCTCAGTTTTCCAAAGGGCACCAGGCCCTAGCCATTCGGTGTGTCCGGGTACCTCTCCACTGCGGCAGCATCACCGCCCACTCTGCACCCATGGGACAAGCCTTCCTTGGCTCTTCCCTAAATGACAATGCTAAAAGCCACGTGGCCTCTGGCCCATCCTTCCTGATGCCCAAATGAAGAACCTCAAGGTTTTCTTTAATTATGAAATATTCCAAATTCAGGGAAAGTGTAGAGGATAACGTGGTCAAGATGGTGTATCCACCCGCGGCCTTCTCAAATCTTTACATTTACCCTGTTTACTTCACATATTATCTTATTAAGACATAAAACTTCCTTTTAATTTACTTTTTGAAAGATATTATTTATTTGTTCATGAGAGACAGAGAAGCAGAGACACAGGCAGAGGCAGAAGCAGGCTCCTTGAGGGGAGCTTGATGAGGGACTCGATCCCAGGACTCTGGGATTACGCCCTGGGCAAAAGGCAGATGCTCAACCACTGAGCCACCCAAGCGTCCCTAAGACATAAAACTTTAGAAGGTTCATTGAAGCTCTCACATCATCTCTTCCCAACCCCGCCCCCCTTCCACCCACCTCACTATCCTCATTGGGCCCTTAGCTTTTCCATGCGTGTTTTTTTGCTTTACAACTTTTATATATGGCTGGTTATATACATACTGAGTTGTGATGTTTTTTTTTTAAGATTTTATTTACTTATTTATGAGAGACACAGAGAGAGAGAGAGAGGCAGGGACTCAGGCAGGAGAAGCAGGCGGCCTGCAGGGGGCCCGATGTGGGACTCAGTCCTGGATCCCGGGATCACGCCCTGAGCCAAAGGCAGACACCCAACCACTGAGCCACCCAGGCGTCCCTTGTTTGTGGTTTTTAAGAGATCTACTGAGATATAAGTTACACGCCATAAAATGTGCCATTTTAGCTACACGTTTCAATGATCATTAGTAAATTTACTAAGTTGTACAGCCGTTACCACAATTCATTTTTTGGTTTTTGTTTCAATAACAGGTTTATTGAGATATAATTCCCATCTCATAAAATTCACCCATTTACAATCAGTGGTTTTTAGTACATTCACAGAGTTGTGCAACCATCACCACTGTCATTCCAGAACATTCTCACCACTCCAAAAAGAAACCCTGTCCCGTGAGCAGTCACTCCCCACACTCTCCACACCCCCAGCACCAGGAACCACTCATCGGTTTCTGTCTCTATGGATTTGCCTCCGCCGGACAGTTCATCTAAATGGAATCATACAATATGTGGTCTTTGGTGACTGCTTCATCCCTATAATCGGTAGACTTTTATGGAATAACTACCCCTTGCCAAACACGGCCGCTGGGAATTTCTATGGAATTTAGTAGCAGGCACGGACGACTCAGAGTTTTATTTCTACAACTTCTAGTCTATGGCTGGTCTTGTAAAGCTGTTACGAAAGAGTACGTGTCTACGAAGATACCGGAATGTCAGTGTGTGCGTGGCTGGTGTGCATCTGTGGTGTTCTGAGGCAGACCCGGAGGAGGAGGGGGAGGAAGGAGCAATCTGAACCCAAGTGTAGTCTCCACAGAGGCCTGCTCACCGCCCGCACGGCCTCTAGGCAGGGGACTTAGGGGAGAACGACTTTCTGTTTTGCTCCCAAGGCAAGCGCTGATGGAAGAACAGGTGAACGAGCACCTGCAGGGGCACCTGGATGAGATCTACTGCCTCAAACAGACTCTGGCGTGCATGGAGGAGAAAATGGCCTTTCTGTCCTATGAGAGAGCCAAGGAGATATGGGTGAGAGCCTCACAGTTGGCGGGGGGACGGGCAGCGGCCTGTAAAGAAATGGCCAGTGAGGAGGACACAGGGATGAGAGAAGCCAAGGGCGAGCATTCTGACATCCCGCAAACTAAGGGGACAGACGGGTCCTTAGGCAGCCCCTGCTGAGGTTCACTCCCAACCCACATACTTGCTTCGGCGCCGGCGGCGTCTCGCGTCTGTGCTCCTGCGGCCCCCCCGACCCCCACCCTGCCCACATCCCACTGGGCTGCCCCGGGAGCTGGGGCTCTGCAGTTCTCATACTCGGGGGTGCCTCGGCGCCGTCTGAGGGCTGCCCTCGCCTGTGAGGGTTAGGCTCATTCGCTTCCACACCCCGAGACCCTACTCTTGTCCTCGGGCAGCTCTCGCCCGGCCAGGCCCTCAGTCTGAGGCCACACTGCATGAGGGGGTGCAGCCAAGACAGATGAGACCTCGCTGTTCCTGGGACAGGCCAGGGCACTTAGCACGGACGAGCTCCAGGTTGTTGACTCCCCTCCTAAATCCCCAGCTCACCGACATTTGCTGCGCACCTCCGAGGAGCTCAGGCAAGTGACTGCACTTCCCGTGACCTCTCATGAGGGTGTGTGTTCTTGTCACCTGCAGGAGGTCATGGAGACTTTCAAGAACCGTATAGCTAAGCTTGAAACTCTGCAACAAGTGACACAACTGGAGGTGACGCACAGGTTCCGGATCCGTCCCCAGGAGTTTATGTTCCGGCTCATGAGCCTGCTCCTCACACTGGCTACCATCCTCCTCGTCTTCATCTCCACTGTGTGCTCCTGCCCCTTGCCACTGCTCAATTCCCGCCTGCGCACGTGCACCACACTCCTGCTGATCGGCCTCGCGGCCCTGGCCTGGCAGAAACGGCATGCCTTCCCTACCACCGACTGGCAGGCCTGGGTCCCCTCCAGATGGAGACTGTACCCCAAGGATTCCAAGCCTCTATCAGATGGGACTTAGAGGGCCTGGGCTTGCTAGCTCACGCTGCCCCCTGCGTGTTGGGGCGTCCAGCCAGCCCCACCTGGATAGCCGCTGCTCAGCTCTCCCTTCCCGATTCCATCACTACCAGCCCGCCTCGCACTTCCCCTCCTCAGGGTCCTTCTGTACCATCTGTGGACACAAGGCTTGGAAAAAATATTAAACTGTCTGAAGCTGATCTGGAAAGTTTGGCTTTGCAGTTCTAGTCCCTCAGGGCCTCTCGTGACCTCTCTGTCCCCCTCATGCTCTCTCGTGACCCAGTGACCAGACCCTCAGAGGCTCAGGTGTCCCCAGACTGCAGCGGTAGCCTCTGTGACTTCGTTGTTTTTGGCAAAGAGAAACTACATTTCTTTCCCAGGGATGGAGAAGAAGGGGCAGTGGAGGGAAGTGGCCAAAGTGCTGGTGTGGGGGACAGGGGTAATGTTTTCTGGTAGGAAGCAGAATTTTTTATTGTCGTGGCTGGAGAGACTCATGCAGGTGACACTGAAGACACAGATGAGGCCTCTGTTCTGGAGGCGCTGGAGAGTTCAGAGCTATCGTCCACCTTCTTCCCAAAAAGCTGCAAGATGCAGTTTCGAAACTGGCAGGACAGAAAGTGTTATTCAACACAGCAGAAAGGGCCGACGTACTCTGCTAAAGGTCATTCTGGGGGAATTCTAGGCAGGTATTCATTGAGGGTCACCTCGATCACTTAACACCTTCCCTGCTACCATTCAGATTCTCATGCGGAGAATAGAGGAAGCTTGAGGTTATTACTTGCACGTGGGGATGGTCTACTCCTGACTATTCATTCGTCAAAGTCATCTAATTTAGAATCTGATGGTGACCATAGTGGGTCAGATTGTGACACCCCCCCCCACCGCTCCGCCAAAGCTATGTTTGAGTCCTAACCCCTAGAGCCTGTGAATGTGACCTTATTTGGAAGTAGAGTCCTTGTAGATGTGACTAAGATGTACATTACCATGAGGTCATGCTAGAGTAGAGTGGGCCCTCATCCAATGACTGGCGTCATTGGAAGAAGGGAATTTGGACACAGACTCGGAGAAAAGGTCATGTGGAGGTGAAGGCGGAGATGAGATTGACTGGTCTGCAACCCAAGGAATACCAAGGATTACTGGCCACCACCAGAAGCCAGGAGAGAGGCAGGGAACAGATTCACCCGCAGAGCCCTTAGAAGGAACCAGCCTCGCCCACACCTTGACCTTGGGCTTCTGGCCTCCAGAACTGGGAGAGAATAGATTTCTGTTGTTTTAAGTCCCCCCAGTTTGTGGTCCTTTGTTATGATAGCCTCAGGAAACTCATACAGGAACCAAAGATGATGCCAGCTAAGGGGCCCGTGCACAGGGTAACGATCTCCAGAATGTCTGGGAAGAGACTCAGAGGCATTTTAGTGAAAAGGAATGTGATTGTCATCTTGTTTCTTTTCTTTTTTTTTAAAAGATCTTATTTATTTATTCATGACAGATGCAGAGAGAGAGGCAGAGACACAGGCAGAGGGAGAAGCAGGCTCCCTGCGGGAAGCCCGATGCGGGACTTGATCCCAGGACCCCAGGATCACACCCCGGGCCGAAGGCAGACGCTCAATCACTGAGTCGCCCAGGCATCCCTGTCAACTTGTTTCTATTCCATCAATTTTGAGGCCACACAAGGACTAAGTAGATGACAGTCTAGCCACTACCTGGTGTCTTTAGCCAAGAGAATCTTTTGCCACCAAGAGGGCCCACTCTTTGCTGCTTGGCCCCTAAAGAGATCTGGAATGTATTCATTTCCCAAATTATGTCTCATATCATCACTGAGCGAAGCACTGTGTGAATGCAGACCAGAGGCATCTCCTATACATTCCAGGCCTATCCTTGACTACCCCCAGCTCCCTCCAACATCCAAACCCTCATAAATAAAACACGTAATTATTGAAATGAATTACACAAGAAAGGGGCCGAAGAGGAGAATTGACTTAGCTGAGGAATGCATTTGGCATCTGCCTACTGAGCACCCACTCTGCGCCAGGCTGTGCCCCAGGGGGATCAGCAGTGGACAAAAAAGAGTAACATTCTCTGTCCTCGCGGAGCTCCGTTACAGAAAACACTCTCAGAAGGCAGCAGGAAGGGATGACGACGTGGAAAGGGTAAAAGCAAAGTTTGAAAGCCTGGAGGGGTCCAGAAGTACAGCTGTCTTGTCTGCGGGGTGGGGGGGGGAGCTCTGTAAGGGGAGGATGGAAAGACTCAAGTAAACACAGCACGAGGCAGGATAGCCTAGGGCTCCACAGACAAAAGCCAGACCTAACAAGAGACCCGCGTGAAAGCCAGGAAACAGGAGTCGGGGAGAGAACTACGCTCCATCGAGGGAGTCCTGGGGAGTCAAGTGCAGTACTGGTCCCCCTTAGTACTTGAACGCCATCAGGAGAGTGTGTGCTTAAAAAGAAAAAAAAGAAAAAAAAGAAGAGTGTGTGCTTAAGGAGCTCTGCAGGGAGCCAGGGCCAGGTCGGAGCGGGTGGGGCCACGGGGGCCACCGTGAAATGCAGGAGCAGGGGAGAGCTAGTTGGAAGACATGGGGACTGGGTCTTGGTGGGGGGGCAATGCGAGGCCACTGCAGGGGTGCTATTTCTGGCCCATGGACCTTTCTGGTCACCATGAGGTCACACATCACAGGTGCACCTTAATGAAGTAGATTTGATGGGTTCAAGGAAGAACAGGGCCAATTACACTTGGAAGATGATGAGCCTCAGTGGTCACCTGTCACCTGCCTAGAGGTCAGTTTGCTGCTAGGGTTCGAAATGCCAGCCCATGGTGGCTACCATGTGGCAAGACCTTGGGCGGGACCATAGCACGTTCCCCCTAAACTAACCCGTGAAGTCACAAAAGCCGCATGTCAGTGCAGTCAAGAAGGGCCTCTTAAAGGGTTTGAAGACGGAAAGATGAAGATTGGGAGGGCACAGCTAGGGTAGATGTAGACACGTTCAGGCATTCCTTGGTGTGTGAGCTCCGGGATGGCCCTGGGGCCAACAGAAGGGAGGAGTGGAGCTGCCCACCCTCAGGCCAAGACTCTGAAAGGATCCAGAGGGAGGCTAGCTGCGCCTTCACGTGCTGCGCCTTCTCTGGTGGTTGTCCTGGAGGTCATCAGCGGGTTCTCCTGGACATGATTCCAGGGGGAGCCATCACTGGGCTCTTCTGGGGTCTATTTCGAGTTTGTTTTGCAAACGACGTGACTTACCTGCCGGTTCATGAAGACATAGATAATGGGGTTGTAGATAGTGGCACTTTTGGCAAAGTAGGCTGGCAGGGCGGCCACCAGAGGGTGGAAGGCGTAGCCAGGGTGGGCAGCGGCGAAGCACGCAAAGAAGGTGTAGGGCCCCCAGCAGAGACAGTAAGCGAGGACCATGACTACCACCATGCGGGTCACCTCCTTCTCGGCCTTCTGGGTGGACTCAGATTCTTTCTGCTGCTTTGCCACCTGGGGGAGACAGAGATTCATGCCCAGGGACGTGAGTGGGAGCGTCCCTCCTGCCTCTGTATCCCAGGGGCTCTGTGTTGCTATTGCTTGGGCAGTGAGTCAGGGAGTCAGCAAGAGACAGGTGGCCCCGGGATGGGGAGTCCTGGAGAGAAGGAGACGGGCTCACCCGGGGCCTGGCAGCAGCCAGCTCCCCCCCGCCCCCAGTGAATCCACAGCCTGGCTTAGGCTGGACCAGGCTGGCCTTGAGGGAGCCCGAGGAGGCTTTGCGGCAGCATACAGCTGGCCCCGGAGAAGCTCTTAGCTTAGCTTGGCTCCTGTAAGGAGTTCGGGAAGGAGCTGAGGACGCCACTCTTAGCCTCACTTGGTCCCTTATCAGAGTGTCCCCTCCCGTGCGCAGGTCTGAGGGGCTGAGCCGGAGAAGACACAGAGGCCAGACATTGCCTTTATATTCTGCAGCATGAACCTCAGGGTTGGAGGAGGAGGAGGGGTGGAAGGCAAATCACAGCGGGAAGGCAGGGAGTTTGCGGCCGTCACTCTAGAAAGGGCTTAGAGCACGTGCCGGTCTGACCACCCCAAAGGCCTTCTACTGCCTGTGCCAAGCAGGACCTCATGGGGCAGTTGGCGCATCCAGGCCGAACTGACTGTAGGTGGGGCGGCTGACAAGGGGGCAGCTTCTGCATGGTGTGCTTCCTCTGCGCCTCGCTCTGATTGCCTACACAGGGGGGCAGGGGGGGCTGCGGACGGGACCAGCTTCCCAGGGAGGAGAGTGGACAGCGCGCTCGGGGGCAGATGGCACGTGGGAAGCCACTCCCTGGCCTGGCCCGACAGCGGACAGCCTGGTGAAGGGGACAGGGTCCCTCGGGTAGCAGCCTTTCAAGAACACCTTTTGATATGCAGGTTTCGCTTGCAGATCTGGCCGGCTGCACTGCACTCCCGGGGAGAGGGGGGCTCGCCGCCCAGGGGACAAGTGTCCTGGGTCAGGGAAGAAACGCAGCTCTTGCTCCCTTGTTGGGCCCAGGAATTGGGGGGGGGGGACACGACAGTCCTTTCCAGTTGCATAGGGGCAAGGACAAGGGAGCCAGGGCTGCAGTTGTAGCCCCGAAGGAATTGTAGGATTCAAGTCAGGTTTGAGGGCAGGAGAGAGGACTGGGTGACCCCTCGTCCCAGCCTAGACATCCCCAGTCCTCGTGATCCTACCAGCGGGGGGTGAAGCCAAGAGGGCTCGGGGGCTTACCGCTCGGATGGCCAGCCACACTTGGAGGTAGCACAGTATGATGACGCTGAGTGGGATGATGCAGCACGTGGTCATGAGGACGATCATGTAGGACTGCACCCCAGGGTACGAGCTGCCACTGAACACGTCCGGGCCACACGAAGTCTTCAGGCCATGGGGCCAGTACCTGGAGAGAAGGGCTGACAGCCTGTCCTGATGTAGGCAGGGCAACCTGGGACCCCCCAGTCTGGGCATGCTGCTGACTTGGGTTGGAGGATTGTTGGTTTTTGTTGGTTTGTTTCTAAAGCTTTATCAATTTATTTTATTTTTATTTTTATTTTTTAAAAAAGATTTTATTTATTCATGAGAGACACAGAGAGAGGGGCAGAGACCCAGGCAGAGGGAGAAGCAGGCTCCATGCCGGGAACCTGACGTGGGACTCGATCCGGGGTCTCCAGGATCATGCCCTGGGCCGAAGGCGGGTGCTAAACCGCTGAGCCCCCCGGGCTGCCCTTTATCCATTTATTTTATGGGGGGGTGGAAGGGCAGAGGGACAGGGAGAGAAATCCTTAAGCACACTCCTCACTGAGCATGGAGCCCGATGCGGGGCTAGATCCCAGGACCCCCAAACCATGACCCGAACCAAAATCAAGAGTCAGCTACTCAAGTGACTGAGCCACCCAGGCGCCCCAGGATTGTTTGGTCTTTAAAATTGGGGTGAAATTCACATTACACGAATTAACCATTTTTGAAGTGAACAATTCAGTGGCATTTAGTACTCACGATGCTGTGCAACCACCACCTCTATCTAGTTCCAGAATACTTTCATCGGCCTCAAAGGAAACCCTTGGGTAGGATTTTGGCAAATCTTTGTCCATTTTTAGGTCTCATAGGGCCTTTTTTTTTTTAAATTGTGGTAAAATACACATAACATCTGAAGCCCCAAATGAGCGGCCTGGCCAAGACACAAATGCCCTATAGGCCCAGGTGTACCTACAACCCAAGCCGCCTCTGAACGGGAGGCTCCTCAGAATGTGCAAGAAAGAAGCTTGGGGCAGAGTAGCTTAGAGGGCCCCGCGTGCACTTACAGCTGCTCCCATGGCTTGAGCTTGTCACCTTTCCCTGTGTGCTCCCGTGAGCAGTTCATGCTTGGGAGAAACAGACCTTTCCAGAGGCCCAGCGACCACAGGGCCCATGTCCATGTTGCAGCCAGGCAGACTTCTACATTCATAGACACTGCACCCCCGGGGATCACAGGAACAGTCGGATCTATCCTCATTTTACGCATGGGGGCACAGAGGCCCGGAAACGGCAATTTGTCCCAAGGTCACAAAAGGAATCAGGAGCCTGTCCCTCCCTGCCGTCCTTCACCCTCTGTCCTAAGTGAGCTGTCTTCCTGGCGTAGTGGCATCCTCACCTGCTCCAGCCAAAGATCGGCGGGGCCGTCCACACCGCAGCCCAGATCCAGGAGAAGGCAATGCCCGCGATGGCTAGCTTGGCGTCAAATCTCACGTTGCCAAAGGGCTTGCAGACTACCAGCCACCTCTCCCAGGAAATGATGGCCAGGGACCAGAGCCCCGTGATCCCTGCAGGGGACAGAGGGCAGATGAGGGCCTGGAGCCTCCGGTGTCACTCATTCCATCCAGATCAGCCAACTGTTTTCAGGGCCAAGAGGTTTCTCCCCACCTCCCCGCAACGCCCACAAAGTGTATTCGGGTCCAGGGGGCGGTGGGTCTCTCGGTCAAGTCCCCTAACACCGTCTTCCCCGTTCTTTCCTCCCGGGCCTGTCTCTCTCTCTCTTTTGTTGGCCAGCGGCCTTCCCTCGGATGCCGATGCGACTCCCGATGGCCACGCGCACACCCGCACGACCACGTTGAGGCTGCGGCGGTCCCAGCCAAGGGCGAGGAAGCACGATGTGCCCCGTGCCCCGTGCCCCTCCGCCAGTATGCGCGTGTGCTTAGGCTTCCCGATTTCCCACCGCTGCCCACCATCTGGCGGGTGGAGACGGTGTCTTCCTGTCCCGCTTAGATGCCGCAGGTCTGTGGGCGGAATTCAGGGCTCCATGGACGGAGACGGGACAAGGGACACTCGGGATTCCGCTCCATTCCGAGCGGGACGGCGTGAGCGGTGCCCGGGCCCTGGTCACTCTACATCTTTGCCAGCATCACTCGCTTCATTACCACTTTGAAAGTTCAGTGGCTTTCCGGCCAGATCGAGTTATCTGATACTTTAATAAAGAACAGCATCGGGCAGCCCGGGGGGCGCAGCGGTTTAGAGCCGCCGTCAGCCCGGGGCGTGACCCTGGGGACCTGGGATCGAGTCCCGCGTCGGGCTCCCTGCGTGGAGCCTGCTTCTCCCTCTTCCTGGGCCTCTGCCTCTCTCTCTCTGTGTCTCTCATGAATGAATAAAAAAAAAATCTTTAAAAATAATAATAAAAAATAAAAAAATTCTTGGCATAAAATTTTAAAAAAAGAAAGAATGGAATCGTTAATCCTGCCAAACAATGCATTTGCTAATAATTTTAATGAAGGACAATGCCACTGATATTCAACACTTTGATTAGTGTATTTCAATATGGTTGGATTCCTTTGTGATCCGATGGATCTTATTGTGCCCGTTGGTAAACATTCTCCTGAGGAGGGGTCCACGGGCTCCCCCCCAGGGCCGAGGGCCTCCGTGGCACCCATGCTGCACGCAGGGCCTGGCTCCTTGGCACCTGCGTGACTCGAAAACAGACCTCAAGCGGATGCAGAGGCGAGTGGGGCATGCCGACAGAACCAGAGACAGGTCTGAGCAGAGAGGAAGGTACACAGAGCATTTGGACTTGGGGCATAGAGGGTCTGTGCCCAACCTTGCCTGGCCACTCTCATCCTGTACCTTTGGGGGAGTGCTAGGCCATCATCCGTAAAGGCAGTTAGATATGGGGGGACAGTGGTCCGCCCCTGTACTGTGGGTTTCATGTCGGCACCTACCTCATGGGGTCATGGGATGTGCCAATACGGTCATTTAAATCTTGCCCCCAAGTCCTGCCCCCATTTTCCAGATAGGAAAACGGCGGAGCAGCGTGGTGCAGTCAGTCAGCAGCACTCACAGCTCTAGGAACTCAAATCTGGGCCCTCTCCGTTCCCCAGGCCCTCGCCATCCTCGTGTCTTGTTTTCTCTTCCTAATGTCCATCTCCTCACCATGTGACTTGGAAATCCGTTTAGGTGGCAGTTAGACAAACAAGTTAGATGTGGGAGCGAGGGACCCAGGAATGGTGACCAGATGGTCCCGGGAAACTTCACCTAGAAGAGCAGCTGCGAGCGCCCGCTGGTGTGACGGCGGGGAGCCTGGGGACAGGCTGCGTGTGCTGAGCGCGCGGCCCTTAGGCTCCCTGTCTTCTTGGATGGACACTCAGCTGCAGCCCCGAGCCGTCTGTTGTTTCACGGGGGCCTGGGGCAAGAGCTCGCGGAGGGGATCTGAGCGTCATCGGGCCTGCCGGTCCCCCTCTTCCTTGTGGGTCCCAGAGAAAGGAACCCGGCCTCGTGGCAATCCCCCCACCCCTGGAGCCCCACGTGGGGCAGAGCCAGCTCCTGCCCCAGCCTCCTCGCCACCCCTGCTGCTGTGGCCTTCACTCCCTCACTCAGTGAGCCTCACTTCTGTCAACTGCTGATGGCACCCGGCCCTCCCTGACTGCCTCGCCCCAGCTCCCTTCTCATCTTGCCGACTCAGGATTCAGATCCTCCGTGGTCTCCTCCAGGACGCGGTCCTCTGAGAGAGCTGACAGCGCCCTGTGGTCACCATCTGGGGTAGGGAGCCCCCTTGCCAGGACTTGGGACTACCTCGGGGCCCTGGTGCCCAGCACGTGGGTTCTTCTCTGCCAGTGTTGACCTGACCAGAGCCAAGGCCCGCAGAGATGTTGGTCGAGGGGATGTGGAAAGGGATCCGGGATCTAGTTTCAATATCCCAAAACGTCTATTGGGAAGCTCCTCTTTCCCTGGAAAGGGCCGACACGGATGAGCCGAAAGGGCCCACATCTCTGCTTTGGGTGGAAGTTCTGCTCGGGGTGACCAGAGCACTTCCCTCCCACGTGGCCCTGGGCTTATCTGGTGCTCTGTCTGTCTCCCGAACTGGCCTGTCTCAGGGGAGACACTCGGGACGCCTCCTTGTTGCACTACAACCCGCCCCCCCGCCCCATGATGACCACGGCCCTGTTTCCCCTGCAGGCCTGTCTCCCTTCACATGCGTCCCACGGGCGCACTTGGGGGTGCTGTGTGAGTGCATCCTTTGCACACAGCCGGCTGGGGCTTCCCCGAGCCCGGGCCCCTGGCTGCTTACCGCACAAGGAGACAGTGTAGCCCTCCACGACACACAGAGGGTGGCCCAGCACAAAGTAGCCATAGATCTGGTTCACAACGCTGATGGTGCTGGCAATGATGGTCTCTGCGAGGTCGGCGATTGCCAAGTTCACCAGGATCCAGTTCAGGGGGTGACGCAACTTCTTGAACCTCATGGTGGCTACTAGCACCAGCCCGTTCGTGAAAACGGAAGCGATGACCACAAAGATCATCCAGGCGCTGGTGAGGTGATACACCCACCTGGGAGCGATGTGGTAATTGGGACCTTCGAAGGGGTCTGCAAGGCAGGAGGTAGGGAGCGGGGTGGGGGGAGCATTACCCGACTGCACGGCTGTGCCCAGCCCTCCCCGCCTCGTCGGAGCCCCCCATGCCGGCCTCCTGCCCTACAGTTGCCTTGGCAACCAGCTCTTTCCCCGTAGCTTTGCCAACAGCCTTCCCCCGTCGGTCTCTCAGGCCACAGGCCATGGCCTGCTGGACACCTGGACTTAGCAAAGTCGATCCCCTCATCATCTAGGCCAAGAACCGGTCCCCCATCCGAATGGCCGCCCCCAGTACGTGGCCAGCCCCCTGGGGGGCCTTGACTTCCCCTCCCTCGAACCCCAGCACCCACTGCGCCGCTTCCCGAGAGCACTCCATGTCTTTCTCTGTTGGATCTTGGCTCACACTGTCCTCTGCGCCTGGGTCTTCTCTTCTATACCGTAAAGCCCAGCTCGGATGCCCTCATCTTCTGGAAGCCTTTCCGGATTCCTCAGCTGAGGGTCAAGGAGGCCCTCGGGACGACCGTCTCAGTGCCCCCCTCCGACCTTCTGCCCTGTGTCGGAGTTATCTGTGCGCACATCCGGCCACCATCTCACATGGCAGGTCCAGCACACAATCAGTGCTCAGAGAATGAATGAATGAATGAATGAGTTACGGGCTGAACTGTGTCCCTCCCAGAAAGAGATGTTGGGGTCCTGCCCCCCGGTTCACGTGAATGCAGCCTTATTTGGAGACAGGGTCTGCCCAGCGGCGATCAAGGTGTTCTGAGGTCGTCAGGGGGGCCCTAATCCAATGGGACCGTGTCCGTATCAGAAGGGGACAGTGGGACACAGCGACAGCCACACAGGGGGAAGGCCAAGGGGGCTGAAGGTGGAGATCTGGGCGATGCCTCCACAAGCCCAGAAGCCTCACGGATTGCCAGGAGCCACTGCAAAGGAGAGGACCGTCCCCTCTGAGTCACCGGGAGGAGCCAGGTCGCTGCAGTTGGGGGTTACAGAAACCCAACTCCAACTGGATTTGCAAAAGTAGGGCTTCCTTGGGCTCCCTGGCTAGGAGGCGTAGGGTAGATCTCGACCCCCACCCCCAGCACAACTGGACCCCCCAGCCCCCCGTGGGTGAGCATCTTGCCCCTTTCACGGGGAGCTCCTGGAAACCCCTCCGCAATACCTGCAGCCACGCTAGGTGGCCCGGGCTCCCTGGGAGCAGACCTCGAAGGCCTGTGTGGCACCAGTTTCTATGCAGAAGGAAGCAGAGGGAAACAATAGGGCTGCTGACAGACCGGAGAACAGAGGACCCCCCCACCCCCGCTCCAGATTGCCCACAGATCTTCCCCGGGAACTCCAGCGGGCTAGTTTGAGAACAGCAGCTGGACCTGGGAGGTGTTTGGAACACTCCAGCTTTGGGGTGATTTCAACATGACGCAGCCAGAGCATCGTTTCCAGACAGCCCTTGGGCCCAAAGTGGGCAGGGCCTGGACAAGAGGGATGGGGCAGTGCGCGGCGGGGGAGGGGACAGGAGTGTTCTGAACGCGGGAGGTCACAGAGGAGGGTCCTCTAGCGGTGCAAGCAGAGCAGGTGTCCCTGCCTGCCTCCCCCTCCTGAAATCTCCAGGACTGATGTCCTACAGAAATGGGTATCACGGTCCACTCCCAGGCGAAGATGTTCTAAAGACATTGGGTGGGGGGAATGGGGAGGGGATTGGGTGTGCGGGCTGGCAAGGAGGCAAGATTTCTTTGAACATACCGTGTTCTCTAGGTTTTAATTTGGAATCCTTGTCAATGTTTTATTACATTATTCAAAAACAACGTTAAATTTTATAAAGCAACCCCAGAAAATCAAAACTATAACAAACAAAACAAAATGCATATACACTCAGAGGCATGATCGCACAGAGAGGGACTGCTCTAAGGGACTTGAAAAGACGCTAGCTTGACTACTCGGACCTAGCGGCGTAGACCCTAAAGATAAAAAGACGTGTCCAAATGTTAAACTTTGGCTAATCGTGTTGTTGATGGTAGTGTTGGTGTCCCTCTTCTGAGACCATCGTGTGTGGGAGATAAAGCAAATGAGTGATTAAATGATATTCTAATTCGTCTACCCAAAGCCCTTGAGAACAGGATTCCTGGTGGGGGAAAGGGAGACACAGAGGTCAAACCCAGTTGGCTCCACTGGGAAACCAAGTCATTACTTTGGAATGGGAGCAATAAAAGGAACGAAGAGGCATTTGTCCTGCCTTTCCCATACCCACTGTTCCCTGGGGGACCCCGAGAGTGGACAAGGGCAGGTTTCTCTCTATTGAAGTACTCCAGCTAATAGATGAAGATGGGGCGTGGGAGCCAGAATGCCACCATTTTGCAACCCCCAGGGGTTTCATGAATGGGTCTGGGCCTCGAGCTTCAGCAGCTGCCAACACCCCAGAAAAAGGGACCCCCTCCTGATGGAGAGGTCTTGCCGAAACCCCCAGCAGATCCAGCTGACCTCCAGGCAGATCTTCAGATCAACTACCAATTTGCACAAACATAATGACAAACGAGGTGGGAGGGGCATGGGAAGCCACATGCGGGCAAATCGTATGCGGGCAAATCGTCGGAGAAGTGGAGGAGGCAAGGGACAAAGGACTCATTTGCTTCAACAGATAAATTACAAGGAGGTAGAGGGGGAACCTCTACAGTCAAAGAGGGTGAAAAGAGAACGATAAACCTGAACGTGTGGACCTTATTGGGGCCCTGATTCAAGCAAAGTGAAAAAAAATGTATGACCTTTTCTTCAATACTGACTAGGAGGTTCCATGGTATGGAGGCAATGCTAGTTCGCGGATGTGCCAACGGCACTCTGGTTGGGTTTTGAAGAGTCCTTTCCCCTTAGAGGTACATCCTGAAGATTTATAGAGGACATGGTGTGAGGTCTTAGATCTGCTTCCAGAAATCAGGAGGGCTTAGTGGAGGCAGATAAGATGGGTGACGGAAACCCAGGGGTTCATTATATGCCTCCCTCCACTTCGGTAGATACTGGAATTAAAAAAAAAAAAAAGTACAAGAAGGAGTCTCAGGCATCAGCGAGGCCCTAGGGAGAGCACCGTTGCGTCTCCATTGAGGACATTCTGGGCCACGAGCAATCAGGTCAGAGCAAACCTCAGCGTTCTCAATTAGCTTGGCCTGGGAACCCTGGCTGTCAAGGAGCTGGTGTGGCTTCTGGAAGCCACGGCACATGAGACATTCATTTTTTTTTTTTTTTTACATGAGACATTCTTGAAGGAACAGATGGTTTTTGGTCTGGAGGAGGGACTGGGGACGCAGGTCCGGGGCCTGGGGGTTACCAGTATCCTCAGTTGTTTGCAGGGCCTAGCTCAGGCCGCCCCAGCAGAGGCGCAGCTGCCCTGGGAGCCGAGTGAGCCTCCTCCCCAAGAACGCACAGCCCAAGGCTGCAGGCCCCGGGCGCACAGTTGGACAGGATGGCCACCACCGTCTCTTCTGACCCTAAGGTTGGAGAAGTCACTCACGCTCCTCCGGGCCACCTGCCCAGCCTCCCGCGGCTGCCGTTTGCGTCGTTTGGGCTTTGGCACATGCAAAACTGAGTTAGACCCGGCTTCTTCCCCGGGAAGCTCAGGGCACCGCAGCCAGCTGGGCACACCACAAGGGGGTGTAAGAACTCGCTAGCAGAGACAGCGGGTGAGCACCCCCGGGACGGGGCTTCTCAAAGGGTCTGGGGACCTACGTGGCTTGGAACTGCACGTGCGCATCGCGGTGGCCTCTCATATTCAGAAAGCCGCCCCCCACCGCGTGTCGTCATAAAGGCTAAGGGAGAAGACCATCCCGGCTGACGCCCACGTGCAGAAGAGCAGTCTCCGGGGGGCGCGGGGGACCGCAGCCCCCGCGTGGCCGCTCAGGCCTGGTGTCCCGGGGGCGCTGCTCCAGCCGGGGTGACCCAGCCGTGACGGCGCCCGCTCGCTCACCTCTAGTGGCGTTGCTGTTGGTGTAGGTGAAGATGCTCGCCTGGGTGCTCTCCTCCAGGCCGGCCTGCGGCTGCCCGCCCGCAAGCCTCTGGGGGCCCCACCGCTGGGTCATGGCTCCAGCAAGGCCTGTCCCCGACGCCTGGCGGCCCTGGTGCTGCTTGGGGGGCCTGGCGCTTTATACCAGCCCGCGGGATCAACCCAGGCTTCCTCACCTTAGAAGCTCCCAAACCCTGCCCCACCTGATCTCTTAATTGGGCCTGGGACTTAGACCTCCTCCTCCCCACCCCTTGCCTCCGGGAGGGCGGCTCAGGAGGATTTTCTGGGAACCCAACTCGGAGCCCCCAGCTCGCCAAGGCGGCTGCCGTGGGCCCTCACGCGTGTTCACGTGCCCTCTCCTCCCTGCCGTCCAGTGCGCGCTCCTGGCTCAGCTGGACCCAAGGGCCAGGACTTCCAGCGTGGGGTGTGGCTTAGGGAGGCAGCCCAAAGCGTGGGTCTGCCTTTCCCACGCGTGTCCCCCCAGAGCCCCGCGAGGTTGGGGGGGGCCGGGGGACTTTGCAGTGCTGAGGCCTTGGGCGCGGAGCCTCCCTGCGGGTCAGGCCGCCTCTGTGGACGCAGAGGGCTGCACGTTGTGCTGGCGGGGCGGGGGGGAGGGGGGCTCCTCCCCGAGGAAGGGTGGGGGGAAGAGGCCTGGGGTGGGGGGAGACTCCACCGTGCATCGAGCTTTCTGCTCCCTGCTCCCCCCGTGCTCCCCATGAGGCCCTGGTCAGCAGGGTGCTCCCAGCAGTCCTCGGGGGCCTTCCGGCAGGCCCTCCCACCCCCCACGCCAGTCTCCGTCCCCCGAGTTTGTGACCTTTCCCTGGACGGCTCCTGACCACACTTCCTTCTGCGCTTGCCTTCAAAAGCAAATCTCTCAAGAGACTGTTCCAGATGGGCCGCCTCCTCCGCCTCTTCGCCCGCTGCCGTCTGGCTGCCGGCCCCCATGACGCGCCGACTGTCTAATTCTGCGCCCCCTGCCTCCGCCTACGGGGGGGCGCCCCTCTCCCACGGTTCCTGCCACCTCCTCTGCACAGTCCTGAAATTCAGCTGCCTTCGACCCCTCCTTCGGGGTGGCCTGAAGCGCAGGAAAGCCAAGACATGGACACATGACGTCACCTCCCCACGCTCCGTGCCTCGACTGTGCGGCACCCAGGCTAATGCTCCTGGTGATACGGCCGCTCCTGCTGGTGGAGGGAGAGCCTTGGCTGCCGAGCCAAGGGCTGGAGCTCTGTGGCACCCCAGTGCGGCCCCCTCAGTGACAATGGTCGGTGCCTGTCGCGTGGACTCGGTGGAGGAGTCCTGACCACAGTGTCGCCGGGGCCCCCTGGCTGCCTGGGAAGCCGGGCTCGTTGCCCAGGGGTACGTGGGGAGCTGAGTTCTGCCTAACTGCAAGAGGCGGTGCACCTGGTACTTACACTCCTAGGTGTGTCCTCAGGAGAACTGGAGACACACGTCCACAACTTGTATGGGGACACTGAGAGCAGCACCATTCACAAGGGGCCAAACGCCGAAACGGTCGAAAAGTGAATGGACGGGTGAATGCAATGAGCCATGGCAAGGGGAGAAGCAGTGACACCTGCCATAGCGTGAGCGACCCCGGGGAGCGTGATGCTGGGCGAGGGGAGCGGGTGCAGACGGCCACACGCTGTATGACGCCGTTGGTAGATGTCCGGGATGGGCGCGTCCACGGAGAGGGGTCGCCAGGGGGCCGAGGGGCAATGGGGAGTGACTGCTCCGGGGAACAGGGTTCTTTTGGGGGAGGGATGAAAATACTCTAAAATGAGATTATGACGGTGCAGCCACTGTGGAGAAGGGTATGGCAATTCCTCAAAAAAATGAAACAAGGCCTGGGCCTAGGGCCCAGCAGTCCCGCTTCTGGGGGGCTGCCCAGGGGAAGGGAAAGCAGGGGCCCAGAGCAGGAGCTCAGCAGGCTGACAACGCAGCCCGATGTGACAGAGTTGTCGTGACTTCCCTCCTCCTGGGTCCCAGGGAGCTTTATCTGTCTGTCCCCACCAGGGTCAAGGAATCAGCGCATCCGAGCGTGTCAGAGCTAAAAGCGGGCCTCGACTGAGGTCACCTGCCCAACCTGGCCCCTCTGAGCGCCGCACACGGGATCGCCTCTTCCTGGACCGGTGGGGCGGCCTTGCGTGGGGCGCCCCCCTTCTCAGGCCGAGCTCTCCCTGTTTCTGCACGGGGGTGACCAATGCTGCCTGCCCCCACCGCACGGGGCTGCCATGGCCACCCAGGGCCACCCTGTCGTTGGGGAGCCGCAGTGCCGTGTCCTCGGGGGTCTGGCCGAGCCTGCGCAGCCTGCCTCTGTGCAGCGTGACACTAACGACGGAGCCCAACCTCGGGTCTGCCCAAAGACCCGGGGGAAGGGGGGGTGGCAGTGACGCCTGGGCTGTCACCCACTCTGCAGCCTGGGGTGCTAATTGATGATTAGGGCTAACAGAAGATCAAGGCTCATTTTAGCCTAAAGCAGATTACCGGCCTGGAAAGTCACCCAGCACCTGGGCGCCCACGTGTGCTCCCCAGGGCCTGCGCTGGGTCCCCCGCTCCGGCAAAGGGTGGATGAAAGGGGGGGGCCGGAGACGGAGATGAGGAAGCACGGGTCGGGCCAAAATGTGGGTGAAAAGAAGCAGGAGAAACGGGGGGGGGGAGACCCGTGACAGCTGACCGGCTTTCAGTTCACTTGCCTGCAGCCCCCACGGGGCGCATGTGCCCGCCTGGCGCCGTGTCGCTGCCACCACACCCTCGCTGCCAGCTGGGGCCACCTGCTGGCCTGGCCTCTAATCCCGGCTCCTGGGTGTTGCGGGAGCGGTGCTGGGGAGGAGCCTGGGCTGGGCGCGGGGCTCTGGCCGCCGGCCCGCGGCTTTGGCGGTGACAGCTAGTGGCCGCTAAAGGTACAGGCACGGGACTGTCAGATCCTTGGTGTCTGACTTGTGCGTGAGTGTGATGACCCCCCCACCCCCAGCAAATGCACCATCTGCACCATTCTGAGCCATCCGGCGTGTCCACACTGCGGTGTAGCCGCCCCCGGCACCTTTCGGGCGTCCCCACTGAAACCCTGTCCCATGAGACACGTACACCCCCCGCCCCCCCGCAGCACGCCGACCGTCCCACTTCCCGTCCCTCCGAATCCAACTGCTCCGGGCACCTCCTAGACGCGGACTCCACGCATCTGTCCTTTAGTGTCTGGCTTTTCCCACTTGGCATAATGTTTGCAAGGATCACCCGCTGCTTTTGACTTTGGGGACAGATCGACATGCATCTATTTTAATTTTCAGGTGGCCACATGTGACTCCTTCCCCTTTTTGCTTTCTGGTCGGCAAAGTGCTCCCGCGGTCGGCCAGTTCCTCAGAGATCCACAAAGGCGCGGGTGGATGGAGAGCGAAGGCAGGGGCTGCGCGGCTTCCCGGTTCCCGTGACCGTCCCACGGCGTCCTGAGCGGCTCAGCTGAGCCCGGGAACAATCAGATTTCCTTCACCCCCCGCTGACCGACGCCCCAGCTGCTCCGGGCCCTCCAGCTGCAATCTCGGCGCCCTGCGGCTCAGGCCCCTAATCCCGCCCCATCTGCCGCGGCCCCCGCCCGCCCTCCGTGACCTTGAGCGAGTCAGGCACCGTCTCTGGAGCACGTGTCCTCGGCAGGAAGACGGGATGACATGGGCCTGCGGTACGGCTTGAAGGAGGTCATCCTTTTGGAAAGTTCTAGCCCAGGGGATCCCTGGGTGGCTCAGTGGTTGAGCACCGCCTTCGGCCCAGGGCGTGATCCTGGAGTCCTGGGATCGAGTCCCGCGTCGGGCTCCCTGCGTGGGGCCTGCTTCTTCCTCTGCCTGTGTCTCTGCCTGCCCCCCCACCCCCGTCTCTAATGAATAAATAAAATCTTTAAAAAAAAAGAGAGAGAAAAGTTCTAGCCCAGTGTCTGGTACAAGAATGCAGTCGCCGGCCCATTGCACAGAGAGCCCTCCGGGACCCGTCGTGGCCGGGTGCTGCGCAACACCCAGCGGAGATCCCCGAGCTTACAGCTGCCACCCTAGCAGGAGAAGGGAACGTGGGCAGCAGACGTCGTCAGTTAGCTGTGGCAAGGAGGACGGAGAGCAGGAAAGGGAATACAGGATGCAGAGGGTGGCGCTGCCAGGGGAGGGGGGCTCGGGTGCCCATTGTCATAGGGCATCAGGTGGGCTTCTCTGAGAAAAGGCCACGTGAGCAGACACTTAAAGGAAGGACGCAGGGAGCCACGCGGAGATCTGAGGAACGCATCCTAGGACAGAACCAGCAAGGAAGTGCAAAGGCCCTGGGGCAGGAGCATGCCTGGAATGTTGGAAGAACAGCAAGGAGACCAGGCGGCAGGAGCAGAGTGAGTGAGCGGAGAGGACGAAGAAGAAAGGGCAGAGAGCAGATGGGACCAGAGTGTGTGTGGCCCGGAGCCCACCGTTAAACGTGAGCTTTCGCTGTGGATGACATGGGGAGCGTGGCACGACATGACCCGGTTGCTGTCCTGACAGGGGCGTGGGCTGAGGCAGGAGTGGGGCGATGGGGTGAGAAGCACTCCGCGGTCCGGGCGAGAGCTGTGCTGGCTTACCAGGGAGGGGCCAGGCCGGCAGGAGGGGGACGCGGGCCAGACTCTGCGGGGCTGTTGCACGTAGAGCCAACAGGATTTCCTGATGGCACAGGTGCAAGCAGTCGGAGAGAGGGAGGAACCGAGGCCGACTCCAGAGTTCGAGGCCCGAGCCACCAGAGGGATGGAGGTTGTCCTCAGCTGAGAAGTCGGGTCCACGGGCAGTGGGGTTCGGCTGGAGGAAGGCGATGGGCCTCAGGAACGCAGGCACAGACGGCCAACGGGAGGGACACACAGGGCCATGACCCTGACCCACAGACAGCTTCAAAGAGAATATGGTGAACCCATCCCAATCGGTGCGAAAAGTTGGATAAAAAGAACCAGCTTCTGGGGATCCCTGGGTGGCACAGCGGTTTGGCGCCTGCCTTTGGCCCAGGGCGCGATCCTGGAGACCCGGGATCGAGTCCCACGTCAGGCTCCTGGTGCATGGAGCCTGCTTCTCCCTCTGCCTGTGTCTCTGCCTCTCTCTCTCTCTCTGTGACTATCATAAATAAATAAAAATTAAAAAAAAAAGAACCAGCTTCTAGAAACACATAACGTAACAAAATGGGCTCAAGAAGCAGAAAATCTGGGCACCTGGTGGCTCAGTGGTTGAGCGTCTGCCTTTGACTCAGGGTGTGATCCCAGGGTCCCAGGATCCAGTCCCACCCACATCGGGCTCCCTGCACGGAGCCCGCTTCTCCTTCTGCCTGTGTCTCTGCCTCTGTCTCTGTGTGTCTCTCATGAATAAATTTAAAAAATTAAAAAATATCTAAAAAAAAAGAAGGAACAAAAAATCTGAAGACTTCTGCATCTATGAAGACATCGAAGCCCTAATCACACACCCGTCCACAGAGGAGGTCTCTCTTCTGTTTCGGTCTATACAGTCTTGTTGGTTTTCAAGCCTCGTTTGTATTGTCTTCCCCCGTAATGCTCAGACCTGAGCAGCTCATCCCCCGAGGCCTTTGTATCCACAGAAACAAACAGAATCAATAAGTCACAGCTAGAAAGTTTTGGTGTAAATATTTGAAATCGGAATGAATTAAAATTCACCATGCCTCCGCTGAGAAGAAATGCAAGTGGGGTTCAGTTATAATATTATGAAATTTTGGGAATCTCTGGGTGGCTCAGTGGTTTAGCGCCTGCCTTCAGCCCAGGGTGTGATCCTGGAGACCCGGGATCGAGTCCTGCATCGGGCTCCTTGCGTGGGGCCTGCTTCTCCCTCTGCCTGTGTCTCTGCCTCTCTCTCTCTCTGTGTGTCTCTCATGAATAAATAAAATAAATATTTTTAAAAATGGTAGAAAATCTTTGGAAACAGCATATCATGTCAAGGGAGACATGCTCCATCAGTTCCACGTGTAAGAGAAATCCTGCGTGATACAAAGCAGTCCTTAAAAAAAAAAAAAAATTAAAAAAAAAAAAAAAAAAAAAAAAAAAAAAAAAAGCAGTCCTTAAACAGTTGACACTGAGGTCTCTAAGGGAGCACCGCGCGCGTCCCTAGCGGTGGCACCGCTGCTCCGCAAGTATCGGTGTCCCCTATGGGC
Source organism: Canis aureus (assembly GCF_053574225.1). Taxonomy (NCBI): domain Eukaryota; kingdom Metazoa; phylum Chordata; class Mammalia; order Carnivora; family Canidae; genus Canis; species Canis aureus. Next base: position 1,911,726 of record NC_135649.1, read on the forward strand.
ACCACTCCAGAGAGGCCCAGCCCTTGTTTGGCTTTGGGCTTGAAGCTGGGTTAGGCCAGGGCCTGTCACTTCGTGACTCCCTGGGGTTCGTTGGAGCAGCGTCTGCGCACAGGAGGCCCGGGAGAGCCCCTGCCCGGCGGGAGCCTCGGGTGGGAGGCGGACTTGAACGGGACGCACAGCGCTGCGGGGTCAGGCGATGGGAGGCCGTGCTGCAGAGGCTGTGTGGACGCTTCCCTTTCCCCGTCAGCACTGCCCTGTGCAAGCCGGCTCTTTACATCCTAGGACAGAGGACATGAGACGTTTGCCTCACGAATCCTGATCATCCGGGGCAGAGAGAGGCCATGTCATACTGCATGCTAATTGGCAAATTCGAGGGACGCTTGGGGGGCTCAGCGGTTGAGCGTCTGCCTTCTGCTCAGGGAGTGATCCCGGGGTCCTGGGATCGAGTCCCACGTCGGGCTCCCTGCATGGAGCCTGCTTCTTCCTCTGCCTCTGTCTCTGCCTCTGTCTCTCTGCCTCTCTCTGTGTCTCATGAATAAATAAAATGTTTTTTAAAAATTGGCAAAATCCATGTGAACTCATTGTTTTAAATCCACAGGTATATGGGGGTGTCTGGGGGGCTCAGTCAGTGAAGCTCCCCACCTTGATCTCAGCTCAGGTCTTGATCTCCGGGTGGTGAGTTCAAGCCCCCTGTTGGGCTCCAGGCTGGGTGCAAAGCCTACTTAAAAATAAAATAAAAGGGATCCCCGGGTGGCTCAGTGGTTGAGCGCCTGCCTTCGGCCCATGGCCTGATTCTGGAGTCCCAGGATCGATTCCCACATCGGGCTCCCTGCACGGAGCCTGCTTCTTGCTCTGCCTGTGTGTCTGCCTCTCTCCCTGTGTGTCTCTCATGAATAAATAAAATAAAATAAAATAAAATAAAATAAAATAAAATAAAATAAAATAGGGGATCCATGGGTGGCTCAGCGGTTGAGCGCCTGCTTTGAGCCTGGGGGCATGATCCTGGAGATCCAGGATCAAGTCCCGCGTCGGGCTCCCTGCGTGGAGCCTGCTTCTCCCTCTGCCTATGTCTCTGCCTCTCTCTCTCCTCTCTGTGTGTGTGTCTCTCATGAATAAATAAATAAAATCTTAAAAAAAAAGAAAAAAGGTTTGAACGATACACTTCAAAATATAAAGGGTGATTTAAAAAAATAAATAAACCCAGGGGTATAGATTATACATTGTATTCACGTTTCCCAGGACTGTCTACCCAAAGACGGACAGGATGAGCCTGGAGCATCTCTGTGGAGTCAGCAAGGGTGGGGACCGGCCAAAGGACACGGGGGGCCAGCTCGAGGGGGGCCCCCCAGGCCACACTTGCGACAAACCGAGCATCAGAACGAATTCCTGACAGCAGTGGAGTCTGTGCAAGGCCCTGACTCCACACTGGCGCGCAGAACGCTCCACAGCTCTTGCTGGAAGGGCTTGGGTTCGCCTGCCGGGCGGCCCTGGGCCCTGGGTCCTCGGCGGGCCCCCTGCGGGCCCCCCGCGGCCCCGGCTCCGCGGCGCTCCGGCTCTCGGGCGCCCTCTCCTGGCGTCGCCGCGCGCCTCGCCCTGCCCGGTGGCCCCGCGGCGCCCTGGGCCGCTTCTGCTTTCTTCGCTGGACCTGCACCCGCGCCCGCCTCTGTCCCCATCCTTCCCGCATCCGTGGCCAGCTGTCCCCGTGCAGCATGGGGCCGCGTCCTGCCGGGCGGATCCTGGTCGTCGCGTGTCGGGGACCAAGGGGACCCTTGTGCCAGCCCCACTGCCCCGCCTCCCCAGTGCCTTCTGGCCCTGCAGACCCCCCCCCCCCCCCCCCCCCCCCCCCCCCCCCGGTTTCCAGAGTCTCACACATCGGTGGGGGCTGGGGGGGGTGTCAGTCTTTCTCTAGAAGCGGAGGAGTTCGGGTGTTTTGCTGCCTTCCCACTCCTACCCGAACCCAGAAATCTCCTCCTTATCTTTTTTTTTTTTAATTGACTTTTATATTGTGGTAAAGTGCGCATAACAAAATTAACCACCGTAACCATTTGTAGGTGTGCAACTCGGTGGCATTAGTACATTCCCATTGTCTTTTTCTGCATTAAGATCATTCATTCAATTTGTGGTCCAGTTAATTGGTTTTTTATTTTCATTCCCACAGACAGTGGGAATCAGACAAAAGCTTACACAATATAACATGCAATTAAAATTATCAACAAGATGCGCCCAGACAATATGGTTCCCTTTAGCTGTCTGCCACGTTAGAGAAGATACTCCAAATAGGAGCCTGGGGTGAATCCATTCTACCCGTAGTCTTTCCTGTCGCTCAAGGCCCTTTGTTTTGATTGTGCATATTCCCTTTATCTGTTGCTGCGTGTTCTTTATCTGTCCTCCCTTTTTTACACACTGTTACAAGCGATGTGTTTTGTTTCTATTGTTCTAGAAATGTTCTTGGCGCCTTGGAGTCAGGGATCCGAGGACTGAAAGCTCACTCCACCGGGTCTGACTGGACTGCCGGGGGGGGGGGGGGGGCCCTCCTGCTCGGGTGTGTGTGGGGGGGCTGGCTTCTTGCTGTGACCCTCCAGGTCCCCCTTACCGGAGGCCCCAGGCCATTTTCCACGAGGTTTAGCCCCGCTCTGCTGACTGTGATCAGTTAACCTTTACAAGGGATGTTTCTGGTGGCATCGTGATCACAAAATCGATTTATCCACTCATAGTCTAGGAGGCAAGAGGATCGACTCTGACCAGTGCGACCCGCAGCGCGCTCTGCAGCCCGGTGGCCGGCGGGAAACGGCACCGCGGTGCTTAGGGACCAACCAGTTGCCCGTGGGCTGCTCCTCTGAGTCGCTGTAAACCGCCCCTGAGCTCAGTTACAAATGTCCTGTAGCATTGCTGTGGTCGCCAGGTTTGTGCACCTGCGTCCCCGATGCTTAGGTTGAGGTCGCAGCGCTCCGTGTGCCGGCGTTAGGCCGTAAGGCCTTGGGAAAGCGAGTAAGTCATGAGAGGGGAGCCCTGCGAGGTGAAACGGGCGCTTATTAAGGACGCCCGGGGGGGTCCCCGGGGGGCTCAGCGGTTCAGCGCTTGCCTTCGGCCCAGGGCGTGATCCTGGGGTCTCAGGATCGAGTCCCATGTCGGGCTCCCTGCGTGGGGCCTGCTCCTCCCTCTGCCTGTTGTCTCTGCCTCCCTCTGTCTCTCTCATGAATAAAAAATTAAAAATCTTAAAAAAAAGAAAAGCAGCAGCCCAGGAAAGACCTCCCCCCCTTCTCCCACGTCGGGGCACAGCGAGAAGTGTGCCAGCCCCAGGAGGGCCCTACTGCCACCACGCAGGCCCCCTTGTCTGTGACGTCGGGCCCGCAGCACCCTCAGAACCCGCTGCGGCTCAGAAGCCATCCAGGCAGGTGGCCCTTGCTTCGGGGGCCGCAACGGGCTGGGACGGAAAGGGGGCCTCGGAGCCCGGTCACGCGGAGAGGCCCCTGCAGGCGATTGTGATGAGGTCCCTGAAGCCCAGGAGGAGAGCCGGGCCCCCAGCCCTCGCCTCCTGGGACCTCAGGAGCCATGCACAGACCGTCGGGAGAAATAAGGACGGGAATGGGGACACATTTTGGGAAATCGGAGGAAAGGCCACCCTGGTGATGGGGCCGGGGCCTGGCTGTGTTGTGTGCACGTCCTAGTGTCCCGTGGAAGGTCGACTCTGTGAGCGATGGCATTGGCTGTTTGCCTGAGGAAATAGCGAAGCAAAGTGGTGAAGGCACAGCTTGGCTTCCCTTGACTGCTTTCAGTAAAATTCCAGCAGCGATGACTCTAAGATGGAATGCTTAATCGAAAGGGAAGCGGGACTTAAAAATTTGGAAAATTCTCAGCCTAGCCATATTGCAAAATATGAGCAAGCATATTGGGAAGAGAACACTCAGGGTGTGGTCACGCGAGCCTGTGGTGAGGAGACCGCGTGGGTGTGAACCCCCGGGCTTCGCAGCCACCCCGGCAGGCAGCCCGCCGGCCGCGCCGGGGGAAGGACCAGGCAGGCAGGCGGGGGCCGGGCCGCACAGCTCTTCTTCCAAAGCAAGGACAGCGAAGAGCCTTCAGAGATTGTCACTGCTGCCTCCTCGGTGTTGGGGTGGGGGGGCACGGCCTGGGTGCATCAGGCCAGAGGACGCCCGCCCAGAGCTGTTGGGCCCAGTGACCCCTTATGCCCAAGGCTGCCTCCCGCCCGGCCGAGCTCTGGGGCGCAAGGCTCCCTCTGCCTGGGTCTCCAAGGGTGGAGCCACCTGCAGATGCACACGTGTGACCCAGGCAGACGGCCGTGGCTGCGGCAAAGTCCAGCAGGGGCGGCAGGGTTGGGGCCACCCCGGGGGACCAGCCGGATGGCAGGGCCATAGGTACACAGCTGCAAGCCGTGCCCGGCAAAGCCACGGGCGCAGGATGCTCCACGGTGTCGGGAAGGCAGGACCCCCCACCCCGCGGGCCTGGCGGCCAGAGCATCGGGGTCAAGAACAGGACTCTCAAAACTTCAGATTTGAGGGGGCGCCTGGGTGGCTCCGTGGGCTAAGCGCTTGCCTTCGGCTCAAGTCATGATCCCAGGGTCCTGGGATCAAGCCCGTGTCGGGCTCCCTGCCCAGCAGGGGGTCTGCTTCTCCCTCTCCCTCCCCCTCTCCCTCTGCCTCTCTCCCTGCTTGTGCTCTCTCTCTCTCTCTCAAACAAATAAGTAAAATTTTTTTCTTAAAAAGATTTTATTTATTTATTCATGAGAGACACACACAGAGAGAGAGAGGCAGAGACCCAGGCAGAGGGAGAAGCAGGCTCCATGCAGGGAGCCCGACGTGGGACTCGAACCCGGGATCCCAGGACCATGCCCCGGGCCAAAGGCAGGTGCTAAACTGCTGAGCCACCCAGGGATCCCCCATAAATAAGTAAAATCTTAAAAAAAAACACACACACACACACAGAACCTCCGATTTGATGTTGTTTGCCATGTTGGGTTTTGAAGGGTTTTATTTATTTCTTCATGAGAGACACACAGAGAGAGGCAGAGACCCAGGCAGAGGGAGAAGCAGGCTCCAGGCAGGGAGCCCGACGTGAGACTTGATCCCAGGACCCCAGGATCACACCCTGAGTCAAAGGCCGAAGCTCAGCCACTGAGCCACCCAGGCGTCCCTGCCCTGTTGGGTTTAGGACTTGCCTGGGATCTTTCAGCCCTTTCTTGCCAACTTCTCCCTTTTGGAACAGGAGTGTTTACCCTCTGCCTGTCTTCCACCATATTTTGGAAATTCAGAACTTGTTTGATTTAAAGGTTCACAGCTGGAGAGGAATGTGCCTGAGGATGAATCAGACCTCGAGTCTTACCCATTTCTGATTTCTACAACACTTAGATGTGACTTTGCACTTTGGGCTTTTGAGTCAACGCTGGAACTGGTTAAGACCTTTGGGGCTGTGGGGATGGAATGCATGTATTTTGCATGGGAGAACGACACGAATTTTGGGGGTGCCGGCTCAGAACGCCAAGGCAAAGTTGAATGAGTACAAGGCAAGGCTAATATGCTCTCGGCACAGATTCCTCTCTCAAAAGATGGGTGTGGTGTTTTGAGTCCGTGCGTTACCCGAGCGTCTGAACCTCGATCCGTCGTCACCGTCTTCAGGTTTTCTTGCACGTTTTGTGCATTGCATTATGCACGTGATGGCCTCTCGGAAATCTAATGTGACCCTGATGTCAGTGGGCTGTTCAGGCCAGTCTGTGCAAGTGTCACCTTTTAAATGGAGAAATAGAGGAAGAGCAAGAAGAAAAGGTTTCATTGTACACGACTACTAGAAAATGGAGCACTAAGGACAATGCCAAAAATATTCTAGGACAGATAATGACAGCTGGCTCTCCCTCATCAGTTTCACTTGTTCCCTGAAAGGCCTTTGTAATTATGCCTTACTCCACTGGTCCCGGGCCAGCAGCCTGCCCCAGGAAGTCATCTGCTTCTGGTTGGAATTGGTCCTAGGCATCCTGAGCTTTAGTCCCCTGCAAGCTTTTCAGGCGTGTTTTTCAAGAACTTTTGGGCTATTCTCAGGAGCTTACATATATTCTAGGATTTGGTCTGGATCTCAAGTGTATGTGCCGACAAGCCACCCCAGAACGGAGTGGCCTAAAACAACAGTGATTTGTCATTTCTTATGAGTTTTATGCATTGAGTGAGCTCTGGGGGGTGGTTCTTTGCTCCACATGGGGTCCCTCGTGTGACTTCATTCAGCTGGGAGCATAGCCAAGGAGGCTGGAACATCTGAGATGGCCTCAGTCTCATGTCTGGCAGTTGGCGCTGGCTGTTAGCTGGGGTGTATTATGCTCTTTCATGTGCCAGCTCATCCTCCAGGGCTCCTCTCTCCTCAGGGCCTCTCGCGTGGGACAGCCCGAACTTCTCTCCACGGTAGTACCGGCTTCCAAGAGGGCAAACACAGAAACTGTGAAGCCTCTTCTGGAAGTCGCCCAGTGTCACTTCTGCCTCGTTTTGTTAGTCAAGAGAAGTCACCGGGCCGGGCCTGGTCAAGAGAAGGGGAAATAGGCTCCCCACCTCTTGTTGGGAAGAGGAGTGGTCAACCCATGTTGCAAAAGGCTGTGCAGAACGGAAGCGACTGGGGCGGCCGTCTTGAGAAACAGTCCGCCTGTCCAGCGAGAAGTGCTCCGTCATCCCCACATCTGAGGGAAAACGTGAGGGACCAAAGGGAGATGTTAAGCAGGTGGCACCGAGGTCTTCAGTAGGGGGGCCATGACAGCAGCACCGCCCTCCCCAAGTATTGGTGTCCATGTTGTCACCGCTTGATAAGCTTTGATGCGCACATGGTGGCCGGGCTGTGCACCATGACACGGTCCTGCTGGGCCATTTGTTTCCAGCCTCCCCGAGCCTGACAATCTGTCCATTTTGTGTGTCACTAACGCTATTAATAAACAAGGGGATTTTAAAACCTTGGAATATGATCTTAGAGAAGGTATAAAAGTCATTGTGCCAAGAGCCAAGAGCACTCATATTAGCTCTTGCGTAAAAATACGAGCATCTAAACCTTCATTCTCAAAGTTCTTTGGGGGATTCCCCGGGGGGCTCAGCAGTTTAGCGCCGCCTTCGGCCCAGGGCACGATCCTGGGATCCCGGGATCGAGTCCCACGTCAGGCTCCCTGCGTGGAGCCTGCTTCTCCCTCTGCCTGTGTCTCTGCCTGTGTCTCTGCCTCTCTCTCAATCGGTGTCTCTCATGAATGAATAAATGGAATTCAAAAGAAAAGAAAAGAAAAGAAAAGAAGTTCTTTGGTTACCAGAACGTGTTTTACGTGTTTTCTTTTTTTTTTTCTTTAAAGATTTATTTATTTGTTTGAGAGAGAGAGAGAGACAGAAAGAGAACGAGTGGGAGAGGCAGAGGGAGACGGAGAGAGAATCTCAAGCGACTCCGCGCTGATCGCAGAGCTGGAGGCAGGACTCGATCCCATGACCCTGAGATCATGACCTGAGCCGAAACAAAGAGTCTGATGCTTAACTGACTGCACCACCCAGGCGCCCCAAGGGCTTTCTTATTCAAGTGAAATTCATATAACACAAAGTCAACCATCCTGAAATGTCCCGTTCCGTGGCATTCAGTACCTTCACAGGGTTGTACAACTATCACCACTCACTGCAGAACATTCCCATCATTCCAAACAGAAGCCCTGGACCCATTAGCGGCCCCTTGCCAGCGCCTGCTCTCCCCAGCCCCTAGCAACCCATAATGTGCTTCTGTGTCTGTGGACTGTCCTATTCTGGGCATTCCGTAATCAATGGAATCGTGCAGTGTGTGACCTTTTGTGCCTGGCTTCTCTCACTCGGCATCATATTCTCCGGGTTCATCCATGTTGGAGCAGGTGTCACACCTTCATTCCTTGTTACAGCTGAATAACGTTCAATTGCGTGGCTAGACCACATTTTGTTTATTCATTCACCTGTTGACTCACTTTTTGACTGTTTCTGCCTTCTGACCCCTTGTGAGGTGCGTGATGTTTTTGAGAGTGGTCTACAGTGCAGCATGTACCAGTATTCTATTCCTTTCTGCCAGAACATGTTTAAATGCATTTTTTGTTTTATTTAATTATTTATTTATTCATGAGAGACAGAGAGAGAGGCAATGACACAGGCAGAGGGACAAGCAGGCTCCATGCAGGGAGACCGATGTAGGACTCAATCCCGGGACTCCAGGATCGCGCCCTGAGTCAAAGGCAATTGCTCAACCGCTGAGCCACCCAGGCGTCCCTTAAATGCATTTTAAGACATGCACAGGGTAGCTTTTATAATCCCATTGAGTTGTTCTTAATAACTGTGGGCCATTGTGATCATGCCTCGTTATTCCCAACACCACCCCCCCTTTATTCTCATGCACCACACAGTGGGTCGCCCAAGCCAGGCAGAGGAGCAAACCATGGCGCTGCAAAGCAGCCCACTACCAAGCAGGGTGGCGTGGAGAAGACTCTCCTCACCATTATTAATTTGAGGACTCATCTGGGGGAAGGCCAGTATCAAAGAGAGTTGTGAGAAGAGACTGGTCAGTTGTTTGATAAGAGCACAGGTGCCCTAGAAGCAGAAATGCCCATGGCCTTGACAGTGTAACCAGAGTCACAATATTTGATAACAACCCACAGGAGAAAGTAACATGATCACCAGTAGGAATTTTAGCTCCTCCTCTAAGATAGAGCCTTTGCTACTTGTTTTGCTTGCTTGCTTATTTTCTTATAATTGGCGTCTGTTGTGAAGTACCCATGCTGAGGGGGGGCAGAGAAGCACGACTGTTAACAGAATTTTGAGCTGTCGGTTCCTACTAGCGTGAGAAAAACCTCTGCCCTCTCTCTGGGTAGAGTACCCGTGCGAAAAGCTAGCAATTACTTAAAGACCCAAGCCTCTCTACTCTATTATACATAAGCTGTTAAACCATTTATTGACTTAATACACCTTTATATGTATTATGCAAATGTACACTTATGTACAGTCACAGTAAAGATGTGATGTCAGTATTATTTAAAGCTTTAGGTTTTTAAAATATGATGAAAACAACCAGGCATAGCACAAAACAGTGTTTATACTACAGTGACTTTCTGAGTTTGAGTGCGATGAGGGGTACTCGTGTTCCTACACAGACAACAATATATAAGTAAAAAAGAACAGAGTACTTCTGCGTGCCCTGTCTGTATGAATTTTAATTCCTTTGGAGGTTGTCCAGGTAGAGATTACTTGCTAACTGTCTCAATTTGTCATTCACCCAAGGTCACAAAGTCAATGGATTAAGAAATCATAGTAGGCTGACATTGAAGAACAATACAACCACAGTTGGTGAATAAAAAAGTACTCGCTATAAAAAGTAGGGAAACTTTGTGGGACTACATAATTACAGCTATTGTTGGAAGTTTAAAAGGATCAATTTTTCAAATAAAGACATTAACTGTTTTAACTCAATTTATTTCAACTCATGTATATACATTCACACAACCATAGGTGTTTATTTTTACTTATTTTTAATTTTTAAAAAGATTTTATTTATTTATTCATGAGAGACAGAGAGAAAGAGAGGCAGAGACACAGGCAGAGGGAGGAGCAGGCTCCATGCAAGGAGCCCGACGTGGGACTCGATCCCAGGTCTCCAGGATCAGGTCCTGGGCTGAAGGCGGCGCTAAACCGCTGAGCCACCTGGGCTGCCCCTATTTTTTATTTTTTATTGATTTTATATATTTATTCATGAGAGACATAGAGAGAGGCAGAGACAGAAGCAGGCTCCCTGTGAGGAGCCCAATGTGGGACTCGATCCCAGGACTCCAGGATCATTACCTGAGCCAAAGGCAGATGCTCAACCGCTGAGCCACCCAGGCGTCCCACCATAAGGGTTTAGCGTAGGAAGTGATAACGTATCTGATGTACAGGGTAAGTCTCCTGAGAGTAGGAAGTTCCACTTAATAAAGCTTCTTGTAAGAAATTAATAATAAATACATCTCATATATTGCAAAAAACCAAATGTACTGTTTGCATGATCCTTTATACTGTAATAAGATTGGATGGAAGACAGAGCTATATTTTCTTTATTTTTTTAAGTTTTTTTTTAGTTTTTTAAAGATTTTTATTTATTTATTTGAAAGGGAAAGGGAGTGAGAGCCTGAGCGTGGGGAGGGACAGAGCGAGAGGGAGAAGCAGGCTCCCTTCCAAGCAGGGAGCTGGATGTGGAGCTCAGTCCCAGAACTCCAAGATCATGACCTGAGCCGAAGGCAGGTGCTTACCCAACTGAGCCACCCAGTCACCCCCAGAACCATCTTTTAAGTGCAAATTAACAAAACTATTCAAGAGGGGCGCATGGGTGGCTCAGTTGGGTAAGCCTTCGGATCAGGTCAAGATCTCTGGGTCCTGAGATCGAGCCCCGCATTGAGATCTCTGCTCAGCAGGGAGTCTGCTTCCCTCTCTCTCTCTCTCTCTCTCTCTGTCCCTCTGCCCCTCCGCACCACTCATTCTTTTTTCTCTCTCAAATAAATAAATAAAATATTTTTTTAAAAACTATCCAAGGGTTTACCTTGGAAAGAGATATTAAAGGAGTTTGGGATTTTTAGATGGTTTTCTTGCCCTCATTTTACCAAGTGGAGTACAACTAAAGCCTCAACTTCACGAGTGGGGTCCCAAACTTTTAATCACAAATCATGAGGGGACTTGTCATCTGGAAATGAATGTGATGACCAGGGTCTTAGCCACCCAAGGCCACCCAGTGCCCAGCTTAAGTGGCCAGAGAATCCCGTGACTGGCAGGGCCTCTGGCACCCATCCATTGGCCCCGTGGAGGCATGTGGGGCAGGGGGAACGTCTCTGCCTTCCCTTTCCTGTCAGGCTTGAGGCCACTTCCCCATTTGTCTCTCTTATGTTGTTAAAGCCCTTGAAACATTAGTAAGAGTGTTTAATACAGGAGGGGGTTTCTGAAGCTTCTTCACAACTGTTAATGTTTGGCCTGATAGCAATGTGTGTTTCCTTGTTCCTTATCCTGTAACTTAGCAACCAGGACATCATGGCAGTTAAAAAAAAAAAAAAAAAAAAAAAAAAAAAAAAAAAAAAAAAACCCAGCCTTCATTTTCTCTTATCCAAAACCTGTTTTAGAGAGAGAAAGAGTATACTGAGGAAGCAAGACTACTGTTTAGACTTTTACTAATGGCTTAGTTGGTTTTATGTGGTTATTCACACATATTTTATCTTTACTTACTAGAGTATGATGACCGGGAAATCAGTGATTTTATGGATTCATTTTTCTCTTTTCCTTTTGGAGCATTTGGAAATTACCTTTGTGCATAGGAAAAAAAAAAACAAGATATGCTATTGCCCCCACAACATCGGTATCTTTAACTTACTTAAATATCTAAACAGGCATACCAGAGGACAGACCTACGTTGCATGAGGACTGAAGTTTATACAATTTGGGTCCTTTTTTTTTTTTTAGAGAGAGAGATTTTATTTATTTATTTATTTATTTATTTATTTATTTATTTATTTGAGAGAGAACAGGAGGAAGAGCAGAGGGAGAGGGACAAGCAGACTCCTCGCTGAGTGCGGAGCCCAGCGGGGGACTCAATCTCACAACCCTGAGGTCATGCCTTGAGCTGAACTCAAGAGCCAGTTGCTTAACCAACTGAGCCCCCCAGGCGCCCCTCAATCTGGGTCCTTTTTAAAGAAAAAGAAGACAAAGTCAGTTCCAAAACTGTGTGTTCACTTGGAAAAAGAAAAGAAGTCACCACAAATCACTCCCTGCTCTGGCGCCAGCCCTTTGGAGGTGGCCTGGGGTGTGAGCTGGGGGGCCCATCCCCTCCTTGTAGCCCCTGGCCTCTGTCAGGGCAGCACCATCTTTGCTCTCTCCACTCCAGGGCCATCCTGACGACCTTGCAGCCCGGCTGCAGCCTCTCCCCGAACCACCCTAACCCCGGACCCCCGACCTTGCAGCCCTCCTGTGGTTCCTTGTCCTCCGGGTCAAAAAGAAGTCAGGCTCCTTGAGCTGTGAGGGGCCTGGCAGTGTGGAGTTTTGCTCAGGAAACCTGCCTGGGCTTCAGCTCAGCCTGCGGTTTCTGGTTTCCTAACCTTAAGGAGCGAGTGCTCTCACAGCATCAGAGGTGTGGGCTTAAATTGGAAAATGTTTTCCTCTAGTCTTCAAATGTCTTTGAAACCAATGGAAATAGGAATTCCTTGGCTCTGAGAGACTCAGTGTCCTCATTGGTTCATTTCCTCCAGATGCGGGCAAAGCTACCTTTCAAACAAATTCCTCCCACTGGATCCCTGGGTGGCTCAGCGGTTTGGCGCCTGCCTTCGGCCCAGGGCTTGATCCTGGAGTCCCGGGATGGAGTCCCACGTCGGGCTCCCTGCATGGAGCCTGCTTCTCCCTCTGCCTGCGTCTCTGCCTCTCTCTCTCTCTGTCTCATGAAAAAATAAATAAAATCTTAAAAAAAACAACAACAACAAATTCCTCCCACTGACATGCATAAAGAGGAAAAGGCAAAGGCCCGCCTTCATCCCCGCCAAAGAATCTTCTCAAACTCCCCCCCAACGATGGAGACTGTCAAGGAGGCCTCCTGTGGGGACAGAAGTTCCCCCACGGTGGCTGTGCCCAAGTTTCAGTGTCTCCCTGGAGCGCTGAGCCCGAAAGCTCAGGAACTTCTGGGTGCAGATGGGCAGGGACCTCGTTGGAGTGCACTGAGCGCAAGCTAGGAATCAGTGGGCAGGTTCCAGCGTCACACTGGTCCCCACAGCTTCTCCGGCCGTCTTGCCTTAGCCCACTGGTGTATTTTCCCGAAATTCCTCTGGTTGTTCTGATGGGGAGAAATAAAGAAAAGGCAGTCAGAACCAGCCTCGGGGAGCTTGGGTAGAGGTTGGGCTCATGAACTGGCTGGGCCTCCACTTGTTTCCCTCCCAGTGCAAGACTCAGACCCGCGACAGCCGCGCTTCAGATGTCACAGGTGCCCCAGGAGCCCAACTCTTCTCCAGGAGGCCATTCTCAGGAGGGCCCCTCGCTTGTGCACCTGTCTCATTTCTCCAGCTACTTGTGTGTATCTTTCCTTAAAAGACACAGACTTGCAGCGTGGCCGATACCCTGGGCTCCAAAGAGCAGAGTGTGGGCTAAGACCACAGGAAACAGGCGGAACCAGTTCTGCAGCTAGCTAGAAGCTAAGTGTAAACAGAGCCCTGGCTTCTGGGGGGACGGGGTGGGGGGGCTACTGGGCTGGGGCTGGCCCAGGCAGAAAGCACTAGCCCTTAGGCACAAGGACTCTGGCCCCAGACTGCAAGCACTGAAAGAACACTTCGATCTGGGGGACGATCTGGGGGACGGGACAGCCCACCAAGGCTTGTGGTTTCTAAACTGGAAGACAAAGATGCTCTAGGGGCCTGGTCAGTAGTGTATCCTGGAACACAGGCCCAATTCTCGGAAACAGGACTTTCAGGCTCTCACCAGGAAAGACAAGAGAAACTAAGCAAGACGGATCAGAAACCTCAAGTGGCCACCAGACGTTGACACACAAGAACCCAGAAGCCAGCTCCAGCGCTGCAGCCAAAGCTCCAGCCCCGCCAGTAGCCGCCCTCTTGGGGAGGAGGCCTAGAGACTCCGCGAGCTGCACAGCGCACTGCTGCGGCGTCCCGAGGGCCCGGGCCCTGCTCTGATGGCAGCTACCTTGAGGTGAGTGACCACAGAGGAGACCTCCAAACGGTGAAAGCCACAGTGTTAGCTAGAGATATGACAGGCACGTGCCCAAGTGCAGGCAGGCAGCCAGCCTGAGAAGGTGCAGCTCCCAGGGACAGGCTGCAGAGAGACAGGAGGGTTTGCACACATTTTTTTTTTAAGATTTTATTTGTTTATTTATGAGAGACACACAGAGAGAGACAGAGACACAGGCAGAGGGAGAAGCAGGCTCCATGCAGGGAGCCGGATGTGGGACTCGATCCTGGGTCTCCAGCATCACGCCCCAGGCCCAAGGCAGGTGCTCAACTGCTGAGCCACCTGGGGATCCTTGGACACATTTCTTCAGCAGGTGTAAAGCATGTTATTTTCCCCAGGGGTAAAAATCTGCTCTGTCTTTATGACTTGTGTGGGTGACACCTGGGTCATGTTGACCCAGGTACATCTCCAAGAAACACCAGATGTGGCAATCTTAATTAGAACTAACGAGCAATATGGTTTAGAGCTTCGATCAGGAACACAGTGGAAGAGAGTCCAGGTTTTTCTCCCGAAAAAGTCCTGTTTGACTTGCGAGAAAAGCCCCTTTTTCTTAAGTTTGGAATAAAGTTTACCCACTTGTAGATGGGGCCTTTGTGTCATTCCCACTTCAGACACCAATGTAGAACGTTGTCACCAGCGTGGTGACACCATCGAGAGAGCAGGGGGACAAGCAGATCTGACTGGCTGACGTGGAAGCTTCCCGGGCAGGATCACAGCATTGACCTACCTCATCAAGCCAAGAGGAAAGGCACCAATGACCCATATCATGAATGGAAAGTGGCACCCAACCATGGATGCAGTAATATTTTCAAATAATGGGTATTGTGAATGACTTTATGCCAATACATTGGAGAATGCTGTTGAAATGAACACATTTCTAGAAAAAGAAAAGGCAGAGAGTAATCAGAGCTCCTTCCAGGCGTGCATCTGCCCTTGGTTCATGGGCTTTCTTCACAGCACGGCCCCCAAACGCCAGTCTTGGCTCCCGCCTCAAATGAAGAAATCTAGATTGCCTCTTGCCCCCAAGCCGGAGGAGACGGCGGCCTCTCAGCCCTCGCCGAAGGGAGGAAAAGAACAGCAAGAAGCAATTGAGTAGATTGATGAAGTCCAAAAGGAAATAGACAGACCTAATGAACAAACCAGTGACGAGATCTTGAAAGTAGAACAGAAATAAAACAAACTTCCACCAACCCTTTACTCAGAAGAGGTCAGACTTTATTGCCAAAATTCCAAATTTAGGGATAACAACATTTGTCAGCCATCCGCAAGGGGCTGCACTGCCTGGGGAGGACGATGAAGAGGTGCTGTATTATTTGCCAAGAGCCGAAGTGACCAAATTTGAAGATATTAAATCAGGGCACAGAAGAGATTTCTTTTTTTTTATGTTGATGAAAACCCTTAGTTCGAAAATAACGTTCCCGCCGAAGGATTTGATCTGAATAAAAGAGGTGATCCATCTTCAAAGTCCACTGAAATCAAATGGAAATCTGGAAGGGATTTGATGAGAAACATTCAAGTCAAAAGCAGAATAAAGCCACCAGGAAGGGGCATCTGAGTGGCTCAGTGGTTGAGCGGCTGCCTTTGACTCGGGGCGTGACCCTGGGGTCCCGGGATCGAGTCCCACGTCGGGCTCCCAGCGTGGAGCCTGCTTCTCCCTCTGCCTGTGTCTCTGCCTCTCTCTCTGCCTCTCTCTCTGTCTATCATGAATAAATAAATAAAATCTTAAAAAAAAAAACCACTAGGAAGAGACTGCATGAGACACCAGAGAGCTTCTTCACCTGGTTTCCTGACCATTCTGATGCAGATGCTGATGAGTCAGGAGAGGTCATCAAAGACGACATTTGGCCAAATCCATGACAGCACTGCTTGGTTCCCAATGGTTCCCAATGTGGATGATGAAGCAGGGGAAGGACAAGAAGAGGATGATGAAGACGAAGGATTGGGAGATATTGATGAAGGAGATGAGGACAGTTAAGAAGATGAAGATGGTGATGCGGGGGGAGAGTAGAGGAGGAGGAAGGAGAAGCTGAGTAATGGATCACTGGTGGATTCCAACCTTCCTTTGTTAATGTTCTCCAGTCCCTGGGAGCAAGTTGCAGTCTTTTTCCCCCTCTCCTCTTGTACTCATTTGCCATGTTTTTTGAACTCTCTTTTCCTCTTTTTTAAAAGTATTTATTTATTTATTTATTTATTTTTTTATTTATTTGAGAGAGAGAGCGCACAAGCAGGGGGAGAGGCAGGTAGAGGGAGAGGGAGAAGCAGACTGTGCTGAGCAGGGAGCCTGACGTGGGCCTCGATCCCAGAACCCTGGGATCATGACCTGAGCCGAAGGCAGACACTTAACCAACTGAGGAGGCACCCAGGTGCCCCTGAAGTCTCTTTTCTTCTCTATATCATGGTTCTCAAGTTATTTTGGGGGGTAACACCTTGAATAGAATTCAGTGGGTAAAGAATCTCGACCACTTTCTGTTTCCAAATTCATTTTTAATCCTTCCTGTCTCAACAAAAACTTTATGGAATCAACACCTCTATGCTCTGTGGGAAAGAAGAAAAATCTTTTGTTCCCTTAGTTCTGCCAGAAGCTGGGGGGTGCGAGGCCCTGTGTAGCACTGCCTAGAATTTTAACTGTTTTCTTCTTTTCTCTGGATATTGGGCTCAGAGATTACACTGTGTCTCTGTGTGAATATGGACACTTAACATTTACCAACATTATCATCTGTGTACTTTCTCTTGTTTAAAAAAAGAAAAAGAACCTTAATAATGCAGTTATAGAACATCAGCAGAGGGGCACCTGGGGTGGCTCAGCCGGTGAAGTGCCTGCCTTCGGCTCAGGTCATGATCCCAGGTTCCTGGAATCAAGCCACCCATCGGGCTCCCTGCTCTATGGGGAGCCTGCTTCTCCCTCTCCCTCTGCCCCTGCCCCTGCTTGCGCGCGCGCGCTCTCTCTCTCAAAAAAAAAAAAAAAAAAAAAGAGTGGGCTTGAGATGTTTGCATGGGCTAAGTGGGCATTTTGACAACATGGCTTCTCCTCTGGCATGTTTAATTGTGATCTTTAACAGACATCCTTGCAGTTGAAGAGGACACTTTTATTTTTTTTAATTTCTTTTAAAGATTATATGTATTTATTCATGAGAGACACAGAGAGAGGCAGAGACACAGGCAAAGGGAGAAGCAGGCTCCCTACAGGGAGCCCGATGCAGGACTCGATCCCAGGACCCCAGGATCACGACCTGAGCCAAAGGCAGACGCTCAACCACTGAGCCGCCTGGGCATCGTGAAGATGACACTTTAAAAAAACTTTTTTAAGATTTTATTTATTTATTTATGAGATACAGAGAGAGAGAGAGATGCAGAGACACAGGCAGAGGGAGAAGCAGGCTCCATGCCGGGAGCCCGATGTGGGACTCGATCCCGGGTCTCCAGGATCACGCCCTGGGCTGAAGGCGGCGCTAAACTGCTGAGCTACCCGGCTTGCCCCAAGATGACACTTTTAAAATAAAATTCTCTCTTAAGAAACAAAACAGATGCGGGGCACCTAGGTGGTTTAGCCGGTTGAGAAGTTGAGCATCTGACTCTAGATTTCAGCTCAGGTCATGATCTCGGAGTGGGACAGGTCCTGTGATGGGCTCTGCACTCAGCAGGGAGTCTGCTTGTCCCTTTCCCTCTGCTCTCTGCCCATCCAGCTCATGTGTGCTCTCTCTCTCATAAATAAATAAATAAATAAATAAATAAGTAAGTAAGTAAATAAAATATAGAAAGAAAGAAAACAAGTGAACATGGGCAGCCCTGGTGGCCCAGCAGTTTGGCGCTGCCCTCAGCCGGGGTGTGATCCTAGAGACCTGGGATCGAGTCCCACGTCGGGCTCCCTGCATGGAGCCTGCTTCTCCCTCTGCCTGTGTCTCTGCCTGTCTCTGTGTCTGTCATGAATAAATAAAAATAAAATCTTAAAAAAAAAAAGAAAAGAAAACAGGTGAACATAGGGGAAGGGGAAAAAAAGAGAGGGAGGCAAACCATGAGAGACTCTTACGGATGGAGAAGAAACTGAGGACTGATGGAAGAAGGTGGGTGGGGATGGGCTAGATGGGGGATGGGTACTAACGAGGGCCCCCATTATGATGAGCACTGGGTGTCGTATGTAAGTGATGAGCCACTGAATTCTACTCCTGAAACCAAAACCAGACTATATGTGAACTAACTAGAATTTAAATAAAAACTTAAAAACAAAGAAATAAAATTCTCTTCTAATGATGACTTGAGCCCTGCCACTCAATGGGAGAAGCAGCAAAACCTGTACTATCTTACTTGGCATTGATATTCTCTATTGTAGTTTTGTTCCTGTTTGTTTTTAATTTTTCTTTTTGTTTTGCTGGAAAGGAAAGATGATGATCAGTTTTAAACGTTAAAACGTACAAGTTGCCTAGTTACATTAAATGAAATATGTACATGCATACGAAGAAAAGACAGAAACCCTAAATAGTCATATAATCATAAAATATTTTTATCAGTAATTAAATATCCTCCTATAGCAAATTCCAGGCCCAGATGACTTAATTAGCAAGATCTACCAAGTATTCAAGGATAAATGGTTCTAGTTTTATACACATTCTCCCAGAGAATAACAAAAGAAGATATACTTTGGACGCCTGGGTGGCTCAGTGGTTGAGCATCTGCCTTCAGCTCAGGTCGTGATCCCAGGGTCCTGGGATCGAGTCCCACATCGAGCTGCTTCTCTCTCTGCCTATGTCTCTGCGTCGCTCTGTGTGTCTCTCATGAATAAATAAATAAATAATAAAATATTTTTTTTAAAAAAAGAAGATATGGGATCCCTGGGTGGCGCAGCGGTTTGGCGCCTGCCTTTGGCCCAGGGCGTGATCCTGGAGACCCGGGATCAAATCCCATGTCGGGCTCCCGGTGCGTGGAGCCTGCTTCTCCCTCTGCCTATGTCTCTGCCTCTCTCTCTCTCTCTCTGTGACTATCATAAATAAATAAAAAAAAAAAAGATTTAAAAAATAAAAAAATAAAAATAAATAAAAATAAAAAAGAAGATATACTTTTGTTAGAAGGCAAACATAACCTTGACACCAAAACCTGTCAAGGACATTATAAGAAAGAAAATTAGTGGCCAAGTTAATTTATGAGCACAGTTGCAAAACTGCTAAGCAAAATATTAGCCATATATAAAGATGATAATACATAGTGACCAAGTTGCATTTATCTTAGGAGTGCAAAGTTGGTTTAACAATAGAAAATAATTTATTGTAATTAGCCACATTACCATGTTAAAGAAAAAAATTACATACTCGTCACAATAGGTGCAGAAAAGGTATTTGATAAAGTTCAACATTTGTTCATTATTAAAAAGAAAATTGAGGAAACTGGGAATTAAAGTGAGCTTCCTTAACAAAAGCCTTCTAACAATAATTATAGCCACCACTACATTTAATGGTAAAATACTGAAAACTTTCCCTTGATATCAGAAATAAGAAAAGGATATTCATTATCATGACCACTTTTGTCAACATCGTAATGTTGGTCCCAGTTCATGCAGTGGGGCAAGAAAAATAAGTAAAAGCTAAAGGCAAGAAAAGACTGTCATTATTCACAGGTGATCTGATGTGTATTATGACATACCAGAGAATCTAGAGATAAATTATGATAGCTATTAAGAGAGTTTAACAAGGTTGCTAGATATAAAATCCATATATAAAAATTACTTCTAATTCTATCAGCAGCGAACAGTTCAAAAGTGAAAGTTCTTTTTCAGAAGTGAAAGTTTAAAAATTAATATACCATTTGCAATAGCATTTTATTTTATTTATCTATTTTTTGCAATAGCGTTTTATTTTTTATATTTTTATTTTTATTTTTTGCAATAGCGTTTTAAAAAACACAAAATACCGAGGAATACATTAATAAAAGATTTGCAGGCCGTTTGTGGAGGAGATGATTATAAAACTTTAATGAGAGACGTTAAGGGGGACTTAAATAAATGAGATACACACATGTCCAGATTGGAAGACTCAATACTGTAAACGTGTCAAGTTTCCCCAAATTGATTCACAGACTCAGTGCAATATGTATTAAGATCATAATAGGACCAGCTGATTATAAATTTTTTTTAATTTTTTTTAATTTATTTATGATAGTCACAGAGAGAGAGGGAGGCAGAGACACAGGCAGAGGGAGAAGCAGGCTCCATGCACCGGGAGCCCGACGTGGGATTCGATCCTGGGTCTCCAGGATCGCGCCCTAGGCCAAAGGCAGGCGCCAAACCGCTGTGCCACCCAGGGATCCCAGCTGATTATAAAATTTATGCGGAAATGCATAGGCCCAAGAATAGAAGAGGGCAGGGGAAAGACTTGCCGCTCCGGATTTGGAGCATATTCTAGAGGTATGGAACTTAGCGCAGTCCGGTTTGAATGCAGGGCAGACAAACAGACCAATTGGGCTGAATCAAGAGCCTAGAAATAGGACTCTTTCTTTCTTTTTTTTTTCTTTTTTCTTTCTTTCTTTTTTTTTTAGGACTCTTTCTTATGTGGGCTTGATACAGGACTCAGGTGGCCCTGAGGGCTGTGGGGTGAGGATGAACCTTTAACGAACTGTGCCAGGACAATCGCATTCATATGGAGGCTGAAATGAAACTGGACCTCTACATCACACCATGCATAAAAATCAATTTCACATAGATTAGAAACAAGTATGAAGGGCAAACCCATAGCTCTTTTAGAAAAAAATATATGAGAATACCTTCACTGCTAGGAGTAAGCAGGGATTTGTACACAACGTTATGAAAGCACTAACCACGAAGGAGAAGATTGAAAACTGATGTACGTTAAGATCAAGTATTTGAAAAAATAAATAAATAAAAATTTTTTAAAAAAAGAAGAAAAAAAAGGGCAGCCCGGGTGGCCTTCAGCCCAGGGCCTGATCCTGGGGCCCCGGGATCGAGTCCCACATCGGGCTCCTTGCACGGAGCCTGCTTCTCCCTCTGCCTGTGTCTCTGCCTCTTTCTCTCTCTGTCTCTCCTGAATAAATAAATAAAATCTTTAAAAAAGAAAAAAGAAAAAAAAAGATCAAGTATTTGGATTCATTGAAAACATCAGAAAGGGAGCGAAAAGCTACATAGTGAGATGACTATTGCACGTATATTTGACCAAGGTCTCATATAGAGAATATACAAAGAATTCCAATTTAATAAGAAAAGGCCCAACCACTCCATAGAAGAATGGGCAAGAGACTTGAATGGGTACCTTCCAAAAGTGGAACTTTTCATGGGCCATGAAAGGTGCCAAGCATAACAGTAATCAGGGAAGTGGAAAATTAACACACAGCAATACACCACTACGCACCTACCAGATAGGCAAGGATCAAAAATCCCAGCTCCGCGGGTACCGAATGTTGGCAAGGGTGTGAGGTAACGTGTGTTCAGACGTTGCTGGTGGAAATGTAACGTGGTGCAATCACTTTAAGAAATCGGTTGGCATTATCTACTCGGATTGAACGCACACGTATCGTATGCCCCAGCGGTTTCACTCCCGGGTGGATGGCATGTGCACGTGCACACAGGCTCCAAGAAGAATGTTCGTGGCAGGATGTTTGGCTCTTGGCAATAAGCCAAAAAAAAAAAAAAAAAAAAAAAAAAACACAACCCTGGAAACCCCCAAACACTCCCCAATACCAGAATGGATAAATATGCTGTGTTATATTCAGATGTTGAAATAGCCTACAGGAATACAAACGAATTAACTGTAGCTATATTTAATGACATAAATATAATGGTTAGTAAAAAAAAAAAAAAAAAGACACAAACTCATACCGCATTTTTCAATCCACAGAAAGTTCCAAATAGGCCAGACTAAGCTCTCGTTGGGGAAAGCTTCTTCAGGTAGTAAAATTCCCAAGAAAAAACGAGGAGAGGACGATGACCGCAGTGAAGGCCAGAGCGACAGCCGGCAGGTGAGGAAGGGCACCAGGCAAAGGCGATTTGTCGAGCTGCAATGTGGCTACAAGGCTGCTTATTTGAGAACTGCCCTTTAAACTGCACAATAGGGACACCTGGGTGGCTCAGCGGTTGAGCATCTGCCTTTGGCCCAGGGCGTGATCCCCACATCCTGGGATCGAGTCCCACGTCGGGCTCCCTGCATGGAGCCTGCCTCTCCCTCTGCTTGTGTCTCTGCCTCTCTCTGTGTGTCTCTCATGAATAAATAAATTAAAAAAAATAAACTGCACAATATATTTGATGCCCTTTATTTCAATCAGCTTTTTGAAACAGATTTATTTATTTATTTATTTATTTATTTATTTAATTTATTTATTTATTTTAGAGAGAGGGAGGGGGTGAAGGCCAGCGGGAGATGGAGAGAGAATCTTAAGCAGGCTCCCCAATGAGTGCGGAGCCCCACACGGAGCTCCATCCCTCACCCCTGAGATCGTGACCTGAGCTGAAATCAAAGAGCCAGGTGCTCAACCGACTGAGCCACCCAGGTGCCCCTCAAACAGCTTTATTCAGACATAACTTGCATACATCCAAGTGTTCTATTTAAGGTATACAATTTGGGGGGCACAGTCAGTTAGGCATCTGACTCCTGATCTCAGCTCAGGTCTTGATCTCAGGGTTGCAAGTTCAAGCCCCACATAAAAAAATGATAGAAAATAAAGTATTCGGGCAGCTCCGGTGGCTCAGCGGTTTAGGGCCGCCTTCGGCCCAGGGCGTGATCCTGGACATCCGGGATCGAGTCCCACTTCGGGCTCCCCGCATGGAGCCTGTTTCTCCTTCTGCCTGGATCTCTGCCTTTCTTTCTCTGTGTCTCCCAGGAATAAATAAATAAAATTTAAAAAAAAAAGGAATTTCTGAGAGACACAGAGACACAGGTGGAGGGAGAAGCAGGCCCCACGCAGGGAGCCCGGCGCGGGACTCGATCCCGGGTCTCCAGGATCACACCCCGGGCTGAAGGCGGTGCTAAACCACTGAGCCACTTGGGCTGCCCCCCCCCCCTTTTTAAAGAAATCAATAAAATCTTCAAAAAGATAAAAAGACAGGTGCAGTCCTTGGTCCCCATCCCCCCTGTGCCAGATGCTCATCTGGGGAGCCCCGTTTCTCAGTAGTCGCTCATGACCTTGCCCACTGCCTTCCTGGGAAGGGAACTCCCAGGGAAGCCGAGGCCAGACCCTGGCCCAGAAACTCTGTCCAGTTTGTCATCTCTGAGGAGACTTTGACTTGTGAAGTGATGAGGTTGACCTCTCCTTACCCATCACTCAAGAGTTGTTTTTATTTTAAAGATTCGTTTATTTGAGAGAGAGAGAGAGCGCGCGCACATGAGTGGGAGGGCCAGAGGGAGAGGAAGACAGGATCTCAAGCAGGGTCCTCGCCAAGACAGAGCCCGATGCGGAGCTTGATCTCACAACCTCAGGGTGAGGTCGGGATCATGATCATGACCATGACCTGAGCCGAAGCAGAGAGTCAGCCGCTTAACCGACTGAGCCACCCAGGTGGCCCCATCACTCGGTTTTACGGCCATCAGCTTTGTCATGCATTTATACAAAGTGAGCCTCCCCTGTCAACCTGTCTACACTTGCAGCCCTCCCACTGGGCATCATTCTAGAATGGAGCAGGTGAAGAAATCTGACACAGACGCCATTCCCTTCTTGACACTGATAACGAAGGTGATAGACGTGCAGGTGTGTTTTGAGGCTTTCTCTGTCAGGTCAACTGATATATGAGGGCTGCCTGTGGCCCAGGATAGATCCGAGAACAAGGCCCCCTGTCCTCACGGTGTCCACCTTTCAGCGGAGGAGACAAAAGCTAGCACGGCTCTAGAACCCGTAACCCTGGGGAGACGTGGGTACCCACAAGGGGAGCAGAGCCGAGGCCCAGAGCGGGACAGCACCGCTGCTGTTTTAGGTGTGGCACATAGTTTGATACGTAGTTTAGAAATCACCGTCGGGACACCCGGGGGGCTCAGCGGTTGAGCACCTGCCCCTGGCTCAGGGCGGGATCCGCGGTCCCCGGATCGAGTCCCGCGTAGGGCTCCCTGCGTGGGGCCTGCTTCTCCCTCTGCCTGTGTCTCTGCCTTTTTCTGTGTCTTTCATGAATTAATACATAAAATCTAAAAAAAAAAGTCACAGACTATAGCTTTAGCCAACTAGATTGTAAAGATTTTTACATTTGCTGTGTATTATGATGTTTCACGCTGTAAAAAAAAAACACGCACAAAAAAACCCACAAAACAAACAAACAAACAAAAAACACAACAAAACAAAACAAAACAAAAAATCCTTTCTGGCTGGGGAGAGACTGCCCCGCCCAGAGCCGATTCTTTGACGTGGCTCTAGCCAGGAGCATGTCTTTGATATGCAAACTAATCAATCCGTTTCAAGACCTCCTCTAGCGGGCCCCCACAGCACAGGAGGCAATATTCCTCTGCCTTAACCATCCCAGGATCAGGCGGCAGACAACTAGAGACGCCCCCATAGCCCGAAGCCTGCTGAGATGATTTAAAGTAGTCAGCCCTAAACTGTTTACCCTATCCTGCCTCCTGCCTTGCCTTTCTTATGGAAACTCCAGTAAAGTCTCTGGCCTAAACCTTCCTCTCACTCCTGTCGCCCACCTCCTGATCACCCTGGGGCATCCCCACGTGCCACCCCCCCATGATGTGTGTCTGGTCTCTAAGACTTAGGAGTGCAATAAACTGTTTTTCTCAGCCCCTCCTCCATCTTCTCCTGTGGTTGCACCTGACTCTTGTATGTCTGCCCCTTTCTTCACATATTTCCAGCAAATTGTGCTCCCTCTGCTTTCATGAAATACTGCTCTGTTTGTGAAGACTCATTACAGTGACTTCTTTATTGCAAAGTGTTCTCCCTATTGACACGAGCAGATATTTTTGGGTGCCATTTAATATTCTTTGAATTCTCCTTTGTCATACACCAATATTGCTTTTTGCATTGAAGTAGAAAGGAGGCAGCTGAGAGCAGACACGTCTCTGAAGAGTTTGGCCAGGGCACAGGCTGCTCAAACGAATTGGCACATCTAAGGGACAAACCAGTGAGCCATGGCTTGGAGTGGGAGGCCCGTGGGGGTATAGGGAGGCCAAGGGGGATCTTCAGTAACCGGTTCAGGTGGAATCATCCCATTTTGTAAATGAGTGATTATTTGAAACCCATGCCAAATTGCTTGATGCCAAACGCTAGCAAACCCAGACACACAGAGTGGCAGCACTCAGGACCAACAGGGAACCTTAAATCCACGAAGACCGAGAATGGAAATAGAGCCATGAGGATATAGAAATACAACTCAGAGAATGAAACCAAGGATGGAGAGAGAAGAGGTTGGAGAAAGTTCAAGCAGGCTAATTTCCTTATCTCCCAATGAAAATTGCTCTTCTCAGGAGATATTGCTCAATGGGATCCCTGAGGCTGGAATCAAGGAGGGAGCTCCAGCCTTAGGGGAGGCAGCGATGTCCTACCTGGGCGGATCTCCAAGCTGCCTCGACATCATCCTCCCAGTAGCCCTGGATGCCCCTTTATTGGCATTCAATGCCCTTGGCTGACATAGTTCCTGCTTTCCTGGGAGGTCATAATGGATAAAATAGCCAGTTTGAGACCACAAGGAACAGCCCATGCCGGCATCATGGCAGAGGGAAGTGAGAGGTAACCACTGATCAAATATTAAGCCAGAAAGAGCTGCGAAGAAATTTCAAAAAAATAGAAAAGAATACAGAACACATTCTTGGAATAGAATGTTGACAACTAAAATGGAAAACAAACCAAGAGCCTACCTTTAGAACTTAAAACTCCCTTTAAAAAAAATCTCTGGTTAAAAGAAGTCAAAGAAAAAATTCCAGAATATCTAGGAAACAGGAATGATGAGAACAGAAAGTACTGAGTTGGAACACAGAGAAATCAGAGAACTAATAAATCCATCTCAAAACTGATTCTTTGAGAACCCGAAAACAAAACCAAAAGATAAAACAGAAGCCAACCTAAGCAAGGGGGAAAAAAAAAACCCCAAAGATAGCAAAATGAAAAGTCCACACTGGGGAAGAACAGATATGGGCACAAGCCCCCCAGTGTCGCGAGCAACTTGTAATACAGGCAACAGCAAAAGTAGTTCTGGTGGGGGGACCCTTAAGCACAGAGAAAGTTCTCATACAGAGATCCCTGGTGCCTGACTGAGCCACTGCTTCCGATGTCACCTCACACCCAATCCAGTCCGGGAGGAACAGAAGGGCTGTTGCTTCCCAGAAGCCCCTGGAGGACATCCCTGAACTTAGCACTGGCTAGAACTAGGTCACCGGCCACCACAGTTTCTTTCTTTTTTTTTTTTATAAATTTATTTTTTTTTACTTTTTTTTCTTTTTTTAGATTTTATTTATTTATTCATGAGAGACAGAGAGAGAGAGAGAGAGAGAGAGAGAGAGAGAGGCAGAGATATCGGCAGAGGGAGAAGCAGGCTTCATGCAGGGAGCCCTACGCGGGACTCGATCCCTGGACTCCAGGATCACGCCCTGGGCCAAAGGCAGACGCTCAACCGCTGAGCCACCCAGGCGTCCCCACCACAGTTTCAAACAGCAGGATTTCTTCCTGAATCACACAAGAAGAGGGGGAGCCCCGGGGCACCTGGGTGGTTCAATGGGTTAAGCGTCTGATTCTTGAGCTCAGCTCAGCTCATGATCTCGGGGTCCTGAGAGCGAGCCCCGTTTCGGGCTCTACACTGGACGTGGAGCCTGCTCGAGAGACGCCCCGTCTCTCCATTTCCCGCTGCCCCCGCGCCCTCCCTTTCTGAAAAAAAGAAGGGGAGCCGGAATCTAAGAAGGGATCTACAAACAGGGCAGAAGGGGGATCTGTCCTGCGTCTGGGTCCCCTCAGGGCTATCCTCAGTTCCGCTGATCACTTGCCTCTTAGGGCACCAAAGCTCAGCTCATCTCATCAGTGCCATGTCACAGCGTCTGGACGAGTGGCAAGGCAGTGTTGCCTTGAGCCCACAGTCTCCTCCTCCTATTCTTCTTCTTCTTCTTCTCCTTCTTCTTCTTCTTCTTCTTCTTCTTCTTCTTCTTCTTCTTCTTCTTCTTCTTCTTCTTCTTCTTCTTTTCTCCTTCTCCTTCTCCTTCTCCTTCTTCTTCTTTCTTTTAGTTTCTTCTATGTTGTATGCTTGTACCTTGCACACTTGGTGGATTTTGCATATTTACCCGTATGTCTTGTATATTTACTCTGATGAACCCTAGAATCATACTGTCAAGTTCTATGACACCCAGGTAGGGAAGAAATGGCTATCACCCACGGGGACCCTTCAAACTCCCGTGTTTCCGTTCCCCTTTCCTCCACTCTCACTTTTTAGAGTTTATCTTTTCCTCTTTATCAGGATGAGATGTAAATGTTAACACTAACAGTTCAGGGGATCCCTGGGTGGCGCAGTGGTTTGGCGCCTGCCTTTGGCCCAGGGCGCGATCCTGGAGACCCGGGATCGAATCCCACGTCGGGCTCCCGGTGCATGGAGCCTGCTTCTCCCTCTGCCTGTGTCTCTGCCTCTCTCTCTCTCTCTGTGACTATCATAAATAAATAAAAATTAAAAAAAATCCAAAAAAAAAAAAAAACCACTAACAGTTCAAAAGTCAAGTGGGGCTACTATCGAGTGGTCAAAGATACATTACTATTGCAAGTTAGGGGCGCCTGGATGGCTCAATGGGTTAAGCGTCTGCCTTCGGCTCAGGTGATGAGCTGGGGGTTCTGAGACCGAGCCCCACCTTGGGCTCCCTGCTCAGTGGGGTCTGCTAACCCTCTCCTTCTGCCCTGCTTGTGCTCTCTCTGTCTCTCTCAAATGAATAAATAAAATATTTTTTTTAAAAGAAACTAATAGAAAAAGAGGTTCGAGTGTATTGTTTATACTTATAAATAACTAAAGATAACAGCATGAATATCAACTATGGTGTGGCAGGGGTCCCCAAGATCACCCTCAGGAGCACCCAGGCCTGCTGAGTTTACCCCTCACTATATATACGGAGAAGGGGGCTGCATCCCATCCGCAATGTAAACCTACCCCTCCATGTTTTGTGCATACAAATAAGTTTTCTACAAGTTGAAAACCAAAGACACAAATGTAGGTTATGATGTTTATATTAATATTTTTCGATGCCAGGTCAGGAAGATACATGCTAGCATTACATTTCCTTCATATAAGTCAAATTTGATGAACCCTGGGCCATTGGGAAAGAGAGTCATTTCAGCATGAAGGTTCAGTGGATTCTCTTTTCTTATGCACCGTCAATTGGTAAAATTATATTCTTTCTTATTTTTTTTATTCTTTCTTATTTTGATCATAAATTCCTCATCAGTTCTTTTTTCCCCCTATTTCTAGGTGCTTTTCCCTATTTTCTTGTACTAATTAACCATCATCACATTCAATTTTCTTTGAACTCCCAATTGCACCCTCTCATATTTTGAGTCCACATACACACGCCCTTTCTTTTTTGAATTCTTGGAGTCCTCTCTCCCAGAGCCTGCCATTCTCCTACTTCAATCTGCACTGATTGCCAATCAGGCCTTCTGCCCAGTTGGCATCCTTGGTATTTCCTATCACTGCACTCCTGGATTAGATCCACTGTTTTGTGGATCCCACGTTTTCCTTTTTCTTGGCTTACACCCTCATCTTGCTGGAGAACATCCTCAAGTAGCTTCCTAAGAAAGTATATTTGAGAGGTAAATTTTCTTAGCTCTTGCATATCTAAAAATATTTTAATTCCATTGTTACACTTGATGGATATTTTGGCTGGTGTAGAATTTGAATTGAAAATGATTTTCTCCTGGAATTTTGAAATTATCACCCTTATTAGGATTTTATGGGATGCCTGGGTGGCTCAGTGGTTGACCATCTGCCTCTGGCTCAGGGCATGATCCCAGAGTCCTGGGATTGAGTCCCATATCGGGCTCCCTGCATGGAGCCCGCTTCTCTCTCTGCCTGTGGCTCTGCCTCTCTCTCTCTCTCTCATGAATAAAAAAAAAAGATTTATTTATCTGAGACAGAGAGAGAGAGAGAACACAAGCAGGGAGGAGAGGCAGAGGGAGAGGGAAAATCAGACGCCCCCGCTGAGCAGGGAGCTATCTCAGGGCTTGATCCTAGGACCCTGGGATCACAACCTGAGGTGAAGGCAAACACTTAGCTGACTGAGCCACCCAGGTGCCCTGCTGTCTTCTCTTTTTAAAATTGTTGCCTGGGATCCCTGGGTGGCTCAGTGGTTTAGCGCCTGCCTTGGCCCAGGGTGTGATCCTGGGGTCCCAGGATCGAGTCCCACATCGGGCTCCCTGTGTGGAGCCTGCTTCTCCCTCTGCCTCTCTCTTTCTTTCTGTGTCTCTTATGAATAAATAAATAAAATCTTTAAAAAACTAAAATAAAATTGTTGCCCTATTATCTTTTATCATCCAGTGTTGTTATAAAGTCTGATGCTACTTATTCTGATTCCTGTTCATTTTTTCTCATTTTTAACTTTCAAAAACTCTTGTTCGTTGCTTGCTGGACTTCCTAGATTGTTCTTCCCAGTCCTTACATTTCCTCTCATATTTTTTGTCTATATTGTTTTGTTCTATTTCTTAGCATACTTCTTCGGTTTTGCCTTTCAATATTTCTATTGAAATTTGAACTTCAATAACCACATTTAATTTCCAATAATGCTTTCTTGTTCTCCACTCCTTTTACATAATATTCTATTCTTGTTTTGTGGATACAATATTTTCTTTCAGTTCTCTGAATATGCTAATTAAATTAGTATATTCTTTCCGTATGTTCCCTGCATTTCCTAGGATTCCTCCAAGTTCATTTTCTCCTGTAGGTTATACTTGGTTGTTTTTAATGTCGAAGACCTTCTTCAAATTTCTGATGAGCCTTAGTGGTTTATATTTAATAAAGAAGGGCTGGATAGCTATTGTAGATTTAATCTGCTTTAGGGCAATTAGGTCTGTTTTCCCTGGTATGACTCTTATATGTAGGGTGGGGAGCTAAAGAGCAGAGTTCACATCCTGCAAATGCTAAAACGAGGAGAAAATTGTTCAGGAGCTGCCAACATCCATGCTGGAAGCTCTAGCTCTCTACAGACATTTTATTCCATTTCTTTAGAGAACTGTCAGGTGTTTTTCCTTCAGGCCTGCATCAGCTGCCCGCTCAGCTATCTGGCAGAGAAGAGGAGGTTCCAACTGGTGCTGTCATTCTGTATTGGGGTCTTCAGTTAATCCCCATGTGTTCGGTCCCATCTAGTTCTATTGCCTTCCACCACATGCCTGCTGATTCCGAGCCTGCTCGCTGGTCTTTATATCGGACAAACTAACTCCTATTTCTTCTGTAGTTCCCTTATCAAATGTTCCAGACTAGATTTTTCCCACCTATTTTATTCAACTACTTCCTACCTGCTTTACAAAAAAAATGTTAAAATCTGTCGTTTGAGGATAACCTCCCATTTTCACCACATTTTCTTTACTTTGATGGGTTTCTTTCTGTTCCTCAATACTGTTTTGTAGTAAGTTTCTATGGATAAAGAAGGAAAACTCTACAGCACCTGGGTGGCTCAGTAGATTGAGGATCCAAGTGTTGGTTTTGGCTCAGGTCACATCTCAGGGTTGTGAGATGGAGCCCTGTGTCGGCCCGTGCTCAGGGCGGAGTCTGCTCCATATTCTCAATATCTCTCTCTCTCTCTCTCTCTGTGTGTGTCTCACCCTCTACCCCTCCCCTCACTCATGTTCTCTGTCACTCTTGTCGCTCTCTTTCTAAAATAAATCAATCTTTAAAAAGAAGGAAAACTCTGTGTGTGTGCACGCACAAGAGTGAGCATGATGAATCAGAATTAATTCATTTCTTCTCTATTTTCCTTTTTTTAGTACATGTAGTTAGGGTCATTAATTTTTCTAGATGACTACTTTGGCCACACAGCATAGGTCACTTCGTCATTTCTGAAGAGTTTATTATTTTAGCTTTTGTTTCCTTTTTAACCAGAGAGTTATTTTTTTTTTCAGAGAGTTATTTTGAAATCTGTTTTAAAACTTCCAAATGGAGAGTGCCTTTTTGTTTTGTTTTCTTTTACTTTTGCCCATTCTTTTGTTCCTAAGTTTGAATTTTATTGTATTGTTGCCAGAGACTGGACTGCATGATTTCAACATTTTGGAATTTACTGAGACTTTTTTTGAGGTGTCTAATTCATAAGTCACTTTAGGAAATGTTCCATAGTGCTTGAAACAAATTTATGATTTTGATTTTTTTGTTACCATCAGAGATGCTAGTTCTACAACTCTGGACCGACTGTTTTGCCTTTCTCATTTTCCATTGTCATTTTGGATATGCTTTTCTAAAAATATATATACTCCTATCAGTCCAAGAGATTTTTAGACAGATGGAGTAGGAGTTGGTGCTCTGTCTGTCATATTGATAAAAACCTTCCGGTTGTTGGTTTTCTGTCAATTGCTATTTATACTATATTTTCCTGGTTTTTGTCTTCTACAGCCTAAATTTTAAGGGGGCCCATTTAAAAAATATTATAGCTCATTTTTTAAAATGACACATTTTTAATTTTACTAGTGAATACTTTAAAATTTAGTATATTTTTCTTTTCTTTTTTTTTAAAGATTGTATTTATTTATTCATGAGGGACACACACAGAGAGTGGCACAGACACAGGCAGAGGGAGAAGCAGGCTCCATGCAGGGAGCCTGACGTGGGACTTGATCGCAGAACTCCAGAATCACACCCTGAGCGTGAAGGCAGACATCCAAACGCTGAGCCACCCAGGCGTCCCAAACCTTAGTATATTTTTCTACTTTCCAATGGCGAAAGTGAAATTGTATTATTTAAGCCCTGTTTATTCAAACTAAGGAATTCAGCAAGACCCTCTTCATTGTTTTTTTTTTAAATTGGTTTTCTCTTTCAAAAATGTCTTGTACAGTTACTCTTCCCAATCTAGATTAACTTGTTACAGTCCACAAAAACTCCTTGATCTTGACTCAGGGAAAAAAAATTTCCAGATTAATTTGTAAAGAATTGACAACTTTACTTTACTATGTAACTCTTTCCTTCCAGGAATGTGGTAGTTCCTTTTTTTTTTTTTTTTAAGGTCTTCTTTTATGTTTTTCAGTGGTTTTGTAGTTTTTTAAATATAGGATTTTGGCATTTCTTGGGTTTACTCCCAACCATTTTACAATTTTTTTTCCTTTTTACAATTTCTGTAACCAGAGTGAGTTGAATCCTTTTTAAAATTACATTTCCAGCTTTTTATTACTAGATGTATCTATATGTCTGTATCCTAAAAACCAGGAAGTCGGTCTTTCTCTACTAGGTTTAATGAGTCTTTCTCCTCATGGTGAAATTCCAAGGATGACATTTAAAAGATGATTGGAGGAGGATGCACGTGTTTCATTTTATATGAATGATGCTGATGCTGCACTATAGATCTTGTTCTGTTTCTTGCTTTGTTACCACTTAACACCATTAAATATGATGTTTGCTCTAAGTTTTTATTTTTTAAAAGATTTTATTTATTTATCTACTCATGAGAGACACAGAAAGAGGGAGAGAGAGGCAGAGACACAGGCAGAGGGAGAAGCAGGCTCCACTCAGGGAGCCCGACATGGGACTCGATCCCGAGTCTCCAGAACCACGCCCTGGGCTGAAGGCTGGCGCCAAACCGCTGAGTCACCCAGGCGTCCCCCTGCTCTAAGTTTTTAAATAGATACCTTTGATTGGATTAAGGAAGCTCCCTACTATTCATAGCTCTCTAAGTCGTTTTTCTCATAAGTAGGTGTTGTATCTTATTAAACATTTTTCCTGCATCTATTGAAATAATCCTATCATTTGTTCTCCTTAAATCTGGTAAGGTTGATTTTCCAATTTCAAACTATCCTTGCCTTCTTAGTATAAATTTCAACTTGGTTATGATGTATCATTATACTCTGCTCGATTCAGTTTGTTTAGAATTTTACATCTATTTACCTATCCAATGACACATTTCCATTGGCTCATCATAGTAGTTATATTAGTTTTGTAAAATAAGTTTGGAGAGGGTTTTTTTTCTGTATGTGGTTGGAATTAACCATTCATTAATAATTTAGTAGAATTTGGGACACCCGGGTGGCTCAGCGGTTGAGCGTCTGCCTTTGGCCCAGGGCGTGATCCTGGAGTCCCGGATTGAGTCCCACATCGGGGTCCCTGCATGGAGCCTGCTTCTCTCTCTCTCTCTCTCTCTCTCTCTCTTTCTGTGTCTCTCATGAGTAAATTAAAAAATCCTTAAAAAATAATTAAAATATAATTTGGTAGAATTCATCTGTAAAGCTCTCTGAACTTTTTATTTTGGCATGGGGTAGATTTTTAAAATACATAGTCAATTTGTTTGTGATTATACAGGGGTCTATCCAGGTTTTAT
The DNA here is from genome assembly GCF_053574225.1 of Canis aureus. Taxonomy (NCBI): domain Eukaryota; kingdom Metazoa; phylum Chordata; class Mammalia; order Carnivora; family Canidae; genus Canis; species Canis aureus. The sequence continues at coordinate 1,944,817 of NC_135649.1, forward strand.
GTTTCTTTTTTTAATTTTATTTATTTATTCATGAGAGACACAAAGACAGAGAGAGAGGCAGAGATACAGGCAGAGAGAGAAGCAGGCTCCATGCAGGGAGCCCAACATGGGATTCGATCCCGGGTCTTCAGAATCACACCCTGGGCTGAACGTGGCGCTAAACCGCTGAGCCACTCGGGCTGCCCGGTTTTATGTTTCCAGGGTCAGTTTTGGTAAGCTGTGCTTTTCTAGGAATTTATTCATTTTGCTTATGTTTTCCATTTTTCTGACATATAGTTGCTCATAATATCCTTTTAAAAAAGTATGTTTTATCTACTATCTATTGTGTGATCTATTGTATCTGTGATTACGTCCTTTTTTCATTTCTAATATAATTTGTCTTGCCTCTCTTTATATTTTGGTTGTTAAAGGACTGGCTTTTGTTTTTCAGCTTTTCAAAGAATCAGCTTTTGATGTTCTCAATCCTATCATTTATTTCTGTTTCATCAATTTCTACTCATCTTTATTTTTCTTCTGTTTTCTCCAGGTTTACTCTGCTGTTTCTTTTATAACTTCTCTTCTCTAAGATTTTATTTATTTATTTATTTGAGAGAGAGAGAGAGAGAGAGAATGAGCACAAGCAGGGGTAGGGGCTGAGGGACAAGTAGACTCCCTGCTGAGTGCAGAGCCTGACATGGGGCTCTATCTCAGGACCCTGAAATCATGACCTGAGCTAAAGTCACATGCTTAACCGACTGAGCCATCCAGGTGCCTTCTCTTTTATAGGTTCTTGAGTTGGATGCTCAACTTGTTGACTTGTTAACCCAAACGCCTTCTCAACACCTCCACTTGCACATCTAATAGGCACTCGAAGCTTAACATGTTCAAAACGGAACTCTTACTCTGTATCTCTTAAAATGTGCTTTTCCTATGGGTTTTGCCATCATAGTGAAAGAGTCTGATTCATTCAGATGCTGAGTGAAAAACTGAAGAATCATCCTTGATTCTTCTTTCTCTGTACATCCAAACTTTTCTGTTCCATTTTGAAAATATAGATTGAGGGTCACAACTTCTCAGAACCTCAACTGCTACCACCCTAGTTAACGCCACTATCACCTCTTCTAGACTGTTATCAGGGTCTCCTGACTAGGCTTTTGCTCCTAGTTTGTGCCTCCAGAGACAGTTCTCCACACGGCACCTTCAACATGGTTCTGATGATGTTAACCCTCAGTTTAAAATCCTCCATGGTGTCTCCTCTCAGAAAAAGCTCCCAGTTCCCGTGGTGGCTCCAGCTGCCTCTCAAACTGCACACACTAGTAATCTAGCCACATAAGCTTTCTCCCCAACATGCCAGGCATAGTATCTCCTTGGGGCCTTTGAATTTCCCTGGAATGTTCTCTCCCCAGACGTCCATACGGAGGAGTAAAATGTGAGCAAAAGCCTATAGCTATCTAAATAGCACCTCCTGGGACGCCTGGGTGGCTCAGTGGTTGAGCGTCTGCCTTCCGCTCAGGGTGTGATCCTGGGATCTCAGGATGGACTCCTGCATCTGGCTCCCTGTCAGAGCCTGCTTTTCCCTCTGTCTGTGTGTCTCTGCCTCTCTCTGTGTGTCTCTCATGAATAATAAATAAATAAATAAATAAATAAATAAATAAATAACACCTCCTTCACCCTTGCTTTATCTGTCTCAAAGCCCTTATCACTACGACGTTGTATTATATATTTATCTGTATGCTTAGTGTGGATCTTTGCCACAAGAATGTTAGTCTACTGCCTCGTTCAGGATTGTGAATCCAGAACCTGGAACAGTGCCTGGCACATAGCAGGTACTTAATAAATGAAGCAGGGGCAGTAAATCAGAATTAGAAGGCTCCTTGTTAAGCACAAAACCAGTATAAGGAGCGTTGGATGAGTTGGTTGATGGGTGGAATCAGAGTAAGGTTGCTTTGCGAAATAGTCCTGTCCTACACACCCCATCGGATAAAAGTTTTCTCATACTCTTAAATATTTTTCTGACACAGAATTGCTGCATCTTAGCTCCCAAGTCATCTCTTCTAGCAAGTCTTCCCTGTCCCCTCCTGGAAGAGCTAAGCGCCGCTCCCTTTGTGCTCCCACTGTCCCTTGTCCACACCTCTCCCGAACCATCTGATACAATAGTAACAGATCTCAGTACAGCCTGGGCACGCACTGTCTTCTCCCACCAGTTTCCCACCGAGGCCAGGGCTGCGATTTGTTATTTATTCCCCGACCCTAGGAGAGTGTGGCACACAGCAGGCTCGGCTGGAAGAATGCAATGGGTAGGCCCCTGAAATGAAGGTCCGTTGTCTGGAACGACGTCAGGCTCCAGGGCAGGCAACTTTCCTGCTTCCAGGGAAGGTGGGGATATCAGGGAAATGCAGGTGCGGTGCAACTCTTGTAGCAGTGTAGTTTGTGCGTTTGTGTACAGCGGGCCAACGGCCCGGGAGGGCCACGCAAAAAGACGTGCGGAGCCTAGGCCTTCACTTGCCCCAGCATCCGCAAGGGCCCATTAATCCTTAATATTCAAATTCCTCCTACTAAACCAGCCCCTCCGCGCCCCAGCCGCCTCTTTTCCCCAAATGACGGTCGATGGCAACCAATCGGCAGCGGGACAGGGTTGCCACCCCCTTTTCCCGAGCCGGAATGGACACAGGCTCCAGCCAATGGGTAGCGCCGTCGCCGAGACCCCGCCCCGCCCCGGCCGCCGCACCCAATGGCGGGAGGGCTCGCGGCGGCGCCGGGGGCGGGGCGCGGGCGCGCAGGTGCAGCAGCGCGCAGGCCGGCCGGGAGGGCGGGGCGCGACGTCGGCCGTGCGGGGTCTCGGCGTCGGCGGCGCGCGCGCTCCCTCCTCTCAGAGAGAGGGCTGTGGTAAAAGCCGTCCGGAAAATGGCCGCCGCCGCCGCTGCCGCGCCGAGCGGAGGAGGAGGAGGAGGCGAGGAGGAGAGACTGTGAGTGGGACCGCCGCGGCCGCGGGCGGGGACCCTTGCCGGGGGGCGGAGGGTAGGGGCGGGACGTGGCGCGGGAGGGGCCCGCGGGGTCGGGCGACTCGGCTGGCGGATGGCGTCCCTCCTCTCTACCCTCCCCCTCCCGCCGCCGCCGGTGACGGCTCCCCCCTCGGCCCGTCACCCGCACTCGCGGTGACCGTCCTCGGCGCGATCTCCCAGGGCCGACTTCGCCTGGCGCCCCCCTCCCTCCCTCCCGCCTCCGGCGCGCATCCCGGCCCCCGGCCCCGCGGGCGCCCCTGTCGCCGGGGTTTTGCCTGTCGGGGCTGCGCGCGCGTCGTGCCCTTCTCGGGGCTTCGGGCCCGCGGCGTCGTCGCGCGCCCGCCGCCCCGGCCTCTCCCTGGATCGCGCTCTCCCCTCTCCCTCCCTCGCGCGCCCCCTCTGCCGTTACTCGGCCCCCCCACCGGCGCGCGTGCGCAGTCCGCCTCCCGTCGGGAGAGTGCGCCACAAGGGCTCCTGCGCTCTCACCCCCATCTCCAGGCTTTGCCTCCCCCTCCTTCTCGCCCATTCCATGACTTTCTGCCCCCACTGCGAGCGACTCGGTCCACCATCTCCTTCCCCTTCTAGCAGGAACAAGTAGGTGGGAATTATTGTCCACCCACAAAAGGGACTAGACAGTGTGTTCCTGGTCCCACAACTCATCATAAAGAGGCGGTTATAGTTCCCAGCACGAACCTTAGGTAGGGGATTATGTGTCCGGGAGCACCGGAGGCTCTTCGGGGGGAGCGCGCCCCCAGGGTCTTTGGGGCGTTCCGTGGCCTCAGAATGTGAGCGCCCTCCCATCCTCCCCGCCCCCCTTCGCCGGAGATCTTCCAGTTACATAAGTGGAGTGGGACATAGTATGTAACCGGCTCCTATAGTCCTGGAGCGCGCCCTGCTCGAGATCATCATCACCAGATGGGGCAAGTTCATCGCATCGCTGTGGTTCCTGTCAATTGCCCCTGAAAGTTTATTTTCTCTTTAGTTTGGTTATAACGAATTACCCAAACTGAAACTCAGGTGACTTATGTGGGGTGGCAGTTATGTGGTTTTGCCCTGAACACTTCATGTCACCGTAAAGAGTCTAAAAAAAATTGCTTTCACAGAGGAGACCGTTTATGACCTTGTTAAGTGGACCCGAGGATGGGAAAGCTTGCTCTGGAATACCTACCTCTGTGGTGGTCGCCTGTGTTGTGAGTGTGTTCGTTGTGGATTGGTCACAGCAGAAATGGGCTCCACCACAAAAGTGATATTCCTGACTCATGGTCAGGCAGATGTGTGCTTCTGGTTCTTTTTCCAGGAACAGGAATGGACTCTGCAGAGCCATTCACACGTTGTGTCTCTGTTGTGCGGGATCAGTACCCCAAATTGTGAGATGGTAGGATCGAATTCTCAGGGGGGTGGTTGGTGTCGGTGGAAGCAAATCTAGCAGCGCGTGATGCCAAGTGGCTTAGACTTTGGAAGACTCTCACAAGTTTTAAATGTTTTGTTATACTAGAAAAATGAAGCTTATTCGTGCCGAGATAGTAAAATTCAGTGTTCTTAATAGGCAATTATTACTTGAGAAATGTATGTAGCATGGCCAGAATTTTCATGTGGATCTTAGCGATTTCAGTTAACAACAAGATTAAGCTGACCTCTTGGGTCTTTTGAAATATGCTAGATCCCTACTTAAAATAAAAAATGGTGTGTAAGATTCTTAGGTCTTTTAGAAATTTCTACCAGGGATTTAGGGAATAGGCTTATTTATGGGCTTTTTATGACTTCTGTTTCAAATGCCAGTCAGGAAGCCCAGGAAACACTTGCTTTTTTATTTTCTTACCTGGACACAGGAGAACCTTAAGGGGCATAATCAGTGTAGTAGAGTACAGTTGGTTAAATAAGTTGCCGCAGATACCCATTTGTGGCAGCCTGGTGGCAGATCACTGAGGTACATTCCTATCCAGACACAGATGCACAAGCCTTACTTGACAGAGATTCCAAGGTTTGTGCATCCGAGCCTATGACATGACAGGACGAGGACTCTGCTTTGTTTTGCATCATTGGCAATGCATTTGCCTCCTCCGGTGCCCCACTAGTTACTTGTTCATCATACCTCTAGCCTTTTAAACAAGCAGCTTCCAGAATATAGTTTCTCTGAAAAGTGCCTGTTGTCATCTGAAGTCAGTATGTTCTAACAGCTTGAAGAAAGCTACAGCTTTCTTGCTATTACGAGCCTATCACACCGTCCTATTTCTTGTTATAAATGCACTTGGAATGCTTTAACCTACAGTACCAGGTCTTTATTTCACCTGATAGAGCATGATGCAGTCAAACTCGACTCTTGACGTTTGTGCTGTTTACGTATTGGGAGGTTAGGATACAATTTTGTATTCTACTTGCAGTTTCCAGCTGGAGTCATTGTTTCCCGTTTACCCTGCTTCTGTGTGGCCAGAGCAAGAGGGGTGGAGAAGCAAACTGTGGAGCTGACAAAAAGAAACTGTGGAGTTTGGCTAGATAAGTCCAATATGATGTTGCTACCACCCAAATCCTCCTTCCCCGATGTGGGCATTGAATGAGAAGCTTGCTTCTTTAACTTGAAATAGTGAAGAGCAGAAGCAAAATTGTTAGTTCCTTACTCCAGTTCAGTTTCCACCGCTAATGTACCTGCCTGGGACTATTTGCATGGTAAATGATGTGTCCTGGAACCTGTAATCTTTTATAAAAGCGAATTATCAGTGGAAATCTTTTAATTGTCTAAGGGCAGTTTGTTGCCAGGCTACCCGAGTTATCTATGAGGAGGAGAGAATCGTAGAAAATCTTTGACATCTGTAGTAACTATAGTTGACCTTTGAACGATGCGAGGATTAGGCGCCCCGACCTCTCACCCCCTTGCAGTTGAAAATCCACGCGTAACTTTTGACTCCCCCCAATTTAAGTACTAATAGCCTACTGTTGACCGAAAGCCTTATTATTAACATGACTAGTAGATTAACGCATATGTTGTACGTTATATGTAATATATATTGTATTCTTACAGTAAACACAATAAGAAAGATGTTATTAAGAAAATTATAAAGACGAGAAAATACATTTACAGTACTGTACTGAAAAAAATCAGCATATAAATGGACCCGCACAATTCAAATCTGTGTTGTTCAAGGATCAACTGTAGTTTTTAAGCACATGGGGTGGAGGGGTGGAGGGAACACAGTCCTAGACTGGTGGCGAGTTCCAGGGAGTGCAGGACACCTGCTTGTTTTCACCACCCTCTGCTGTGGTGACATGCATGCAGACCAGCCTCGTGTGGCTGGCAGACACAATCTTTTTTTCTTGGGTGTAGAGCATTATTGCTGCTTCAGTGGAAGGACCTAGTCCTCAATTCTTCTATACCAGCTTTCTCCAGTCAGATTGCTGTTGTCACCACTGTGACCACTATGCCTTTACCTCACTTCCCGTAGGACAGATGTGAATGGGTTCTTCCTTGGGCTCACTTACACAAAACTTGTGCTCTTCTGCCGTTATCTGTTCTCTTCTGCCTTTTTCTTGCAAGGAACCTTTTCCTATTGAAGTCTTGATTTGCATGCCATTACTTAAATACCATTTTTGATGGTAGGTATGGTGTTGGGGGGGAACTGAGTGGGAGTGGGAATTTGGTGGCAGGCAGGGCATCCCCACTCCCACATCAGAGGAGGGGTGGCCATTCTACTCCAGAATAAAGCCTTGGCCTTTATAACTTCTTCAGGGCACAGGCACACTTATGTTGGATCTGCTAGCATATGAAGGGGTCCTCACCATGGCTGTTTTTGCAGTTACTGCGGGTGTCTGAACTCTAGGGAGCAAGCCTTAGGAAGGGTTCACTTGTCTTCCTTGCCTAGGATCTCGGGGGCATCATATATATGGACCTGCAAATTACTGCTTTATTGGGTTTTCACTTAACTGCTTTCATTTGCTGGCTCTTTTTTTTTTTTTTCATGAAATCTTGAGTTAATCAAAGATCTTAAAATTTCAGAGCTGGAAGGAACCTTAGTCCAATTCCCTCAGTTTACAAGTAAAAAACAAACCGTGGCTGTGAGAAGTTGTAGCTTTGCCAGGGCCTCCCAGCCAGGATACCGGTTTGATTTTTATTATATAGCTGAGTAGTACTGTTACTTTGACTTCTGGATTTCAAAGCATTCTCTGACTCGATTATTTAAGGGAATTGTAAGGCCTCACCGCACCTGAATAGATAATTCTGGGTACCATCCTGGTAGTTATGGACCATCTGTAAAAGACTTGGTTGGTGTTGCCGTTCCTTTGGGTTTAATTACATGAGTAATGATTTGTGTGAATAGTCTCTAAATTGTATACTTTAGGCTTTTTTAGTCTAAAGGTAAAAGTGCTGTTCTTGGGCCAGCAGGCTAACCAGAGATTAGCTAATATGGGGCAGTTTAGGTTTTTTAACAAGGAAATGATGTTATCTTGATGAAAAAAATGTAATGACAAAAGTCTTTGAACGTATTCAAAAGCAAAAGAGGAAACTATCAAACTTATAACTTAGTTTGTTGAACATTGTGATTTAACTGATCTGAGAGGCTTAAAAGTGATTGCTCTGAAACAGACTTGCATGTATTGGAGGAGGGCTTTGGATCCCCCAGGGCATTTGGTTTCTGTTGGTGCTGCTTTTTCCCCCCTCTCTCTCAGGGTTAAAGCTCCTTTGAGTGATGTTACAGCAGCTCATCTCAAATTCAGCTGCTTGAAAAAGAAGGGAGACTTTGCCTCTGGATTTCACGTGTTCTTTTTGGGATGACATTTTGATGTCACATGTTCTCTTGAACATGTATTCTCTCCCTGAGTATTTCTGTATGACATAGTGCAGGAAATACTTACCACTAACAGTTGCTTTATAGTGTCAAAGTGTCCCTCAGAGGTGTCAAGACTTGTGATAGTGTCGATTCTAACACACATGAATCTTTATTTTAGTATTGTGTGTTATGTGCTAGTAATTTGTGGTTTATCCTTCGTTTCTATTAGGTAAGCTGGGAAATAGCATAGCACTTTGTCTATATGTTTATCTTCAAAATGTCCCAAATAGCCCTGGGAAAAAGGTCGTGCAGCACAATGGGGGCTTTCAACTTACGATTTTCTTTGTTTTAGGCTCCATAAAAATACAGACTCACCAGTTCCTGCTTTGATGTGACATGTGACTCCCCAGAATACATCTTGCTTCTGTAGACCAGCTCCAACAGGATTCCATGGTAGCTGGAATGTTAGGGCTCAGGTAAGTAACCTTCCTTTTTTTTTTTTTAGTATATGTCCTGGTTTGGCCATCTGTTTTTAAAAAAAAAAAAAAAGGAAAAAAAAAACAAGATGTACTACTCTTGGACAGTATAAAAGTACCCCAAAGACTAAAGATATAACTGTGCCAAACTGTGCCATATAATAAAAAAAAGTCACTTCCCTGAGCCCTGAAAGGTCAGTTTGGGTAGGGTTACTTGGTAGCCACAGCGTGATCTGGGGGCGGGCGTCAGATTAGAGCCGGAACTGGTGATCTGCAACTTCAGTTCACCTTGAAGCAGGTCAGCTGAGCTGAGAGCCGCTTTGACTGAGCTCTTCACCTGCCACTGCTGCTGTTGCCTAGCGGTCTTCAGCATGGTGCTCTGTTTGCTTTGGTTTTGGGTAAATGACTTCCTGGTCAATGTTAGTGAGCAGTGGTAAGACATTTTCAGATATGGGAACTGGTGTGTGGTCCCCTAGAAGGATGGCCTCCTGAAAGCTGTCTCAGAACAGCTGAGCCCATGGCTGATGGCTGTGCTTGCTACTCTCCTCCCATGGGAAGTACAGAGAGCACCCAGACACAGATCTGACTCTAGAGCAGAATGGATGCCTTTCGAAAAGCTGAGGATCCGAGCCATATGAGGTCTGACACTCAGGTGCTCTATAAGCCACACTTTTGGCTACTTTGCTGCCATTGTGTGGACTTTAATTTTGTAAAAATGAGTGGTTCCCTAATTTCTCAACAGTCAGGCTCAATATCTCAAGCTTTTTTAAAATCAGTGGTCATTCCACATTTGATGTTTTGACACCTGGATTTCAAACATTTCATGTGGTAAGGCGGAACATACTCCTTGAATTTTCTCAGTCCTCTTCCTAAGAAAAAATGTGAGTTGACACTTATGCTGCCATTGCGATTCCAGCGGAGACCCGCAAGTAGCACTTTGTTGTGTCTCTCTGGTGGTTCCTGAGACCTCGGTCTAAAGCTTTGTGGACATCCATGACATAGCCTGTTAGGGGACTATGTGAGGGGCAGGGTTTGGGGAAAGGAGAAGAGAAGGTGTGGAAGGAAGTGAAGAGCACTGCACTGCCTCCGAGTCCCAAATTTGGTTCCAGTCCTGATCCTGTGACTCAAATTGTCATTTCTCCTTTATTGCTGCGGGGTGTACTCTGGGCCCTGCTGACAGGACGTTCTTTGTACACCACGTATTTATGCTGGTGGGAGTTGTGTGGCTGGTGCTTTGTGCATTGTCTCAGAAATTGTGTGGACTAAATGTAATATGGGTAGTGAATGGGTTTCTTCTGGTAGATGTTAGGCCTGGGGGTGGTTTATGTTTTTAATAGTCTTTTTCTCAGATAATGAATGGATTTTATAAAACAGGCAGTGGTCACTCTACATAGTTTCTTCTAAGAAATGTAGAAAGGAAGAGATGTTTAAAAACGTATCTATTACTTATGAGTGGAAAAGACCCAGCCATTTGAGCTTCAAGGAGCATTGAGGGGAATTCTCCAAGGACAGGACCTGTCTTTAGTAAATAAGTGTTGGATATCTTACTCTTCTTTTTTTAAGGAATTATAAAAATAAAAATAATGCATGCTTTTATAGAAAACAAACCATTTTAAAGTATACCATGTAAAAAGGTGAAAGCTCCCCATTACTCTCTGTCCTCACTGCCCACCCAGAGCAACCACTATTAATGTAGATACTTCTGAATCTTCTCAGACTATACAAATATGCATTTTTTGTGTTTTTAACAAACCAAGGATGGTATTACACATAATCTGCATCTGTCCATGTCATGTGTTTTTCTCTGCCTCATTTCTGTTAAACGGCAATGTGATCTGGTGCTGACTTATTGTCATGCATTGTCCCCCTATTGGCTTTCCCAGTGGTTCACTATTAAAAGATGCTACTGGATTGAATTTCCTCACGTGCCAGTCTTTTTGAAGAACAGCTGTCTAAACCTGGAATTGCTGATGGGTACCACCACATCGCCTTCCAAAATGTCTCAGTTCCCACAACAGTCTGAGAAAGTGGCACTTCCCATACCCTCCAGAATTGGATGCCCATCTTTTCAGTTTGTGCTCCTTGGGTTATTACTGAGGCTGGACCTCAGTAATCATCAGCCGTTTGTATTTGGTCTTTGTGAATTGCTTGCCTGTTGATGTCCTGCATTCATTCTTCCATCAGGATATTTTTTTAAGTTGATTTGTAAGAACTTATAATGTATTAAGGATATTCTTTGTCATCATGCAGATGTTTTTCCTACCTTATCATATAATTTTGATTCTGCCTCTCTTTTTGATGTATGAGATTTCTGTTATTATTTTTTTCTTTGGCTTTTATACTTAGAAAGTCCTTTCCTACTTTAAGAACATGTTAATATTCATCTATATGTTTTTCTTCCTAAAAAAACTTGATGTACTATATTGATATATACAAAAGAATCTTATAGGTAAGTTGTCCTGTGTTTTTCATATGGTTATAATGCCTGTTTTTGTATTGAACTTTGAGTAGGGATGAGGTCTAGAGCCCATTTAGCCAGTTGTGTCATAGCCATTTGGTGATTCAGTCATCTGGTCTTCACCTTTATCATAATGTTGACTTCAAGTAAGCAAAGCATCTCTTCTTTTTTCTTTCTGAAGTTTTTCTTTGTGAGACTTGATGGCAAGCTGGTCAGCATATAACCATCTCTTCATTCACCCAACAAGTCCTTGAGCCCCTGATTCAAGGCAGGGCCAATGTTGGGCCCTGCAAATGCTGCCTTCTCCTTGACTTGGGGCAGGGCTACAGAGGTTGCAGTGCCAGTGGCAGCAGCTACAGTGCTCATTCCAGAAGACTCAAGAAAATAGTGGATCTTCACAAAGTAGGTTTTGGATAAACTAGGAGGAATCCAGAGGGGTGTGTGTGTGTGTGTGTGTGTGTGTTAAATTCTAACACAGAAGTGAGAGCTTAGGGTAGACTGCAACATAAGCATCGTTTGTTTCCTAACTCATGTAATTGCAAGCTGATTTTTGTCTTGAATTATGATGAGGGCTTTTTGCTGTTAAAACAGTTCTATATTCAGCTAGCTCAGTTGTGATGGAATAAAAGTTGTGTACTGATAAAAATGGTAATTTACTTCTATGATGATTTTGAAGCATTTCTATAATAGCTCATAAAAATAAAGACAGGCTTTTGGTGATTATATTCTGAGGGAAAAAGTAATTTTTTTGCAACTTGCATCATTTAAATCTAATAAATAACCTTAAAACTGAAGTGGAATCCTGATTTGAATCGAAAAATATTTTTTACTTAGAGAAGGGATATAAATGACTTATGATTAAGGAAAAACCTTCTTATATAAGGCTGGGGTTTTTTAAATGAATTTTTAAAAATAGGTATATAGTACAGAATGAAAAAGGTTGTATAAGAGGTTATATGGTTAAAGAGCTCCTTGCCACCTTGTCCCCAAATATCCATTTCTCTCTCATTACCAGTTTCTTACTAATCTAGGTGTGTGTGTATGATGTATGTGTGTGTATGTACATGTGCCTGCGTGTAATTTTTTAAATTGTGGTAAAATATACATAACATAAAATTAGCATTTTATCCATTTTTAAATGTATACTTTTGTGACATTAAGGGCATTCTTGTGCAACTGTCTCCATTATGTGTTTCCATAACCCTTTTCATCTTGCAAAACTGGAACCATCTCCACTAAACCCTAACTCCCTATTCCCCCTCCCCCAGCAACTACTCTTCTCCTTTCTGTTTCTATGAAATTAACTATTCTTAAAAAAAAAGGAAAAAAGAAATTGTTCTAGATACCTCATATTATCTATTTTAGAATTGTGTTTATATATTTTGTGTGCGTATATACATACAAACAAGGGTGTGTGTTTGTTTTGACACAAATGGTAAAATACCACGTACATTTCCAAAATGTGCTGTTTTATCAGTTTCTATAGAGCTAATACCATTCTTTTAAGGGTTTAGAAGAGATTTCTAGACGTCGGACTTGCCTGGGTCAAAGTGTATCTGCATTTTAAACTTAGATATTGCTAAATCAAAGGTGGCCTTTTAATTGCATAGTTTTAAAGAAAAGACTATGTATGAGTAGGTGAGCACAAAAATTTATGGCTGTGGTGCTATTTGTAGAGACTAGAGAGCCGTTAATTAATTAGGCTAGGAAGAAATAATTTTTAGCAGTTAGCATTAGAGACAAAACTTCAGAAGCTTCCATTTCATCAGATGTGACCTCATGTGAGTAGAGCCTGCGAGGCAGGACCCTTTACTTGACAAGGAGAACTTCAGCCAGTTCTCATCTGTGAACTTTGAAGAAAATGGAGCATTTTTATTTCGGTACTAAGTTGCACTGGCTCCTTGGGACTCAAAGTTGAAGAGTCTCCTGAAGCTGCTGGACCTTCTATCTTATTTGCATTTTAATATGCTTTTTAAAAGATGTTATTTATTTATCTATGAGAGACATGGAAAGAGAGGCAGAGACATATGCAGAGGGAGATGCGGAACTCGATCCCAGAACCCTGGGACCACGCCCTGAGCTGAAGGCAGATGCTCAACCGCTGAGCCACCCAGACGTCCCTGTATTGTAATATGCTTAAGGAATATCCTGGAAGTATTTGGGACTAGATTGCTGTTGCTTCATTTCTCTTTGATTCTTGTCCTCTTGATAGAGCAATACTTCATTAATTTACCATATACCAATTGAGTGTATATTCTGTGTCATTTACTGTACTAGATGCTACAAATTCCCCTCAGCTATCTTCAGGCATAAAGGAAGACACAGATAGGCAAACAGACTATTACTTTACAAGGGGCCAAATGTTATGATGGAAGAGTACCGACCACTGAAGGTGCACATAAATGTTAGAGGGGTCCCATCTAGACTTGGTAGTGAGGTCAGGGAAGAGACTTCTTTGAAAAGTGATCTCCAGGACTTGAACGATAAGGCAACATTAGCTAGTCCAGGAGAAGATATGAGTGGGGAAGAGACCAGCATGTATGGAGGCTCAGACAAGAGAGAACTAATGGGCTGGGTCTGAGGAATCTGGAGTGTGGAGATGGGACAGGTGCAGCAAGCCAGGCCTGAGGGCTAGGAGCAATTTTGTTTACAGAGAGTGCTGGTAGGAAATCAGACACACCACACCCACTGTGCCAGATAGGTTCTGCTTTCCTTACACATTGTATCACATTCTGAAATGTTCCTGAGCCCCGGAGGCAATGAGAGGAGTTGTGGCTGTCCATCCTGTCCCCTTTCCATCCCATACTACTCCAGAGGCCCTCTGCCCCTGAACTGAGTTCCCACCCACCCATCAGGTCCCCAGGGCTCCCACTCCAGGTCTCTTTATGGAACCTTCCTTCCCTCCACTTCTGCCCCAGAAGACCCATGAGGAGAGGGCTTCCCCTTCTCCAACACACCTCATTCTCTTATACTTGATACTGAGGGGTGGGCAGGAGCTTGGGTGGTGTGAGAGTCACCTCTGATGCCAAACTCACTGCTTAGTTCTTTTGATTTTTATTTATTTATTTTTACCAAGACTTTCATGGTGAAGGAAGCAGTACATAAGCAAGCTCACTCTCTTGTCAAGGACCAGGTCCACCCTGATGAGCCACCATGGATGGCACCACTGTAATCCCCACAAGCCTGGGCCCAGGAAGTTGGATCAGAGCCCTCTTTGCCTCTTTGTACCTACCTACTTCTCTGCCCTCCCTTAGGGCATCCTGATGCTTCTGCCTTTGAGGTATTGCCTTCCCGCAGTCCTCCTTGCTGTCTTCCTCCCAAGCCTCTTCGCTCTGCTCTTGTGTTAGCAACTCAGGCGCTTTCTACTTGGACTTCAGAAATATTAGCATTTTACCCTATTCACATCATTCTCCTTCTATGAAACTCCAGTGTGACGGCTTCAGTAAAATCCCAGGCCGTGGTTGCACTTGCTTGCCCTGCCTCCCTGAGGTAGCCAGTCCTCCAAAGGTAATGGGGATACTCTCCATGCAAGCTTTATGCTGTGTTACACATGATAATATATAACATTCAAAACTTGTTTTTACAAATATGCAGGAGGGTTTCCTACTCTGACATTCTATAACTTGTTCTTTTCACTCAGTACTTGGCTTTTGAGCTTATTCTGTATTGCTCCGTACAGACCTTCATTCAACATGTCTCCCTGTGCTGTAGAAACATCTTTACAACAGAAGCCCCACCAGAGCCCAGAGGGAGAATGGAATTTAGAGAAATGGGGATTGACATCTGGTTTATGTTTACATCTTTTGGTCCTATTAACCAAAAAGATATTTTTATTTCTTTGTTTGTGAAAGCTTTCTACAAAAAAAGGCATCCATTTTCTAGATTTATTAATAGGGCAGTCCAAAGGTTTTATTTTTAGGTTTGAAAGAAAGCAAAGAAGGCTTCTGAGATTTGCACATTTCCCTTTGTTCCCATCTTCTTTGCAACATTCCACATTGCTGCTAAAACACGAACTTGAGCACTTTTAAGCACTAGCTGACTTTCTACGTGTGGATTGATTTTTTTTTAATATTTTATTTGAGAGAGAGAGAGAGCATAAATAAGCAGAAGTGGCAGAGGGAGAGGGAGAAGCAGGCTCACCACTGAGCAGGGAGCCTGACGTGGGGCCCGATATGGGGCCTGATCTGAGGACCCTGGGATCATGACCCGAGCTGAAGGTAGACTCTTAACTGACTGAGCCATCCAGGCGCCCCTACATCTGGATTATTTTTGAAAATATTAAAGTATTTTGTTTTTTGGGGGACTTTTAGCAGTACTTACGTTTTGATGTTACTTTGATGAGTTGTATTTTAAATGAGTCTATACATATTTAAGAATATATTTTAAAAAATATGAATTTGTGTGTTTCTGTGTTTTTTAAACAGCAGAAGGTATCAGTCCATATAAAGTATTAATTTGCTCTAATATTTTCAGCTGTTTTTGGAATTATACTTGGCCAAAAAAACAAAAACAACAACAACAAAAAAAACAAATGTCTGCAGTTGTGACAGTTTGTCTTTTTGTTCTGCTTAACTCCAGAATAATTCTAGTGAATTTTTTTCTAGGCTCATAAGAACATAGAAATGATTAAAGTTGTCATAATACTTAAGGAGTTAGGGAAAGTTGAAAGTCTTTTTTTAAGTGGTCACCCTATAAAAAATGTAGCTTATAAGCAACTGTCTAAAATTTCTTAGATACTCTTCTAGATTAAGACAAAGAAAAATGTATTTGTTAAGCTATTTATTTTTTATTTTTTATTTTATTTATTTTTAATTTTTTTATGTATTTATGATAGTCACACAGAGAGAGAGAGAGAGGCAGAGACACAGGCAGAGGGAGAAGCAGACTCCATGCACCGGGAGCCCGACATGGGATTCGATCCCCAGTCTCCAGGATCGCGCCCTGGGCCAAAGGCAGGTGCCAAACCGCTGCGCCACCCAGGGATCCCTATTTTTTAATTATAAAGCATCATTGCAGAAAATTTTGAAAATGCATATGGAAATCACTCTGGAAACTGTACCACATGGAGAAAACTGCTGTTACTCTTTGGTCTGTATCTTCCTAGACCAAGGATTCTATTCTGACTCATGGTTGAAAATCCATGGGTTCTGTGACCTTGGATGGGAAAAATACTTCATCTTGATGTTCACTAACCTCTCACTGAAAAATCAGTTTTCCTTCAATGAAAAATGTAGGCCACAGACCATGGTAGTATTAGGAGTACCGTGACTTTGTCACCAATAGAGATGAAAGATGCTTTTTTTAAAAAAAAATTCTTATTAGATTTTCCTGTACTTTATTTTTTTATTAGATTTTATTTATTTATTTGACACAAAGAGAAAGGACACAAGCAGGGAAAGCAGGATAGGGAGAAGCAGGCTCCCTGCTCAGCAGGGAGCTGAGTATCAGGACCAGAATCATGACCTGAGCCGAAGGCAGTCGAGAAGGCAGATACTTAATCGACTGCGCCACCCAGGTGCCCAAAAGATACTTTCTTATTACATTATAGTTATAGATATTTCAGAAATATCATTTGTCCTCATCATGTTTCACACCTAGGGTAGTTATTAGACCTAGTTATTTAATGGTTTCCTAAAGAAGCACATATTCCTCTAGCACCCATTTCCACATATGTTGTTAATCAGTTTCTATGCATCTAATTTTATGCATTTCAAAACATTCTTCTGAGGAGGGTTCCAGAGAGCCCAAAGGGTCCATGGCAGAAAAAGGCTAAGAACACTTGTGTACATTATACCATGCAACTACAAACATTGATGCAGTTTAGTACTTGAGTAGTCAGTATGTGGGGAAAGAGCCTAAAGAAAGCCCTAGAGCAGGAGTGCAATAAAGGGAGACAAAGTAACATTTAAAGCTTACTTGAAAATATCCTATCAAATATTTTGATGAACACATTTAGTGTTTTGCAGAATCTGTGCAAAGTTTAATGCTACTAAATCTGTTTAAGAATACTTTTTTTTTTACAGAATGCCTGGATGGCTCAGCAGTTGAGTGTCTGCCTTTGGCTCAGGTCTTAATCCTGGGGTCATGGGATTGAGTCCCACATCAAGCTCCCCACAGGGGGCCTGCTTCTCTTTCTGCCTATGTCTCTGCCTCTCTCTCTCTCTCATAAATAAATGACATCAATCAGACATCTATCTGTAGATGTCACACTTATGGGCGATTCTTTGTTTTTTCTTACTTTTTATTTATTCATTCATGAGAAAGAGAGAGAGGCAGAGGGATGCGGGACTCAATCCCAGGACCCCAGGATCACACCCCAAGCCGAAGACAGTCTCTTAACCCCAGAGCCACCCAGGCGTCCCTGAGAAACAAAATCTTAAGCAGGCCCTGTGCACAGTGCAGAGCCCGACACGGGGCTTGATCTCAACCCTGAGATCATGACACCAGAGCTGAAATCAAGAGTTGATGCTCAACTGACTAAGCCACCCAGGTGCCCCTTTACACCAGCGTTTTTGATGAGCACATGACTTTTCATTGAAGTCCGTGCGCCTATTTAATTAGGGGCATATCCGTTGTTTATGTGTTTTCATTGCTCCAAATGACAGGTATGGATATGTGCTGATGATTCCACTCCGTGCCTGCATCTCTAGCCTCCCTCTTGAGCCCCACATTGAGTAGGCTCTTCAGTATTTCCGCCTGAGTTCCTCACAGACATTTCAAACTTAACAAGTCCCAGACAGTTCTCTTGCATCCCCCCCACCCTTCATATCTGCTTTTCTTGCTGTTTTTTTTTTAAATCCCAGTACATAACATCAGTATCCATCCTGTTACCAATCCAGAATTCTATGAGTTGTCCTTTGATTCTACTCTTTCCTTTACCAGCAACTCCTGTGGGAATCTACATTCAAAATGTACCTCAGAGCCAACCACTTCTCACCACCTGTAATGCTAAGAACTCAGTCCAAGCCACAAGTCACCCCTCAATGGATGCAGCAGGACTTTGGGCGACATTGAGCAGCTTCCTCACTGACACTCATGAAACACCACACATTTCATAGGACTATTTGTTAAAGTGACACTCAATTCTAAATGATGGTATTGTTCCACATTTAGTAACTTCATCTGGCCAATACATTTCAGCTTAAGTACTGAATTCCTTGCTGCTCCATGCTGAAGGATCTGCAGTTCATCAGGCTGTCATCCAACCATTTATTCCACGATGGAGTTAGGTGTATACAGTACTTCAGGCCCTGTGGTAGGCAGGCTGTAGGATGATTGAGACATTTTGGTACCTTTCATCATAGAACTTCTGTTTGGAGAGAGAGACAGACTTCACGTAATTGACAAATAATTATGTAATTTCAGTAGGTTAAGTGCTCTGAAGAACAAGTGGTGGTGGTGGGGTGCTTACTATGATCATGAGTAATGGAGGAACAGTCCCACCTGGAAGGGATAAGGAAACCTGTGCTGAGGAGGCAATGTTGAAGCCGAGAATTGAGGGTGAAAAAGGTGGGCAAGATGGAGTGGAGAAGGGCTTTCCTAACTGAGAAGAGCCTTTGTGAAGGCCCCGAGCCTGGCGCATGAGAGAGCTTAGCGGTCTGAGGCACTTAAGAAGCCCTGTGTGGCTGGAGCAGAGCTGGGGAAGGGGGTGGCAGTAATGCAGGCAGACAGGTCAATGGGCTAGGTGCACTTTTTTTTTTAAGATTTTACTGATTTTAGAGAGAGTGTGAGCATGCTCAAGCAGAGGGAAAGGGAGAAGGAGAGAAAAGATCTCAAGCAGACTGTGCTGAGCACAGAGCCCAGCACAGGGCTGGATCTCACCACATTGAGCGGGAATCAATCAAGAGTCAAATGCTTAACCAACTTAGCTACCCAGGTGCCCCGGTGGAGGATTTTTTATGTTAATGTCATAGCAGTAGGAAACTATTGAAGAGTTAGGTTGTTTGGGGTTGGAGTTTTTATCAAAATATTACAGCCACTTGATAACAATATAACTTGTCTCAAAACAGGTTATGGTGAAAACAGCAGCCTACCCCTTCCTCTTCCTGTTCCACTACCCAGATAGGACACCTTTTAACTGGTTCTACTTTCAGTTTCTTTGATGGTTACCTTCAAAATTAAGTCACATGCTTACACATCTTTCTTGATTTATACCAGCCTTTGGGGAATTATATGAACTCCATGAAATGAAAGAGGATGTCTTAGTGTCTATCACCTCCCATGTTGAGACTCATATTTTCTCTGTAACTTCAACTATTAACATCAGCTTTAGTCTATATGGCACTTCTCTGTTAAGGTGAAGATGTGAATGACCCTGCTTTTTCTCCTACCTTTTCCCCACTTTTACTTCTAAAAGCTACACTTGACCATATCAATTCTTAAATTTGTTAAGATTTGTGTTCTGCCCTACAACCACATCCAGTTAGCCATAGGTTAATTTTAAAGTTGAAAACCTATCGGAGTGCCTGAGTGGCTCAGTGGTTGAGCGTCTGCCTTTGGCTCAGGTTGTGATCCCGGGGTCCTAGGGATCAAGTCCTGCATCATGCTCCCTCTGGGGAGCCTGCTTTTCCTTCTGCCTGTACTTCTCCCTCTCTCTGTGTGTCTCTCATGAATGAATGAATTGAATGAATGAATGAGTGAATAAAATAAAATCTTTTTTTAAATAAAATCTTTAAAAAAAGAAAGAAAGAAAACCTGTCAATGTCATTGACATTGTTACACATATGTAAATATTGTTTATCCTGAGGTCAAGTCACAAATGCTAGAATGACATTTCCTTTATAGGTCTGCAATCACAGTTGCTAGACCACTCAAAGGAGAGTGTGACCAAGCAAGGTAAATTGGATCCTCTTTTCTTAGACTCTGTCACCTGCTTAAAATCCTTGCCAGAATTAACCTGCTTTATATTTAGACCTTGGCTTTCTTATACAGGTCTTCCCACTGTTTCTGATTGCGTTTTGCTCTTTTTTAATAGTATTCCCTGATTTTGTTGTAAAATCTTTCCAGCCATGCTGTTTCTTTCTGCAGTTTTGTGTCATCATCTCCCCTTTCCCCCTCAGAGATTCCACTCAGAACTCTCTGTTCTCCTTCTGCAATCTGGATATTTATTCTCTAAGGTTGTACTTAGCTGCCACCTGGATCTTCCCTTCACTGAGCTCTTGGGTTGGAGCCCCAGAAGCCATGTCTTTTACATGGTTTACTCCTTGTTTTCTGGAATACACCTTTAAATAACTTACTAAGATAATGGTGTGTGTGGGCAATAAACTGTAGTGGACACTGTTATTACTTACCCACGTCCATTCCTTCTTTACCAATTCCTATCAAAACCCTGGTATGATTCACCTTTCTACCTTACCACCACCAGAATGGATCCTTAAGTCATTCCCCACATTGTATTCCCTTGGCAATTGTTATTGATCAAGGTTGGACTTACGATCTCAGTTGGTCCATTCAGAATGAAGGGAAGAGCTTTGATGGTATATTCAGGGTAGACTCTCTTTCCTTCACTGGATATAAATCAGGAAAGTGCTGTTGGCAGCTCTGGTGTAACCTCAGGCTGAGGTACTACCAAGCTTGAGGACAGCACTTCCTCACCAAGGTTGGTGGAGCAGAGGGACAGGAGGAACCTGGTGTCTGCCCCAGCTCTGGGCTTCCAGTTATGTGAGAATATATTTTCTTATTGTGTAAGCCGGTTTGAGTTGGCTTTTCTGTTACTTGCAGCCAAAAGCATTATAAGAGACAAGTCTTCTGAGTCACTGCATGTCTGAAATGCTTTACTTATGCTCTTCTCGATTGAGCATAGGATTCACCCCTGATTTTGAAGGCACTACTTCCATTGTCTTCTAGTGTGCAAAGTCACTGATGAAAGAAACATCTGATGTTAATCTGATTGTGGTTCTTTGGTAGGTGGCCTTTTTTCTTCTTCCCTGGAAAATTTTTAGGATTTTTTTTTCTTCAGTGTCTTGAAATTTCAGGAGAATGTGTCTGGAATTGTGTCTTTTTCATTCATTGTACTGGGGTCATTCAGTCAAAATACTTTTTGTCTATTGTCAATTCTTTTAAAAAAAATGTTTCATTTTTCCATTTTCTCTTTTTTTATGGAGATTCCTTTTAGCTTAATTTTGGACTTCTTATATTGGTCCTCTGTCTTAATCTTCTCATATTTTCCTTTTGTTTTCTTTCACTCTGAATTTTGGAAGATCTCCTAGACTCTATTTCCATCCCTTCTGTTAAATTCTTTATTTCAGCCAAATCTTTTTCTCTACTTACTGTGAATCTTGTGTGCCCACTGCCTAGATTCAATAATTGTTAACATTTTGACATACTTGCTTGGTCTGTTTAGATATGTGCATTTTTATATCTTTTTGCTGACCATTTGCAAGGAATTTGTAGATATCATGACATTTCATCCCTAAGTACTTCAGCATACATCTCCTGAAAATAAGGACATTTTCCAATATAACACAATGCCCAGAGCACATCTAAGAACATTAACAGTTCTCTAATGTTATCATCAGACAGTCATTCTAAATTCTAATTTCTCCCAAATGATTCTTACCGCTGTTTGGGAAGAGGAAACTGGAAAGCGATTAAAATTTATACCTTACATTTGAGTATGTTTCTTTTTTCTCTTTTATTTTTTTAAATGTTTTTTTTTTTAATTTTATTTATTTATGATAGGCACACAGTGAGAGAGAGAGAGAGGCAGAGACACAGGCAGAGGGAGAAGCAGTCTCCATGCAAGGAGCCCGACGTGGGACTTGATCCCTGGTCTCCAGGATCAGGCCCTGGGCTGAAGGCAGCACTAAACCACTGAGCCACCTGGGCTGCCCTCCTTTTTCTCTTTTAATAAAAACAGCCCCACCCATTCCACCTGTGACATTGACTTTTTGAATCAACCTGCCCAGTTGTTTTACAGAAGGCTCATATTCTAAATGTGTCTCTTTTCCTGTTTCTCCCTTATAATTAATTATAAATGAAAGGTTAGATTAGAGGGCTTGCTTAGGTAAACATATTGGGCAAGATTATTTAGTGTTAGTATCAGATCAGGAGACACACACTGGATAGGTATCCTGTGGCTCCTGATGTTCTGTTTTACCATTTGGTTGAGGAAGCAGATGACTACCAGGTCTCTCCAGATGCAGCTGCACAATTTTCCTGTTGTAATTGATAAGTAATGTGTGGTATGATGCTTTGGCACCGTACAGAGGTTCTGTGGCCCAACAACCATTCACGCAATGATTTTAGCATTCATTGATGATCCTTTCTTGCTTTAATCTGTTATTTCACTGGGAATTACAAAATGATGGATTTTCTGATTCTGTCACCTCTTCTACATTTAATATTGGCATGCTTCTGTAAAGAACTTTCCCTCAATCAAGTAAGGAAGAACTGTATTTCCTCCTAAAAAGATACCATAAGTACTAAATCTTTGCCTTTAATTACTAAATTAATTACTAAATTCCAAAGTAAGGAGTTGCTGTAATAGTCACCCTCAGATGGTGGCAAACTGTCTGCTGTTGTGTTTTCTCTTCTCTTTCATGTCATTGTGGACTCACGGATTTTTGTTTATTGAATGTTTTACAATTCAGCTATAGTCACTATTTTTTTATCCAATTATTCCAGATTTGGTCAATGAGAACCCCTTCATGCTGGCACCTGGGTCCTTTGGCATACTCTCATTAATGAATCTTTGAGTGATTCTTTGCTTTCTGGTACAGTAAGAAAGCATGTGTTCTTTTTCCATGTGTGCTTTTCCTGCCCCAGAACTGGTTCCAAGAGCTCTGATTCCTTTTAGTGGAGAATGGTATTTAGTAGCCAAGATTTGGGTGCTAGATGTGCTCGTTCTTACAGGGGTGACATTCTCTCTAGGTTCTCTCAGTGGATAAAGCTACAAAATATACTGAAAAGGATTTTAAACTAATATTGGAAATTTAACATTTGAGGGCTTGTCTTTAACTTTTATTCTTTCATATCTTTTTCTTACACTGAAAATGTTGATTCATTTTTTAAGATTTATTTATTTGAGGGCAGCCCTGGTAGCTTAGCGGTTTAGCGCTGCCTTCAGCCCAGGGCGTGATCCTAGAGGCCTGGGATGGAGTCCCATGTTAGGCTCCCTGCATGGAGCCTGCTTCTCCCTCTGCCTGTCTGTCTGTCTGTCTCTCTCTCTCTCTCTCTCTGTCTCTAATAAACAGAAAAAAAATTTTTTTTGAAGATTTGAGAGAAAGAAAAAAAATTAAAAAAATAAAGATTTGAGAGAAAGAGACAGAGTGTACAAGTTGGGGGAGAGGTCGAGAGGGGGGAAGCAGACCCTGCTGAGCAAGGGAACCTGGCAATGCAGGACCTGATCTCAGGACCCCAAGATCATGATCTTACCCTAAACCAAGAGTTGGGTGCTTAACCAGCTAAGCCACACAAGCGCCCCAAAGATGTTGATTCTTAACATACTTGCTTTATCAAATAATATACATAAAATAGTTATAAAATTATAATACCAATATTACCACTAACCTGCAGTCTCAGTGATTGAAGAATCACAGGACAGAGTTCACAGCAACAACAGCAGCTGGAAACCAAGGACAGAAATCCTGGAAAGCAGATAGACACAGGCAGGGGGCCCAAATTTTTCATATAAACTTGACCAAATTCCAGCTATGGCAAAATAAATGAACAGAACTTCAGATGCCTCCCACCATAGGGGAAGATAGTTTGG
Source organism: Canis aureus (assembly GCF_053574225.1). Taxonomy (NCBI): domain Eukaryota; kingdom Metazoa; phylum Chordata; class Mammalia; order Carnivora; family Canidae; genus Canis; species Canis aureus. The sequence continues at coordinate 1,968,204 of NC_135649.1, forward strand.
AGTTTGAATTCTACCAATTTGACTGTCTGCTAAAATAAATTGGTACTGTTTATTGGACTATAACAGAATCCAAAATCTGTCAGTCTATCATTCACAATGTCTGGACATTTGAAAAATTGGAAAATGTGATCCTTACTCAGGAACCAGGGGTAAGCAAATTTTTTCTGTACACAGTAGCTATTTTAGGCTTTGCTGGCCATGTAGTCTCTGTCACAACTATGCAACTCTGCTGTTATAGTGTGAAAGCAGCCATAGATAGTACATAAGTGAATAGGCATGATTGCATTCCAGTAGAATTTTATTTATAGATAGTAGGTCAGATTGGGCCTGCAGGTCATACTTTGCCTACCCCTCCCTGTTCAAGAGAACAGGCAATCAATGGCAACGTACTCCAAGATGACCCGTGTTGGAATTAGCATAGACAAATTTTTAAAGCAGCTGTTGTAACGATGCTCAAGTACATAAAAGAAAATAGCTCATAATGAAAACACAAATCAGTAGTCCTAAATCCACTCATATTGATAATTACATTGGATGAAAACAGACTCGACATTTCAGTTAAAACAGCAGAGATTGTAAGCTGGATTAAAAATCAAGACCCAGGGGATCCCTGGGTGGCTCAGCGGTTTGGCGCCTGCCTTTGGCCCAGGGCGCGATCCTGGAGTCCCGGGATTGAGTCCCGAGTCGGGCTCCCGACATGGAGCCTGCTTCTCTCTCTGCCTTTGTCTCTGCCTCTCTCTCTCTCTCTCTCTCTATGTCTATCGTGAATAAATAAATAAATCTTAAAAAAAATCAAGGCCCAGAGCTTTGCGCAGTGGCAGTATTGTAGCCAATGAGGTTTATCTGAAGCGCGATTATTGCTAATTGAAAAATCAAGGCCCAGGACCTCTGGGTGGCTCAGTCTGTTAAAAGCATCTGACTCTTGATCTCAGTTCAGGTCTTGATCTCAGGGTCATGAGTTCAAGTCCCATGTTGGGCTCTATGCTGGGAGTGCAGCCTACTTAAAATCAAGGCCCAACTATATGTTGTCTGTGAGAGAAGTGGTTTTAATATAAAGACACAGCTAGGTTGAAAATAAAAGAATGGGGAAAGGTATACTGTGCAAACAGTAAGCATAGGAAAGCTGGAGTAGCAATACTAATATCAAAAAAAGCAGACTTCAAAACAAAGGATATTACCAGAGATAAAGAGACACACTTCATAGTGAGAAAAGGATCAGCTCATCAGGAAAGCATTGACAATCACAAATGTGTATATGCCTAGTTATAAAACTAGTTATAAAGCTGCCAAGTACATGAAGAATAATTGGCAAAATTAAAGAGAGAAATAGATAAATTTGTAATCATACTTGGGAAATTTTAATACTGAGTAATTATTAGAACTAGACAAAAATCCGGATGCAGATCTGAACATTACCAGCCACATTGACTTAATCGACATTTATGGAATAACACTCAACAATTGCAGAACACATTCTTTTCAAATGTACATAATACAGTTCAATACTATATCATTTGCTAGATGATAACACAAGTCTCAGTAAATTCCAGAAGTTTGATTTATGTTCTTTGATCAGAATGGGATTAAATTATAACAAGATCTAGAAGAAAAACCCCAACTATTTAAAAATTAATACATTTCTGAACAGCCCATGGGTCAAAGAAGTCAAAAGAAAAATTAGAGAATATTTCAAGTAACAATGAATTATAATGAAAATAAAACATTAAGATTGATAGGATGCAGTTAAAGGAGTACTCCGTGAAATTTATAACCTTAAATGCATTTACTAGAAAAGAAGAAAGGTATAAAATTAGTGATCGAAGATTCTACTTTAAGAAGCTAGTAAAAGAGGGGATCCCTGGGTGGCTCAGCGGTTTGGCGCCTGCCTTTGGCCCAGGGCGCAATCCTAGAGTCCCGGGATCGAGTCCCGCGTCGGGCTCCCGGCATGGAGCCTGCTTCTCCCTCTGCTTGTGTCTCTGCCTCTCTCTTTCTCTCTCTCTCTCTGTGTGTGTGTGTGTGTGTCTATCATAAATAAATAAAAATAAATCTTAAAAATAAAAAAAAGAAGCTAGTAAAAGAAAAAGAAAAGTAAATAGAGGGAAGGAAGTGATAAAGGTAAGAGCAGGAATTTATGAAGTAGAAACAGCCATAGAGATAATTAACATAGCCAAAAGTTGGATCTTTGAATATATCAACAGATAATCCCCTGGCCAGGCAAATCAAGATGAAAAGAGAAGCTCGTGAGTTACCTATACCAAGCGTAAAAGGAATGTTGCTGAAACTTCTTCAGACATTAAAAGAATCCTAAGGGAATGTTATAAGCTAAAGTTGGCATATGAAATGGACAAATTCCTTGAAGAAAAGGACATGTCAAAACTGACATAATTTGAAATAGAAAATACTTAATAGCCATTTATCAAGTAAAAAGATTTAATTCATTATCAGGGTGCTTGGCTGGCTAAGTTGGTAGGTAGAACATGGGACTCTTGATCTTGGGGTTGTGCATTCAAGCTCCATGTAGGGGATGGAGCCTACTTCAAAAAAGATTCCCCCCAAAAAAAAGTAAAAAGAAAATTCTAAGCCTAAATGGTTTCACTGCTGAATTTTTTTTGGCTTTTTAAATTTATTTTTTTATTTTTCAAAGATTTTATTTATTTATTCATGAGAGACAGAGAGAGAGAGAGAGAGAGAGACACAGGCAGAGGGAGAAGCAGCCTCCATGCATGGAGCCTGATGTGGGACTCGACCCCGGGACTCCAGGATCAAGCCCCGAGCCAGAAGGCAGACGCCCAACTGCTGAGCCACCCAGGCATCCCTATTTTTTTTTAATTTAAATTCAATTTGCCAACATATAGTATAACACCCAGTGCTCATCGCATCATGTGCCCTCCATAATGCCCATCACCCAGTTACCCTATCCCCCTCCACTTCCCCTTATGCCACTTTTGGTTTATTTCCCAGAGTTAGGAGTCTCTCATGGTTTGTCTCACTGGTGAATCTTATCAAACATTGAAGAAATAACACCAATCTTACATAAACATAAGCTTTTAGAAGATTTAAGGAGAAACACTTCATAGTTTATGATTCTGCCATAACCCTGATCCCAAATCTTACAAAATGATTACCTAACAAGAAAATTATAGACCAATATCCATCCTTAACATAATGTCAAAATCCTAATAAAATATTAGTAAGTCAAATTAATATATAAGAAGATAATGGATCACAACCAGGTGATATTTTTCTCAGAAATAAAAATGTGATTTAACATTCAAAAGCCACTCTGTAGTTCACCATATTAAGAGAATAAGGAGGGGACACCTGGGTGGCTCAGTTGGTTAACTGGTCAGCTCTTGATTTGATCTGGATTTCATCTCATGATCTCAGGGTCATGAGATCAAGTCCTGTGTTGAGTTCCACACTGGGCATGGAGTCTGCTTGTTTCTCTCCCTCCTCTGTCCCTCCCCACCATTTGTGCATGCATGTGCACACAAGTTCTCAAATAAATAAATAATCTTTTTATTTTATTTTTTAAGATTTTATTTATTTATTCATGAGAGACACAGAGAGAGGCAGAGACATAGGCAGAGAAGCAGGGTCCATGCAGGGAGCCCAATGTGGGACTCGATCCCTGGACTCCAGGATCACGCCCTGGGCCGAAGGCAGGCGCTAAACTGCTGAGCCACCCAGGCATCCCAATAAATCTTTTTAAAAAGAATAGAGGAATAAAAACATAATTATCTCAATAAACATAGAAAAAGCATTTGACAAAATTCAATGCCCTTTCATAATAGAAACTTACCAGATTAGGAATGGAAGGGAACTTGATCATTTGTTATGATGCATTTATGAAAGCTACAGATACACTGTATTTAATAGTAAAATATTGAACATGTTACCCCTAAAATCAGAGAAAAAGCAAAAGTGTGTCAACACTTAATACTTATGTTTAGTATTGTACTAGATGTTTTAGCCAGTATGATAAGGCAAGAAAAGATAAATAGCATTAATGTTAAAAGGAAATAAAACTGTTCTTTTTGGGGGTAATGTAGGAAATTTGAGAACCTATAGAGGAGAGAAAAAGCAACTAAAACTAAAAAATGAACTCAGCAAGGTCTCAGGACATAAGATCAATTATGCAAAAGTTAATTGAAAGGTGAAAATAATAATGCAGAACCATTAGGAATAATTTAATGAAAATGTACATGGTCTATACACTGAAACCGAAAACATGGATATAATAAATTAATGACCTAAATACCATGTTCATGAATTGAGTGGTTGACTGTATGTTAGTTCCCCCATCTTGACCTATAGATTAGACATAATTCCAGTAATAACTATAGTCTTTTTGTAGAAATTGACAAGCAGATTCTAAAATGTATATAGAAATGCAAAGTACTAGAACATTCAAAGCAATCTTGAAAACAACAAAATTGGAACATTTACCCTACCTGGCTCTGACTTCCTATAAATCTGCAGTAATCATGACTACTTGATACTTGCAAAAGCATAAACACATAGTTCACTGGAGTAGAAATAAAGAGCCCAGAAATTTTCCAAAGTTCTGTGACCTTTTTTTGTTAGAGAGAGAGAGAGAACAAAGGGGGTGGGGTTGGAGAGGGAGAGCAAGCATCTTTTTTTTTTAGATTTTATTTATTTATTCATGATGGGGAGGAGGGCAGAGACCCAGGCAGAGGGAGAAGCAGGCTCCATGCAGGGAGCCTGATGTGGGACTCGATCCCGGGACTCCAGGACCACACCCTGGGCCTAAGGTAGGCGCTTAAACCACTGAGCTACCCAGGCTGCTCAGAGAGCAAGAATCTTAAGCAGGCTCCATGCCCGGTGCAGAGCCTCATGCAAGGTTTGATCTCACATCCCCGAGATCATGACCTGAGCTGAAATCAAGAGTTGAATGCTTAACTGATTGAGCCACTAGATGCCCCAATGATCATTTTATTTTTAACACAGGCACCAGAGCAGTTCAGTGGGAGAAAGGACAACCTTTCCACCAGATGGTTCTGAATCATAGCAAATAATGTTTATACCAGACAAAAATGAACCTTGACCCTATCCATGTTAGTTTTCTAGAACTGCTATAACAAAATACCACAGACAGGATGGCTTAAAACTCAAGGTGTCAGCAAGGCCATGCACCCTCTGAAACCTGTAGAGAAATCCTTCCTTGCATCTTGCTAGTTTCTGGTGGCATGCTGGCACTCTTTGATGTTTCTTGATTTGCAGCTGCATAACTGCAGTGTCTGCCTTCCTCATCACATGGTGTTTTCCTCATGTGTCTGTGTCTTCACATAGTTGTCTTATAATAAGGACACCAGTCTTAGTGGATTAGGGGCCCACCCTATTCCAGGATGACCTCATCTTAACTAAACAGATCTGCAACGACCCTATTTCCAAATAAGGTCACATTCTTAGGTACCGGGGTTAGGAAACTTCAACATTAAAATTAAAATTTTTTGCTCTTTAAAGAATACCGTTAAATTGAAAAGACAAATCACTGAGAAAATAGTTGAGACAAGTAATAGAGAAAATAGAAAATCATATATTTGACAAAGTACTTGTATTTAGACTATATAAAGAACTCCTACGGTTCAATAATAGAGGAAAATTTTTAATAGATACTTCACAAAGGAGGGCATATGAATGATGACCATGAGAAAGTGCTTAACACTATCCATCAGAGAAATGCAAATTAAAACCACAATGAAATACTACTACACATCCACCAGAATGGCCAAAATTGAAAATTGACAATAGCAAATATTGATGAGAATGTTGAGTATGACTGAATGAGAAATGGTAGCAGGGAACTTTCTGTGGTCATAGTGATGTTTTCTATCTTAATAGAGGTTTGGCTTCTACAGATGCATGCACTTGACAGAGCTCATCAAATGATACACATGAAAGATTTGTCATTTCACTGGTTGTAAATTTTATCTAAAAAACCGAAAATGAGTTCTCAACTCTAGTTAATGGTATGTGTGCCAAAGTATTTGGGTATACTTGTGCGCAAACTTTGAAATGCATTGAAAATAAGATGGAGGGGATCGCTGGGGGGCTCAGCGGTTTAGCGCTGCCTTCAGCCCAGGGTGTGATCCTGGGGACCCGGGATTGAGTCCCACGTCTGGCTCCCTGCATGGAGCCTGGTTCTCCCTCTGCCTGTGTCTCTGCCTCTCTCTCTGTCTCTCTGTCTCTCATGAATAAATGAATAAAATCTTTAAAAATAAAAAAGAAAATAAGATGGATTGCTGGATAAATGAATGATGTCAACAATGGCAAAATCTAGGTGATTGAGTATGTGGGTGTTCTTTGTGTGGTTTACTCAATTTTTCTGTATGTTTGAATTTTTCTTTATAATATGTTGGAGGAAAGTCACTTGGAACAGTTCTTTCCTGTGTGGTTTTATTATTGATTTGATATACAGCCAGGTTTATTTGTTTTCAGCATTGTTTACTTTTTTCCTCTATTTTTAGAATATGTAAAGTATTTAATGGTTCAAAAGTCAAGCCTAATTTAATATGGGGAATTGCTACTTCACTGAATCTTGTTTAGTTGTGATCATAGAATAACAAGTTACAATTGTAATAATGGTTCTTTATATTAATGGCTTATGTGCCCACATTTTATGTATATGTAAGCAACATTAAAATGCAAGTTGATGTCTGTTGAATCTAGTATAACAGACTTGAATTTTTTTAAGCCAACCCATATAAGAAATATATACGCAAGGCCACCTGGGTGGCTCCGTCAGTTAAGTGTCCACCTTTTGCTCAGGTCATGATCACCGGGTCCTGGGATCGAGTCCTACGTTGGGCTCCCACTCAGTGGGGAATCTGCTTCTCCCTCCTCCTCTGCCCCTCCCTCTGCTCATGCTCGCTCTCTCTCTCAGATAAATAAATAAAATCTTGAAAAGAAATACTCAGAAGCCGCATTTCTGTTTCTACCCCCTTGATTCCCTTGTAGGTGATCACTTTATTAGTTTTTTGCTCATCCTTCTAAGTGTTTCCTCTTACAAAGATAAGCCAATAGACCTGTATTCTTATTTCTCCTTCTTCCTTACTCAGGAAGTTAGCATGATGGATATACTGCTTCACATTTTGTTTTTAGTTTGTTTCCACTTGGTCTGTCCTGGAGATCATTCCCTGTCAGTGTCCATTCCCTCCTCTTTTATGGCAATATGGAGTTTTCCCTTCCTCATTCTTCGTATTCCTGCTACATAGACTCCGTTGTATAGATGAACTGTGCTTTAGCTGAGCAGCTCTCTGTGGATGGACATATGGATCCTTTTCAGCCTTTTCCTATTGTAAACAATGCCACACTGTTGTTATGTATTTGTAGCTAATCCATTTTTAATCTCTGAACCCTTGTATTGTTTGTTTCTTTCTTGTTTGTGAACACTTCTGTTATGGTTTTATAGCTATATTGTCTTCTAGAATTTTTCCCAGAATATTATATTTCCTCTAGGGACAGAATTGGTCCCTCTTCCATGTTGCTGGATCTCTTCCCCTGGCCCTGGAGAGCCATTCAGGTTGGGGACAAGAAGCCTGGGTAGTTGGCGCACTGCCTCTGCTCTGGTGGAGTCCCATTTCCTGTGGGGTCTCTCACCTAAGAGGGATTTGGAATTAGGAGTTCTGTTCGGGACAGAACAGGTTAACCAGAGTTGCATTTGCAAGGTAAGCAGACAGGAGTCAGCCTTTCTGCCATGGACCCTCAGAGGCCAGATAGAAGTGGGCTTCACCTGGGCTGCTGTCCACCAGGAGCTTTGCAGGGAGGAAAGGAAAGTTCCAGCCATAGATTTAGAAAAGACCCCTTGGTTTCTTGAATACCAGAAAGTGGCACCTAGCCACTCAAAGGGTGCTCCACCGACCAGCCCCAGTATCATTAGCCTCACTTTGGAGCTTTCTGGAACTGCCCTGCTGCAACCTTCTCAATGACAATATGATGCTCACCCAAGTGATCCATGGAAGTTTGAGGCGCACTGCTTGTCCCTGGTCTGCGCTGCTCTAAGAGCCTCTTTTGGGTTCTCACTGGCACACGGGCTCCCATTTCCTTTGTAGTACATTGTGCACTGTTCCATTAGTCAACATATTCCTCCTACTTCTAGCATCTAGAAATTTGTGAAATATATCCGTTCAGAAGTCTCCTTGTGGTATCATCTCTGTTGGAGGTTTCTTCCTCTTTATACATCTGTACTTTGTTTCTTCAAGATTTGAAGGGCTAGGTAGCAAATACATGTATATATTTGGTCTTTGTCTAGTGAAGGATTTTTAGCAAGGACCTAGCTGTAATGTGGTGAACTTCATCAGAGGCGATAGGGACAGAAGCCAGATTGGAGTGAGTGGGAGGTGAGAGAGTAGAGACCAGGTATATACAACTCTTTTTGAGAAGTTGTGCCATGATGAGGACCAGAGAAATGAGTGTAGGGTCGAGGTCAATGGTGTTACAGAGGGTCTTTTTCAGAAGGGTGGCTATGAGAGCATGTTTATGTGGGGGGCAGTGGGGGAGACAGAGCCCTAGAAGAGCAGAGTCCTTGCATGGAGGGTGGGCTTTAGGTGGGAACTTCCTCTTTGGTAAGGGTGGGGAGGGTAGAAGTCATATGGATCCTTGGTTTAAGGTTCACTAGTCTGTTGAGAATTAGAACTTGTATAGTGCTGGAGGCCAGAGGTCCAAAATTCAGGTGTCACAGGGCCCCACTCTTTCAGGAGGCTCTAGTTAGTAGAGGATCCTTCCTGCTCTTCCAGTGGCTGGCAGCTACCTGGCAGTCCTGGATGTTCCTTGGCTAATGGTCACATCACTGCATCTGATGCTTCTTTTTTTTAAGATTTTATTTATTCATGGGGGAGAGAGAGAGAGAGAGGCAGAGAGGCAGAGACACAGGCAGAGGGAGAAGCAGGCTCCATACAAGGAGCCCGATGTGGGACTTGATCCCGGGTCTCCAGGATCAGGCCCTGGGCTGAAGGCAGCGCTAAACTGCTGAGCCACCCGGGCTGCCCGCATCTGGTGCTTCTATCTGCACTTGGCTTCTCACCCTAATCCAGGAGGAGCTCATTTTGAGATCTTTCACTTCACCACATCAGCAAAGACCCTTTTCCCAGATAAGGTCACATTCAGCGGTCCAGGTTTAAGACATGTATGTACCTTTTTGTGGCTACCATTGAACCCACCTGTCCATCACCAGGGTAGAAGGTCCTAGGGAAGGCCAGGAGTCCCCCACAGAACAGTTTTCAGTGGAATCCAGGCTATAAGCAGAGGGACAGTAGCCAGCCATTCAGTTCTATTTTGTGTAGCATGACCACAGTATTTTAGCTAACAGAGCTCATGGTAGACTTAATGAGCTATTTATCTTGCCTGAGTGGTCTTTTTAAAAACATTTTTAAAGATTAAAAAAAAGTCTTTATTCATTCATGAGAGACACAGAGAGAGAGGCAGAGACACAGGCAGAGGGAAAGGCAGGCTCCGTGCAGGGAGCCCAATGTGGGACTCAATCCCGGGACTCCAGGATCACACCCTGGGTTGCAGGTGGCGTTAAACTGCTGCACCACCGAGGCTGTCCCGGAGTGGTCTTTATACAGCACCCCTGTAACTCCTGGGTGTCTGGCTGCCACAGTTTGGGAACTGTAACAGAACAACCTTATTCACTGGAAAGTTTGTGTAGGTAAAATCAAGAGTTCCTTTAAGTCTGTTCTCCTACTCCTGTACTTTGGGCCATGAGTAGATGTGGAAGTAAAACATTAAAAAGTGAAAGTGCAGGGCACCTGTGTGGCTCAGTGGGTTAAGCATCTGCCTTCAGCTCAGGTCACAATCTCAGGGTCCTGGGATCAAGCCCCATTTCAGGATCCCAACTCGGTGGGGAGTCTGCTTCTCCTTCTCCCTCTGTCCCTCCCCACTCTGTGCTCTCTCCGTGTCTCAAATCAGTAAAATCTTTTTTTGTCTGTTTAAGTGAAAGTGCTGGAGTGCCTGGCTGGCTTAGTGGGTAGAACATGTGACTCTTGATCTTGGGGTTGTGAGTTCAAGCCCCACGTTGGGTGTAACACTTTTTATTTTTTTATTTTATTTTTTTATTTATTTATGATAGCCACACAGAGAGAGAGAGAGAGAGAGGCAGAGACACAGGCAGAGGGAGAAGCAGGCTCCATGCACTGGGAGCCCGATGTGGGATTCGATCCCGGGTCTCCAGGATCGCGCCCTGGGCCAAAGGCAGGCGCCAAACCACTGCGCCACCCAGGGATCCCAATGTAACACTTTTTAAAAAGGTGAAAGTGCTTACAATTTTGCTCCTTTAAAAATGACTTTTTGAAGATGCACATACTCTGAAGCCTAGCCACAACTTTTTGTTCTTTCTTAAAGTCAGACAACTTTTACAGTAGCTGCTGCTGGTGCCCGAAAATGTAGCCCTGATCGTTTCTATCATCTGCAAAAGCAGAGCTCCTTCTTTGCATCCAGCTGAGTGCCTCCATACCCAGCTTCAATAAGCCTTTTTTGTCCTTGGAGGCACTCAGATGCCAGTGAAGGTTCCATCTGCTCCCTGGCCCAGACCTCCCTCGTATCCTCGCTCATCTCCTTCCCTATGTGAATGGCATGGGGAGTCGTCGTAATCCCCAGGCATGCCACCTTGACAGCTTCACCAATTTCATGCTTTGTCATATTCTGTTGTTGAAGCCTTAACACTGATGAAATTCAGTTATCACCTGCCACACAGCTGAATAGAGCCCCCTGACTTCGCTGGCCAGCATACTGCAGTTCGCCAGTTTCTCCTTGCCTCTCCCAACCTCCTCATCAGCCATCACACCTTCTGATACATCGTTTCCCAGTTCCTGGAGAGCAGGAAAGCAATCCAAAGGAGAACATCAGCAGGTCCTGCATCTCCTCACTAGCATCCACCTTTCCACCCCATACCCTCACTCCTCTCCTGGGCCCTTGCTCCTATTTCTGTTCCAGGCCATCTCTGCAGCCCTCTTCTGTGTCAGAGATTGATTGTTTCCTTGATGCTGGATCCTTCCCATATCCCTTGAAGCCTGATGCTACTTCTCCAATTTTGACAAAAGTGGCTCTTGACCCCACCACCCTTCCACCTTCTTTGCCTCCCTTTACCGGCAGGACTCCTCTCTCTCCACACACTTTCTTGAGCTGTCTGTAGTTGGCTCTTTGCTGACAGGAATGATGACCTTTGTGTCTTTAATAAACCCAGGAGTTAGTTGTTACTTCTCTTTCCTGACATGTCAGTATCAGCGATCTTGGTTATCCATGTGAGTCAGTCCCTTTCCTCCCTCGAGGCTTTTTGCTCAGTGAGGCCTACTCTGACCACCCTGTTTCTTCCAAACCACAGCTTTGGTCCCTTTCTAACAGAATAGGTGACTGACCATATTTATCTTAATTGTCTGTCATCCTTACTGGGACAGAACTCTGCAGGGCAAGATTGTCCATTGTATTCAGAGATCCTTCGTAGTCCTCAAGAGGTCCTTCATGAGTGTGTCCCCAAGTGATGTTGGAGGCCTTCGGGCTTGCACTTCTCCACCTTCACTCCTAAGGTGATCTTATCTAGCCCTCATGGCTCTCTATACATTTGCAAACCTCTGGCTACCAAATTTTTGTCTCCAGGCTGACCAGGCGTGCTGAGCTCCAGACCCATGCTCCTAGTGCCAACTTAATATCTGCTTATCTTCTAACAGGCTTCTCCAACTGTACCTCTTCAAACCTGGGCTTCGACACCCCCTCCGCACACAGTGCCTTCTCTTTCCCTGGTCTTTCCCTTCGCAATAAACAGCAACTCCATCTCCTTGCTCCTGTGCCAAAAGCCTGGTGCTAGTTACCCACATAGCTTCTACACCATATCCCATTTATCCACAGGCCCTGTTTGTTCTCCCTGACAACTCTCCTCATCTCACCTGGTCCCATCCTGGTCTAAGCTCCCAGCCTCGCTTCCTTTTGCCTGCATCTCTGTCCAGTGCTGCAGCATGCAGGCTGGAGTAGTATAGCACTCTTTTGATCAGGACCCTCCCTGGACCGCCCCCTCCAACTCAGAATTAGAGCCAAGGTTCTTACAGTGGCCCACAAGGTCTGGTGTGATCACCTCTCCTGCCACTCTCCTGTTACTCATCCACTGTGGCCTCCCTAGCCTCCCTTCCTGGACCCTCTGAGTATACCCTGCCCTTCCCTCTCTTGGGAACATCTTCCCCCAGGTATCACACAGCTCCCTTTTTGTCTCCTTCAAGTCTGCTCAAGTGTCACCTTCCACTCCCTGAAAGCTGACACCTGACTCTACTGCCTCTTTCCAGCCTCACACTTGTCACTGTCTGCTATATGCTGTCTTTTACTCATTGGTTTTATTTGTGTTCTCTCTCTCTCTCTCTCTCTCTCTCTCTCTCCCCCCCCCCCACCCACAAGAATCTAAGCTCCATGAGGGCAGGGATTTTCTAACCTTTTTCCTGCTGTATCTCCATGCCTAGAATCATGCATACTTACTTGTTGCATGGATAGATGGATGAATGAATTTTGTAGTGGGACCTGGCCCTAAGATTTTGTTTTATGCTGAAAGGGATAGAATAGAACGTAGCCTGCTCTGCTCTAGACTCATTAGCTTCTCTGTGGCCAAGAGGAACAGTTTTGTTTATGGGTTAATCAAACCTGCAGTCTGAAGTCAGAAGGTACATATAAAGGGCAGATATGTGGATTGGTTAGTTTGATTTACTTTTTGAGGATTTGCAGTTATCCAAAAACATGGAACAAATTGATGAAAGTCTAAATAACACCCACACAGTTCCCCCACTTTTTAAACATACGTCCTCTATGAGTGTATGATTTAACAGCATGCTTTTCCAATGCAGCTTTGCAAAACAGGGGAAATGAATTTTAAAGACGGTCAGGTGTCTTTGCAATCTGTGGCTTTGTATTTGTGTAACAACATTTGTGTTTTACCAACAGATGTGCTGCCTAAAGTACCCATGAGAATGGCCTTTATGGTTTTCCGCCTGACTGGACGGAAGCTCAGGAACTGATTCCTGAGAGGAGGCTGACACTGCCCACCCCAGCTCTCAGGCCTCAGGAGCCTGACCACTCCTCTTCTTGGGCCCTTAGAGACCCCTACAGACATCTGGTGCAGCCCCCATAGCCAAAAAAGATGACGGTCTTCTGGCATGTGGCTCTTTCCCTAGTGGATGTTGAGCTTCTGGAGCAGAGAGCCCATGCAACTCCTTGGGACCTTCCCCTCTGTAGTACAGTGCCCAACATGAGCGGCTGATGGACTCACTTCTGAGTGTCCCAAGACCGGTAAGGGGCAGAATTCCTGGCTCACCACATGGCCTCCAAGCCACATATATGTATGCCTGCTACCTGGGCCTCGTGTCCAGGCTCACTCAGCAGGCTTGGGCTGCTCCTTTTCCTACTTGGTGGCTATAGTTTGGGAGAGCAAAATGCTCTGGTTAATTGAACTTTTGGAGTCTCAGCAATTCGAACAATGTTTTTGTTTTCCTTCTGGTCAGGTTATGGCACCCACTACTATGAAGGCAAGGAAAGGACTCTGGTGTTGTAAGAGGTAGTGTGTTATGTCATTAATTGTTTCACTTTCAAGCTTTTTATATTTCTTTCAGTAAAGCAAATTTTCTTTGAATAAATAATACTGGGAGCTTATCACACAGAAGGCATATGTGTTGTCCTCAATACATTCTGAATTATCTGAGTTTATTTTTGTCTCTCAGATTCACTTATAAACAAATCAAAAGCTGCACTTTTAGCCAAGAGAAATAGGAAGAATTTCAGAATATCGTCATTTTTCAATAGCTTGAATTATAGTGATTGTGATAAACTTGATGAAAAAGCCATGTAACAAGTAAACCTCACATGTGGTTTATTGTGAACATTTTGGTGTGGTATTTGTTTATTTCTAAACTCCTTGATACCTTTTTTGGTGTCGAATCCCCGTTTTGTGGATCTTGGGTAGAGGTGGACCTTAGCTTCTACTTAAGAAAGCCTAAGATGGGATTGTCCTGTGCCCTGAAGTCTGGAGGTAGGGTGTTCGTGCCCATTGCAGTGGCTCCAGAAGTATCTGGGATCCAGGGCCCCTCCCATCTTTTTCCTCCATCACCTAAAGCAGGTGCCTTCTATCCTCAAAAGTTGCCCATGGTCACAGGATGGCATTTGCAGGTCTAGCCATTGCATCCTCCTTTCCAGGTAGGAAGAAGGAGGCATGGAGGAAGGGCAGAAAAGCACTTGTGGGCTTACTGTCCAGTCCCACTTAGTAACTTTCATTTCTGTCTCCACATCTGTTAGTTTTTACTGAGGAATGAACAGTGGTTAGAACAGCAATCATTTATTTCATACTCATAGGTCTAGGTCAACTGCCAAATGGGCTTCAGATCTGGTCCCAAGCCCATCATTCCAGGAACCAGGAGGGAGAAACAGCTGCTAGGGACAATCTCTTCTTAGGCGAATGTCATCCCCAAAAGGAATGAGCAGAGACACAGAAGCCACTTAAAGTCTCTTCGTCCTCAGTCTCATCAATGGAAGCCAGACATGTGAGCAAGTGCAGAGCCAGCAGGCAGGGACATGAGCTCTGCCCATGGTCCATGGGGCAAGAGCAGGCATGAAAAATAGGAAAGGCAGTGCCCTCGGCCACTGTCTCATTGGCCAGAATGTCATCCCAGCTCTGCTGGGAAGCTGGAAAATACCTTTTCTTAGCTGAGCTTAGGGTCTTGTTACAAAGGCCTACAGTGAACCTCGGCATTGAGGGGTAGCTGGTAGGGCCTGCTGTGACAGATATTCCCTCTCCTTGCTCCCTGGAAACTAGGGGTTGGTAGCGAGACTTAGGCTCAGCCAAACCCATGCTGCACTCAGGCACTCTGACTCTTGAAGGGCAGTGAGAGATAAGTCATGGTAGTGGCACATGCATCAGGAAGCCAACAGTAGCAGCTGATCCAGCAATGGGGCCCCTTTAGTACAACTGTGGCTGTGTTTTCAGTTGTGCAGCTGCTTTTCTGGGCTTAGTTCACTAGTCGTCTCTCCATTTTCAGATCTGCCAAAGAACTCCTTTGTGATTGAAGTTAACTAGAGGTGGTTTCTGTTGCTTGCAACCGAAGACCTTGCTGCAGTGCATGGGGTCTAGGCAAGGTAAAAACATGCTACTTTCACAGTTTTATCTTAAGTATAGTAGACAGGCATAGGTTTTTGAACTTTACGATTAAATCCCAGCTCTCACCTACTAGCTGTCAAGTCACTTTTCCCTCTTTGAGCCTCAGTGTTGCCTTCAGTAACATTGCTTTGCAGTGTTGCTGAGCACTGAGTGAGATTGTAAAGTGATGATTATGAGAGCGTTGGGAAAATGTCCTGCTCTGAACTTTTGGATGAACTATATTGTGTTTGGGTCATGGGCTTGTAATGTAGGAGTGCTGGTAGTGCCTCAGAGGGTCCTTCTGGAAAGCGGACGAGGAAGGGCAGGAAGCACCACTAGTGCCCGCTTTGAGCAGGGCTCTTGCAGACCCCAGCCTCCGTCAGAGCACCGTGCTCGACAAACAGAGGCTATCTGGTGAGTGAGTGAATGCATGCATACTGGGTGCAATTTCATAGGACTTGGGTGAGTCTGAAGTGTTTGAATATTGCAGCTGCAGATCCCCATCCAATGAATCATCCTAGACTTAATGCTTCTGACTGGTCACTGGGAACAATGATCTTGGGCTGTTGCACAGTTGTTTATTGTGAGTTGGGGATATTTTTAAATTTCCTTTTCAGTCTAGACTTGCATACAACAGTTTTTATTGCTAACTTACCACTAGTAACACTAATGAACAAAGAGTGAGAACAGGAAATTTAGAAGAGAAGAGATATAGGTGGCCAGTGAAGACAGGAAAAGAATTCTGCCTCAGTGAACAGAGACACAAATGAAAACAAAGAAGATGCCATTTTCACTTACCAAATTTGTAAAAAGTAATAAAGGAAGAAGGAAAGAGAAGACCTAGTGCCTGCTAATACTGGGGTTTGCTCCTGCCACACAGCTCACTCCCCACCTCCAGGGCTGGCTTGCACACCCAGCCAGGTGACGTCCTTCCTTGTCTGCAGGTGTGCTTGGATCTGCTATTGAGTGGATGAGCCATGCACATGGTTCTTAACTCAAAGTGCACACCATAGGGTAACCCTTGGTCTGTGCCACCCTGGCCCCTCTGCAGGGAGCAGCTGCTTCTGGGGTCTGATAGATTTCCTGTGAGGTGTCCTATACACGTACACACAATTTGAAACCTAATTTTATGTTCCCTGCACCTGCTTGGGTCAGTGTGGCTAAGGTATATTTTTGTCCATTTTGTCTGTGTTACTAAATATACTAGCATGAAGTTGTGCATAACTTTTATAAACTTCTGCAACATCTGTATTTATGTCTCCTTTTTCGTTTTAGTATTGTTTACTTGTACCTTCTCTGTTTTCCTTGTCTTGGTAGAATTTTGTTGGTTTTATTACCTTTTCAAAGAGCGAACTTGTGGGCATTATTGTCCTGTATTTACTATGCATCTACAACTCATTATACTCTGCTTTTATTTTTGTCATGTCTTCTACTTTCTTGGAGTACATTCTCTGGTTTTCTTTTTCTCTCTCCTAAAATTGTAAACTTAGCTCATTGATTTCCAACCTCCTTTCCAAATACAGCCATTTAAAGCTGACCTGCAAACTATTTCAGCTGTATGCATCAAGTTTTGATGTGTAGTATCATCACTTTAAGTCATCTAAAAGGGTTTTTCAGTTCCCTTTATGCTTCTTTCTTTGACACCCCCCCCAATTATTTAGAAATGTGTTTTAAATTTCCAAGCATGTGGCTTTGTGGTTTGTTTTTGTTACTATTGTAGAAAAATCAAGTTCCAGCTAAACTGAGAAGGTGATCTGTGTGACAGCAGCCCTTGTAGCATGTTGAAAAGTGCATGGCTGCCTGAATGGAATGTGCAGCCGCCAGGTGGAAGTGCAGGAGCCCATACAAGCTCATCACCTCAATCTTGTTCACTGGGTTATGAAAGTATTCTCTCTTCTTACTGTCATTTTGTCTATTTGATTTACTCACTGTGGGAGAACACATGTCTCAGTATTCTGTGCTACTGGACACGTCAGTTTCTTCATGGGCTTTGTTAATTTGGGCTGTATTTATTTTGAGGCCAGATTTTCAGTTTTTGAAACAGTTTTATCTTCCTGGTGAATTGAACCCTTTGGCATTATGAAGTGACTGTATGTGCTTTTGCCTTGAATTTTACTTCATCTGATGGTTAGTAGCACTGCACCACCTGTGTTTTTGGTCAGCACTGCCACTTTTCATTTTCTTCTTGTGTTTTTATGGGTTAGAAATGGCTCTTGAAAATGGCAAATAGCTGGATTTTTAAAAAATTTGTTCTGTTTACATCCATTTAATTGCTAATGTGTTTAGATTGTTCATACCATTTTATTTTGTATGCTCTGTTTTTCCACACTTTCTGTTCTTTATTTTTTCTTCTTTCTTGCCTTCTCTTGGATTGAAGTTTTTTTTTAAATTGTGTAAAGATACACATAATATTTACCGTTTTGACTATTTTTTTAAAAAAGGTTTATTTATTTATTAAAAAGAGACAGAAAAAAAAAAAAGAGACAGAGACCACATGAGCAGGAGGGGCAGAGGGATAAAGAACCCCAAGCAGACTTTATACTGAACATGGAGCCCGACGTGGGGCTTGATTCCAGGACCCTGAGATTATGACCTGAGCCAAAACCAAGAGTCAGACACTTAGCTGACTATGCCACCCACACACCCCATCTCGATCGTTTCTAAGTGTACAGTTCAGTGGCATGAAATACATTCTCATTATTGTGCTACTGTCTCTCAGATTGAGGCTTCCTTTTTTTTTTTGAGAGAGAGCAAGCGAGAGAGAGCGTGAACATGTGGGAACAGGGGAGGAATGGAGAGGGAGAGGAAAAAATCTGAAGCAGATGCCCTGCCCTGCTGAGCACGGAGCCTGAGATGCGGATCAGTCTCAAGACCCCGAAATCAAGCGTCAGACACTTAACCGACTGAGCCACCCAGGTACCCCTGAACGTGGTATTATTAATGAACGGATATTTCTGTAAGCTTCAGGAACCTTTGATCTTCCAGAAGGTGGTCCCATGGACTGTCGATGTGTTGTCAGACATCCGAAGTTAGCTGGGCAGGTCCTTTTCCACCCAGATGTTGCCCCTGCCCCACCCCCCGCCTGAGGAGCCTCCCGTTGCCCACTGTTCAGTCCCCAGGTAAGTCTTTGGGTTTCAGCTGACATCCCATTAGGTGGCGACAGAGAGCACTAAAAGCAAGTTTGAAGGAAATAAAACTTGTTTTGTTCATGTTAGAAAAGGCACATGAGGTCTCCGTGCACATTAGTCAGATTTAACCACACAAGGCATTGGAAGGTTTTTTTTTTTTTTGCCCTTTTTGCTCCCTCCTATTCTCAACCCACTGCCTCCCCCAAAATAAGGTGGATAGATCAGAAGACCGAACAGCTAAAACCCATGTCCTCCGGTCTCTGTCGCATTTGGTAGCAGCAGCAGTCATGTAAGCTGGGAACCTGCCTCAGCCTTCACTGCCCACAATCCTTTATTTCTCCCACCTCTGTCTTCTATGTCCCTTCCTCCCTGAACCTAGTTCAAGTCTTCATCTCCAGGACTCCTGCAGTAACTTGCCAACACTCCTACACGTTTCTCTCTTCCATGAGGTCCCTAGAGTCAAGTCTCACTCTCCTGCTTTAGCCCCAAGAATGGTACCCCTGTCTTCAAATGGCATCGGGGCCCCTGCTATGACCCTTGCTTCTTTCTGTCATCTTCTGTTGCTATTCTTTTTCTCATATGTGTACCCCTCGGCTACACAGAACTGCTCTCATACTCCTGGCTATGCCCATCATTCCCTTGCCACACTTACCCCTCTTACTGTTGAAGATTCAGTTCAGGTATCTCTTCCTGAAGAGAACCCTTACTAAGCCCCCAGGCCCTATCCTCGTGCACTCCTGGTTCACTGCCAGTACCCATGCTGAGAGAGCAGCCTGCTGACTGTCACAGCCCATGGACCTCAGACAGGAGGAGAAGCTGTGTCCTCTGTTCAGGATCCATGTTCTCATAAAAAGCATGCTGTAAGACTCATGCCGCTCGGCTTTCCAAGCCCACATACTCCCTGTTGCAGACTTGTTCACTGCCCAGACCATCCTCCTCTGCTGAGAATTTGATGCCAGGCCCACGTCTTTGTCTCTCTGTCCCAGTCCCTTCCATCCCACAGGTGACTTAAGTGTGCATGTAGATGGCCCTTAACCCCTCCTCTGTTCCAGTGACTTCTACCACCCACTGCCTTAATCACAGCCTGGAATTTGTCATCACTGGAAACCACTCTACCCACAGAGTTCTAACAGACAGCTCCACTGGTGACAAAGACTTCCTGTGCTCCTAGCTCACAGATTCCACCCTCCCTGGGACCCTGTCAGTTTTCTCTCTCATGACTCATGCCCATCATCATACGAACGTATTTTAGAATTTCCCATCTTCACTGAGCACTCTTTCCTCAGCTCCCACCCAGTTTTCTGTTAGCCCTTTGGCCAAGCTCTTCAAGACTTGGCTACTCACCTTCCCCCTTTTTAACCTCCTACTCTGCTCAGCCCAGTTCATGGAAGTTTTCTTCCCTCACAGTCCACAGAGCAGTCTTGTTAGCCTCCTGTGGATGTCCATGTTGCCATGGCCAGTGGTGAGTCTTCCTCTTGACACTGGTTGTTCCCTTCTGGAAACCCTTCCTTCCTTGTGTCTGTTTGGGGATACCGCCCTTTCCTGGTGCAGCGTCACTTGCTTAATTTTATTTTCTTTGGACACCTCACCTCACATCTAAGCCCCCTTCTGTGTTTGAAGGAACTCTCTCCACACCTTAAGAATTTGATGGGAGAGGGGCAACCTGGGTGGCTCAGCGGTTTAGCACCTGCCTTCAGCCCAGGGCGTGATCCTGGAGACCTGGGATGGATTCCCACATCGGGCTCCCTGCATGGAGCCTGCTTCTCCCTCTGCCTGTGTCTCTGCCTCTCTTTCTCTCTGTCTCTCTCATGAATAAATAAGTAAAATCTTAAAAAAAAAAAGAATTTGATGGGAGGCCAGGTGACCTGACCAGTTGCTTAAACACTAGATGCTTCCCTTTTTAATTTCTCTTTTAGCCAGGGCAGCAGTCAGCAAACTATATCCCAAGGCCAAACCTGGCCTACTGCCTGTTTTTGTAAATAAAGTTTTATTTCAACCCAGCTCTACTCCTTCCTTTATGCATTATCTGTAGCTGCTCTCCCACTAAAGCTGGCAAGTTCAGTGTCTGACAGAGATCATGTGGTCTGCAAAACAGAAAATATTTGCTGTCTGGCCCTTAACAGAAAAAAATTGCCTGAGTCCTACACAAGGGTATGGGTGTGTGCCCCATATGCTGGTCAGACCCATCCTCAGAGAGGATCAGGAACAACAGAGGAGCCCTTGCTCGGCATCTGGGCTGCAGAAAACACAAGTTGCTGAGCTACATAGTGGCCATGGTGCTGGTGGTCACTGCTGCCCCCTGCAGAGTGGCAGAGGCAATGCTAGCTGCCCTATGTCAGCCTGGCAGCAGGATTGAAATACTGTTTCTGGCCAACTAAACTCAAACCTGTTCCTCCAGCCCTCTAAGGATAATCTGGCCACCAGTAGCCTATTTTCCTTAATTATTTTTATTGTGGTAAAATATACATAACAGAATTTACTGTTTGAACGATTTTTAAGTTTACAGTCCATTCATATTGTGGAAACATCACCACTTTCTTCCTTCCAGTAGCCTATTAATCAAGGCTTTGCCTGCATAAATCAGCTAGAGTTGGTCTCTCTCACTTGCCACCAATACTCAGGGCAGATATACCTGATTGTGCTTCTTCCTCGCTTCTCTTCCTGTCTCCTTTGCTGACTTATTCTCATCGCAGCTACAGATAGTGGGGGGAGGACTGTCCACACTTGGCGTCCATGGGGCCCTCTTTCACTCACCTGCCTCTTCGGACATCTGTGCTGAGGACCCCTGGATGTCTGTGTCTAGCCCAGAACTCTCCCCTGAACTGCAAACTCATATCCAGCTTCCCTTTAGATCTTCAGAAGGTAAACTGTCTCAGTGTTGAAAACATCTCATTTGGAAAGCAGAACCCTTGATCTGTGCCACCCCTGCCCACAGTACACATATGCCCTCTACTGCCAGCACCTACACCACCTAATTATCCGCCTAGATAGACTCTGCAGTGGCCCCGTATGGCAGGTGTGGAGGTCGCTGTGCTGGGAGTGCAGTCAGCAGACAGCCTCCAGTTCCTTTGGGCTCTGCTGGGCCTCAGCTGCAAAAACCTCCCCAAGGTCAGACTCCCGTTTCCAGGGCAGCACTCAGGTGACTGAGTGAGGTGGGGATACAACCTCCCCCCGCCCTGCCATCTCTGTCCAAGGTGCACAGGACCTTTATTGGGCTTGACACTTCAGTTTCTTCCTCTGCTCAGGTCTGCTTCCTGCTCCTTTTTTCACCGATGTCAATCCCTAATAAACATTTAGTACCCCAAACCATGAGCTCACCCTGCAGCACCTGCTATCTCTGCCCCCTCACTCCCCTTACATGCTATAACTTCATCATTAGGATGGGTTTTTTAAAACTGTTCAGCTGGTCATGTCACTCTTGGGAGTAAAACCCTCTGGGGGCCTCTTAGCCCTCTCAAAATGAAATCCAAAGTTCATTACCGCGAAGCAAAGCCAGCTCCCTGGGCATGTAGCCTATACAATGTCCGGGCCTTAGAAGAACCAGGCTTGGTTTAATGCTTTACTGGGGCTATCTCAGAATCCTCCATTTTTTAACAAGAGGTCCTGCATTTTCATTTTGTACTGGGTCCCGCAGATGACCTGGGCTGGCCTGCTTCATTTTGAATTCATCTTCCCTTCCTTGCTCACTTGGGTCCAACCCACCACTCTTGCCTTCCCTAGAACATGCCAGGTTGTTCCTAGGCCAGGGCCTTGGTTCTTGGTGCACCTTATACCTGAGCCCTACTTTATATGACCCACTCCCTCACTCCCCACTTCTTCAGATCTGGGTTCAGACTCCCCTTGGAGAGGCTTCCCCCAGGGATCAGACTCCTGCCCGTCTCTCTGACATCTCTGCTCAGTGTGTGTGCGCGCACACATGAATGCAGCACAAATAGCCCTGTCAGGATTTGAACTCATCGCAGGCTGACTGCCAAGCCTGTGCCCCTCACTGCTGTGCTGAGCTGCCCTGGAACTGTGTAGATGCTACACAGTACTGGTCTTCTGCTGTTTCCCCTCTTAGAAGTTGTTTACATTTGCATTTTCCTTCAAAGTGCCTGAAGCATTCTTTCTCTTATCCTTGAAGTTGAGGAGGTTGACCAGAGTCTGTCTCACTGTTAAGTGTTCCTTATCACATTTTCCTGGGAACACATTGTGTTCTTTCAAGGTGCAAATGTAGCTCATCTTTGTTTCAGGTCTGTTCTCTTATGTTTTTGATAGCATCTTCTGTTCCATTTTTTGGGTTCCCTACTACAGGGACACAAATTATCCTTATGTTGGATTGTCTTTGTGTCTCTTCCAATGCTATTAGCTTTCCTCTAATTGCTTTAGCTTTTGTTTTTTTGTTTTTTTGTTTTTTTCATCTGCATTCACTGTCTGATTTGATTTTCAGCTATATGTATTCTGTTTCTGGCTGTTTTTAAATGTACTTATCAGTTCCATAATGATGTGTTTTGGTCTGCAATTTGTTTGTCTAAGTTGAGAATTTGTCCCTTTCATCATACTGTGTTTTATCATCTCATCTTTGAGTTCTTATTGAGAACATGCTCTTACAAAGGTTGCAAAGAATTTCCTTCTCTTCCTTGTAGCATATTCTCTTCTTGGTGGAAGACTGCCTTTCCTGAACCATTCCCCCGCCCCTTTTTTTCTTTTGGCCATAATATGTTTGCAGAGTTACCATGTCATTTCCAGATACTCTGTTTGCTTTGGTACAGCGGGGGCGTTCTTGGCTTTTTCTTCCTAGTCTCTTGGCATCCTATCTAACTGCTTTCTCCTCTGGGCTATCATGAACTTGGTATTGTGTGGTCAGAGAGAAGTTGCACACTGGGGGAGCTGCACCCTTGGGTAGTCTTTGGCAGTATCTGGATTCTTTCCTGTCCCAAGAATTAATTGTGTTAAATGTCTTATACCAAGGTTCATTCGAGCTGCTTGAGGGACATATATGCCATTCCCACGGGATGCAGGAAAGGGCAGGCCCCAGGCTCTGGGTGGTTCCCTGGGTCTTTATGTACCCAAGAGCGGTCACCTCCCACAGAGCCCACCTGGCTTGCTGGGCACCTCCCAGCAGGAGATTCTATAGTTCCTGGGTCTAAATGGAAAAAGTGATAGACTCCCACTCAGTTGCTTCTCTCCAGCTTATTGGCTAAGGTCTTTGGGTATTTTTGGCTCCCCAGCATGGCTTCTGGGGTGAGACACGGGCAGGAGCACCAGTAGGCTGCTGGGTAGGTTTTATGTCCTTTGCCTTTGTTTGATGGAGTCTTCCCTTCACACCTCCTCACACCTTTGTTTCCTGGTTTTATTAGGGACTGGGAGAGGGCAAGTCTGTGGGAGGTTTTAACCAGCCATTTAAAGCTAATTCTCTAATCCTCGTGGAATCGACTCTGTTGTGTGGCGTGTGATGCAATGGTCGGCCCTGTTCTCTGTAACGGCCCTGTTCTCTATACTTCCTCTGGCTGTTCACAGATTCTTATTCTAGGTAAATGTCAGGCTCCGAAGGGAGTTCCAGTAGGCTCTGGACTGGAAGAACAGTATTCAGTCTTCCCATTGTATTTTCTCCCTGGTTAGTGTTTAGACATAGGGAAGTAACTGAATTTGCTGATATTTGTCTTGTCACCAGATGTGTTACTTTTTTACCCAGTCCCCAGAGTTGTTGACGGGGTAGAGATTTAGTCCCTCCTGCTTGTCCAAAGCTTCCCCATGGCTTTGAATCCCTGTCATCTGGGCAGCCCCAGTGGCCCAGCGGTTTAACACTGCCTTCGGCCCAGGGAGTGATCCTGGAGCCCCGGGATCGAGTCCCACATCAGGCTCCCTGTATGGAGCCTGCTTCTCCCTCTGCCTGTGTCTCTGCCTCTCTCTGCCCCCTCCTCACCTCAAATAAATAAACAAACAAACAAACAAACAAACAAATAAATAAATATCTTTTTTTAAAAAAAGAATCCCTGTCATCCAAAGCCAGGGTGGTGTAGTATAGAGGCCCAGGGTGCTGCTGGAGAGGTTGGTAGGATCTCCATCCATATCTGTGTATCTCTGGATGTTCCAGCCATGCAGGCTCACTGGAGCACTGCAGCCCTTCTCTGCTGGCCCCCTTCTAATCAGTGCCCTGGGAAACCTCTCAGCCCTTACTGGCCCTTCCAGGTAAGGCACTATTTCAGGCCCTTCCATTTGCCACCAGTAAACTAAGCTGCACTTCAGCTAGTCTGGCTCTAAGGTCCTGTTGTTCTTGAAGACTTCCTAGGGCTCTTTAGGGGAATCCTATCTGCAGTCATCCCTGCTGGGTCCCTCCTGTGCTCCCATGTTTGAGTAGGGCAGAATTGCACAAACAGTACTTCACTCACATTGAGTGAAGCCGCACGGTTTCTACAGCACTCTCAGAGCGCTTCAGCTGTTGGAGGCACCCTTATTTGCTAGTGCCGACAGAGACCCCCCCCCCCGCTATTTTTTATATTTTGTTGGCCATTTCAGTGGGCTCAGGTGTCATCGCTGGGAAAAAAGAAGTTTGTTAGGAATCCATATAGGTGCCCTACACTAGTGAGAGGTACAATAAGGAAAACACAAAGTGAACTCTTACAGAGATTTCTTTCCCATTACTAGAGATTTCTTTTCCACCCCTTTTCCCCCAAAAAACACAGTGCCTCTCTTGAAAATTTATTTTGGCAAATATTCTGTTCTTCGATAAAAGCAGCCAACGCTTTGATAAAAGCTTGTAAAACTTAACTACATAAAGAATGGAGGTAAGAAGAAAACAATATCAGCAGAAAAGTGGGAGAAGCAGCAGCTGTGGGAATGTATTGCTGGGGACCAAAAAGGCAAGTATAATGTAAGTGCCTATGCAGACTGGCTGTTGGTATCGTGAGGACTGGACAGTGTCATGGGGGCACTGCAGGCCAGGTGTCCAACCACTCATGCAGAGGATAAACATGAGTGCCCATGGTGTGTAGGAGCAGAGGCATTGGGGAATAGGATGGGAGAGAAGTTGCTAGATGTGGAAGCTCAAGAATGGAGAGCAAATTCTAACAGTATAGGCTTTCCAGGGGAAGAGAGAAAATAGCAGAAACATCAGTAATAAGGATTGGGTTCTTGGTTTTCTCCGGTTCTTATCTCATCTGGCCAGTTCCCTCTACAGTTGCCTTCATGGGGACAGGTGGTGGGGAAGCCAACCTGCTTGGGTTTCAGTCATGATCCACAGCTTCACCACCTTTACCGCCTTAGACCCTTTCCTCCCCCACCCCACCCCCCACCGCCTCAAGCACTCTCACATTGTCAGGCCATAGTGTTGCCATTGCATCTATATTCTGGAGTTCTTCCCCTACCTCTCAGTAGCTCCCCTTTTACAACATTCATCAAAATTGCTATGATTTCAATATTGACTCTGCCCAGAAGATGGTCAGCACCAGGAGAAGATAAATGGATGCAGGTAGGGGGGTGCCTGGGTGGCTCAGTTGGTTAAGCATCTGACTCTGTTTAGGTTCAGGTCATAATCTCAGGGTCTTGGGATCCCCCCTCCACCCCTGCATTGCTCCACACTCAGTGTGAAGTCTGCTGGAGATTATCTCCCTCTCCCTCTGCTTCTCCTGCTCGTGTGTGTGCGCGTGTACTCTATCACTCTTGTTCTCAAGTAAAATCTTTAAAAAAAGAGAAATGTATGCAGGTAGAAAGCTTGTGTTCTTGCTGTAGCATTCCTGGCCCTAGCACAACTCATCCTCAGTACCTACAATGTGCTTAAAGAATGTTAGCTACTGAATGAGTGAGTAGGTGAGACATTGCCTTGTGCCACTGCCTGTGGTCTTGCTGTGATGACTTCTGTTTAAAGCTTGACCCTGCCGGCTAAGCATTCCAGAATGGAAGCAGTTTCTGCTGCCATACTTTACTCCTATCTAGTTCCAGACCGTTTTCATCAACCCCAAAGGAAACCCTGTGGAAAACAGCCTGCCAGTTCCTCTAAAGGTTAATCATAGAATTCCCATTTGACCCAGTATTGCCACTCTGGGCATAGACCCAAGAGAATTGAAAACATATATCCATGCAAAAACTTGTACACAAATGTTCATAGCAGCTAGAAGGTGGAAACCACCCAGCTATTCGTCAACAGATGTATGGATAAGCAAAGTGTGCTGTGTCCTTACAATGGATGTTTTTCAACCATAAAACGGGATTAAGTTCTGATACATACTACAACATGAACGAACCTAGAAAACATGATGCTGAGTGGAAGGAGCCAGTCCCAGAAGGCTATATATTGTATGATGCCATTCATATGAAATGTCCAGAGTAGGCTATTCCATAGACATAGAAAACAGATTAGTAGCTGCTGAGTGCTGGGAGTAAGGCCACCTGGAGGAATAACTGCTTAATGGGGATGGGGTTTCCTCAGGGGGTGCTGAAATGTTCTGGAACTAGGTGGTCATGATGGTTGTACAACATTGGGAATGTACTAAGTGTTGCTAATGGTAAATTTTATGTTCTGTGCATTTACCGCAATAAAAAAAAGATTGATCAAATGCCCTCAGAATATTTAGCCAGCAACCCTCAACTTGGCTAAATGCCTGGTCATTAAACTTTTTTTATGTCATTAAGCTTCTTGAACTAAATTCCTTCCAACTGTCATGGTTACTATGTCCTGGGTTTCAGAGATGGCATTCACATCGGCTTGGTCTGGTCTAGCATATCACCCTCAGCCCCACGCTGGCCTTTTTCTCTCAGATGGACGGCAGAGCTGCCTGCCTGGGCTCTGTCTGTACCCAGACGGGGTTGCTTGGAGACAGCTGTGGGTTCTGAGCACTGCTTGGGCATCATAAATCCTACCTTTACAATTTGGCGTAATAGGCAAAGTCAGCTGTCGTTTTAGTGGGGTGTTATAAAAATTGAGATATAATTCACATACCATGAAATTCACGCATTTAAAGTGTACAATTCAGTGGCATTTAGAACATTCACAGTGTTGTGCAACCATCACTATCTGGTCCCAGGACATTATCACCAATAAAAAAAAAAATCCTAACCTCATTAGGAGTCACTCCCTATTACCCACTCCCCCCAGCCCATGGTGATGACTAATCTACTTTCTGTCTCTGGATTTGCCTATTCGAACATTTCATATAAATGGAATTATATGGTATTTGTCTTTTTGTGGCTGGCTCATGTCACTCAGCATAGTGTCCCCAAGGATCATGCGTGTTGTAGCCTGTGTCAGAATTTCCTTTCCTTCCTTTTTAAAGCTGAGTAACATTCCATTGGTGGATGGACTGTATTTTCCTTATCTGTTCATCTGTCAGTGGACCTTGGGTTGCTTCTACCTTTTGGCTACTGTGAATCATGGCACTATGAATATGGGTGTACAGATATCTGTTCTGGTCCCTGTTTTCAGTTCTCTTGGGTCTACATCTAGAGTAGAAATACTGGGTCCTGTGGGAACTCCATGTTTAACCTTTTGAGGAATTGTCTGACTGTTCTCCACAGTGGCAGTGTTTGTTTAAACCTGCTTTTCTTAGCTCATGTGTGATGGACTCATGAAGACTGTATGGCACCGGGTGCCTTCATTTGGGGAAAGATCTACCTGTCAAGAGCTGTATTTTATTTAGCTTTTCAAAACACAGATAGTTTCTCTTGCATCTTCTGAAAACTGGGGTATTAAAAAATACACTGAGGTCAGAGCCTCTGAACTTCAGGTTCTACTGCTATAGCCTTTGAGCTGAACCCCATTTGCTCTTTTGCTCCCCGGAGACCACTGAGACTCTCTTCCAGTGCCAGTTTGATTTCTCTCAGATCTTTAAAGGGGCTGAAGCTGGCATCTCAGAGTGTGGCTGCCTTTATTGATTCGTGCAGAAGAGCCTCCTTGATTCTGAGATTCTGCAGCTCATACTAAAGGTAGAAAGAATTGGAAGCACTGAGGGAATGACATTGCAGGATGGAAAGAGCCACTGCAAAAAGGCCATTTCTCTCCTCTGGTCCCTGACCATTCACCTGGGGAAGTGGCTACCACCTTGGCCTGATGTGTCATGGCCTTATCGTGGGACGTAGGCTCCTTCTGCAGCTCAGTGGAATGGGTGACTTGAAATGAACGGTGCTGAGAAATGCTATATCCTGAAATTGGCTTCATGCAAACATGACTGAAATGGGGCCGAGGATATTGCTGGAGCTCACTTTGGAGGGGGCTGGATTCTGATTCAAGGGAAAAACACCTTTCTGCTGCTTTCAACTGGCTTTGTAGTCTTTCTTCTTTAATCTGAAAGCCTCAGGGATTGAGTAGTCCCTCCTCAGTCGACATTGTCTGGCCAGCTGTACCTGCCAGCTGTTGGTTGCCTGCCCCCCTGTAGTGTACAGGAGCCTGGGGTCACAGGAGTGCCAGGTACAGCTTCTCAAGGCAGCCTTCTGCACAATTACTATAGGTTACTTTCATTATGAAAGTACAGGCAGTTCTTTCCATCAAACCCCTTGGGATACAGTAATTTGGCTCAAAAACAAGATTCCTGCAAACTCTGGTTTTCCTTCGCTAGATCAAAGAAAAGATTTGATCTAATGTTTGTGTTCTAGCAGAAAAATTGCTAGATGGTGTTTTATTACTCAAGAGCCTTCTTTCCTTCCTGGTAGATATTTAAGGTTTGTGAAGGCCTTTCTGTTTCAATGTGATATGTGTATTTCTGAAAAAAAATCCCTGTGTTCTACAAATCACACAATAAAAAGTAAGAGTCATTATGGGAAAAATGTGAGGGGTAGACCATGCCAAACCTATGTGATTTGGTAATCAGAGCTCATTAACAAAACCAGTGACAAGTCTGGTTAAAATTCTGGTTAAGAGACCTAACACAGGGATGCCTGGGTGGGTCAGTGGTTGAGCGTCTGCCTTTGGCCTAGGACGTGATCTCAGGTCCAGGGATTGAGTCCCACATCGGGCTTTCGCAGAGAGTCTGCTTCTCCCTCTGCCTGTATCTCTGTATCTCTCATGAATAAATAAATTTTTTAAAAATCTTAAAAAAAAGATGTAACAGGGTCACACTGAAGTGTCTGTTGGCATTTGTACCCAGTATTGCCATCAGCCGATCCTTTTTCGCTGCAACCCCCAGATTTGTGCTTCCTTCCATATGATGTACAGATTATATTACACAGTTCCTTTGACATTTAAAGTGGGGTCCTAGGCAGGGCTGCCTTCAGCAATGATCTTTTTTTTTTTTTTAATTTAAGTAACCTCTACACCCCAACGTGGGGCTGGAACTCACAACCCCGAGACCAAGCAGCAGATGCTTTTCCCACTGAGCCAGCCAGGTGCCCCTTGTGATGATTTTTATATGAACGTATACACACACACACACACACACACACGTACATATACATATATATATGTTTATGTATCCGTGTGTGTATATGTATACACACATATATAGCCTTGACACCTTTTATATATGTATATACATATATGTATATCTGTTTGTGTGTGTGTATATATAGCTTTGACACCTTCCCTTCATTCGCACTCACAGCTTCAAATAAAGCATAACACTGGAAAACATTATAGTTCTTTGAGCCACTAAAAGAAGGTACTTTATAAGATTTCCAGGTTTCCCTCTTAATGTATTCGTGTACTGTGATGGTATTCTCTTTGTTAGAAAACTCATCTGAAACTGCTTCAAAATATTACTCTCAACCTGCACAGCTTCCAGTTATATTTGATGTCATAACCTCCTTTTCAAACATGCTGCCATTTTAGTACCATATGCTTCCCCAAGTCATTGTTGCTCCTTTACACTCCGAAGTGCTGCTTGAGCCTGGCTCTCCTAAGAGCATTATGCTGCACTTTTGACCCTCAAGGAGCTTAGCACCATGCCAACATGGAACCAAGTTCCACGAATTCACATGGGGGAATTCACATTCCGCCAATGCCCCATGAGCACCCCTTTAGTGCCTTTGAACCAGAAGCCAGCACATGATTACTTGTTGCCTTCTGCTGTTCTCTTTCACCAGGAGCAGTTTGCAAACCTTTTCTCATGCTGCAGACAGTTTTGAAGACTCCAGTCTCACAGTTGAGGGGAATGCTCCTCTCTCTGGACTCTTCCAGTTGTTTCCTTATGTGGCCTCATTTACCCCTTCTTGCAGGATGGGACAGTGCTGATGCTCCTCATTCATAGCACTTCGGTCTTGGTCAGTGGTGATCAGTTTGACCACTTGTTAATGGGTCACCTGCCAAATTTCTCCATAGAACAGGACCCCCTACCTTCCTTCCCTTACTCTTGAAACTGTATATTCCTTACTTTTTCACTAGCTTACAAGTCAAGTGCAAGCAAAACTTTTTAAACAGCGTCTTCTGTAGTATCTTCTACAAGATGTTCAGTCTAGCATTTTTCGTAGTTTCCACAGGAGGAGTGTCTGCAGACCTGATGCTGATCCCTGGAACCCGCCCTTGCAGCATAGCCATCCTCCATACTTCTACCCCCATGACCCTGCCCTCCCTGTCGCTGTAGATTGTCACTGCCTGTTCTCCCAGGCCCTCACTGACTGCCCCAGTCTTGTCTCTTGCCAACCCAACCCACCAGTGCTTAGTAGGCTATGGTAGCACCTAGACTCATTTATTCACTTACTCAGACCGTGTCTGCTTTGGGTGCTAAGCTGGCCCTTGGTCCTCAAAGTTACTGGTCAGAGGCATACAGTCATCAAAAGAAGCAAAAGTAGTACAACCTCTGGGTTGTGATTGTTGTTTGGCACTCCTCTGCTTGGCGATGTGCGAGTGGAGAGATGACAATAAAGAAGGCATGCACCGTCGTGGGGTGGGGAAGCTGACCTACATAGTGGTGTGTTCCAAGTACACTGGGGGGGGGCATAGGGTGCCCTTGCTCATGGGGTTGGAGAAGGCAGGAGCTGGGAAGTCTCCTCAGAAGTGCTATCTTAACCCAAAAGAAGATGGGCGAGAGGGCCAGCCCAGAACCATTGGTTGCACAAGGTAGGTGTCATTAGTCACTCCTCCCTCTAGGGCTAGAACTATTGGTATCACTGCCTACTATCACTGGGAAGGGTGTCACTGTTTTTTTCATTACTTCTTTGTTTCCCTGACGAAACTGGGAGCTCGTGAAGACCAAAGAGTGATGATGCTAATTCTGCCCCATTTTCCCAGCCCCCAGCAGAGTCTGGCTCAGGGCGGTAGATGAACACACATCAACTCAGTCGTGACCTCAGACGAGTTCCCTCATGCGACCACACAAGGGAACTTTGTGTGCTTCCTTCTCTTTTCATCTGTAACCCTGAAGAGTTGGATGGGTGGTTTTTCTGGAGATCCTCTCAACTCCAGAATATATGAACTCGTTCAGTTCTGCTACTCATTTGAAGATAGAGTGTGCACGAAATATATATATATATATATATATATATATATATATGTATATATATATATATATATATAAACATATACATATATGGTCTCATTCAAGGCAGGATGAAGAAGACTTTGATTTCTTTGAAAAAGTGTGTGTTTCAGCTAACTCCATAATGCCCTGGTGAGGAGGCCTCTTAGGGAGTTGGGTCACCTTGGGACCGAGTAGGTGGATTACCTGTTTTGCATCATTTTTACCTCCAGTCCACAGCCAGTGGCATGGTTTCCAGGCTTCTTTGTGGGCATTTGTCATTTGTTTTTGCAGAGAAGTAGCAGTCAAAGTAACAAACCTGTGTGCCCCTCAATGCACAGAATTGAACATCACCATATTGTTGTAGCTGCTTCAAGTAATTTTAATTTAAAAGAACTAGGGCAGCCCGGGTGTCTCAGTGGCTGAGTGCCTGCCTTCGGCCCAGGGCATGATCCTGGAGACCCAGGATCAAGTCCCACATTGGGCTCCCTGCATGGAGCCTGCTTCTCCCTCTGCCTGTGTCTCTGCCTCTCTCCGTGTCTCTCATGAATAAATAAATAAATAAATCTTTTTTAAAAAAAACTAAAAAAATAAAATAAAAGAACTAGGGACAGGACACCTGGATGGCTCAGCGGTTGAGTGTCTGCCTTTGACTTAAGCATGATCCCTGGGTCCTGGGATCAAGTCCCACATCAGGTTGTTCTCGGGGGGCCTGCTTCTCCCTCTGCCTGTGTCTCTGCCTCTCTCTCTCTCTGTCTCTCTGATGAGTAAATAAATAAATCTTTTAAAAAAAAAAGAACTAGGGCGCCTGGGTGGGTGGCTCAGTCAGTTGAAAGTCTGCCTTTGGCCTAAGTTGTGATCGAGCCCCGCATTGGGCTTCCTGTTCAGCGGGGAATCTGTTTCTTCCTCTCCCTCTGCCTGCCACTCCCACTGCTTCGTGCTCGCATGCGCTCGCTCTCTGTCTGTCTCTCTCTCTCTGTCTCTCAAATAAATAAAATAAAAGAACTAAAATATTACAGATTGAATTAAAGGCCCTTTTATTCTTCATCTTAGGTGCTATTAAAAATTCATTTGTTAGACACTTAGGGTTTAAAAGGCAAATTTTGTTATGAATGTTTTATCACAATGAAAAACTTAAAAAAAAAAAAAAAAAAACAAAACAGTTCATTCAGGCCCAAGTCAAACTCTGAGCACAGCTGGGTCTCCTCTGTGGCTAGTATCAAAAAACTATGTTCTTCTCTCCTTGAACTTCTAGCCATGGATGTGGCTATAACCCCCATGTGTTCCTGGCCCAGGCTTTCCTGTCCTCAGTGGTACCACCATCCTTCCAGGCATTGGTGATAGTGCTTAACTCATCCCATCCCCTCACCCACACCAGGCTTTCCTCAGCTCTGTCACTCTACCTCCTGGTCATTTCCCAAATCCTCCACTGTCCCCACCCTGGGCCATGGGAGACCACTGAAGAGGCTTCTCACAGGTGCCCCCTGATTTCCACACAGCAAGTAGTGATCCTTTAAAGATAAGAGCTCTTGTCCCTTCCCCTGCCCAAGACTCCCCAGTAGCAATCTGACAAAGCCCTCCACATCCCCCTTGAGGCCGCTCTGCTGCCCAGAACCACCTTCTGGCACACAGCTGCATGATTCACCCCTTGCTTCTTGTAGGATTTTCTCTCTTTTCTCCCTCATTGTGATCCAGTCAGTTTGTTCTTTCAGATACTCACCTTGTCATGGTGTCATCTAGTGCAAGGAGTCCTTTTAGCCACCTCCTATGTCCTTTGACTTTCCCATCCTCTGTCCAAGCACTCCCCTGCCTTTCTGCCCTCACAGGCCACCGTAGAACCACAACCACCCACTTCTCCCAGGGCCAGCCTGGTTCCCTCCATGGATGCTAGACATGTTCCCTAACCCTGGGTGCCATATCAGGCCTTAAAATATGTCCCACCAAGGATATGCAGAGCAGTGTGGTCAGAGGTATTTGAAATAAATTTTCTCTTTGGTGTGGTATCAGTTTGATACATGGTTCAGTTTGTTTGTGTTTGCATTCAATACAGTAGGGTTTTGGTACTGTTTACTTTCTTTCTCATTTTGGTTATGTAAACTTTTATATGATTCAGAGAGGTCTTGCCTTGCGCCTATACCTTAGCTCGTTCCCACCCATCCTGGGACTAGGAAGTACTTCTTCCCTTGTTTCTCACGTGAAAGGCATCCTGTGATCTGTAGGAGATCCAGAGGTGCTCCTTCTCAGCCCTCTCAGGCTGCATGGCTCTCCATGCTGTAGGCATGGCATCGTCCATTCAGTACGTCTTTGTTGGTAGCTCTATGAGTTGTATGCAGTACTGGGTCAGGAAAAATGATGCCGTTAACAAATAATATCATAGACTTAACTGTTTGGCATTTCTGGGGGTGTGTCTTTTTAGGGTAGAGTTCTAGAAGGGATTGACCTTGATGGCATCGACACCCTTGATTGTATCTAAGAGGCATTCCTGGGATATGTGGTTTGTACTTGACCTCATGGATGGTTAAACTATTTGGGGAATATAAATGAGTGTTCTGGAGAAACCAAACCTTTCCCATGGGTGCAGTGTTGTCTGCCGACTCCAGGACTATCCAGGTTCCAGGGAGTAGCCCTAGCCTTCAGCGGTGGCCCGTGGACTATGTGGAAGTGGTCATTCCAGTTCATCTGCCACTCTGCTGCTGGCAAGCTCCCCTTCTCCCCTCTGTGTTGGGGGACTACAGGCTATAGGCCACACCAAGCTTCTCAGGATTCTTCCTCAATTCCTGCTGAAAGGCTAATAAGACTGTGATAATTGAAAACTAAGCTCTGTGCTGCAACAGATTAGAGACCCTCACTTTACAGCAAGAGAAGATCTCCTGTGGGCCGTGGGCTAAATCAGGGTCACCCTGGCAGCCATGCTTTAGAGTCCTGAGCTGCTAAAGGATGACCCAGGATAGGGAGGAACTCAGGGACAAGCCTGTCTCCCAACCCCTGACCTGAGCTGTTCAGAAAAGGCATGTTCTCATGGTGCCAAGAGTCCTGATACTAACCCACCTTTGGCAGCTTACTGACATCATTTGAGTCTGGTTTCCAGTACATACCACAGTGCCTCCATTGGAGTCTCCACAGTGTGAACAAGGGGGTTGCTTGGGGTAGACTGGCCATGAGGCAGTGACCAGTGCTGACACGAGCCACATGGGACAGGGCAGCTCTAGGGCTTAGATATCAAGGGCAGGAATAGTCTCATTCTCTTCCAGACTGAATTGCTGAGAGACCAGCAGATGGCTGGTTCCAAGCCTCCCCAGCGTGGGTGGTGTTCCTGCCCTCTTAGCCCTGCTTTAAGAACACCACGGGCGGACTGATTCCAGGGTCCAGGGCCTTTCCAGTGCACACAAGGAAGGGACCCTACCAGGTGGAGCCAAAATAGCAGGAAGGAGCTGCTCTGTCAGTGTGAAAGCATAAGGAGGTGCCCACCCTGGAGTGGGGAGGGTGCTCTTCTGTGCCTTTGTCCTTGCTCTCCCCTTCTACTGGTTGAGTGTAAGGCAGTCATGGCTTGTAAAGGAATGTCTGATAATAAAAGTTTAGCAGACCTGGGGTGCCTTCTCCTCACTCCAGAACCCTGGGCAGCAGTTTCTGGTTGCCCGAGTTGGCTAGTGTTTATATGGTGCTTTTGTGACTTTTCTTCCTCTGGGGTGTTGGTGCCTATTACCAAGATGAGGAAACTAAGGCACGGAATGTTGAGGTCACTTGCTCAGGTCCATGTTTAGAAGTTGCCAAGTCAGAATTTGAGCTCAGGTTGGGCTGGCTCCAAACCTGTGTGTTTTCTCCACAGCACTGTGCTGTGCCTTATCTCCCAAGGGGGTAGTGCTAGCCTCTGCCACCGTCAGTAAGTTGCATCGTGCTCCCTGACTGTTTTATCAAGCACACATTTGAGAAAACTTACAATACAGAAGCTATACTAACACCCAAGCCAGGTCTTTCGTGAAGAGGAGCCCTGGCCACATTTTGGGTGGGCAGCTCCCTCTCCAGTAGTCAAGGGCCTCTTGTCAGCCATGAAGTCTAGAGACTGTTGGGCACAGCTTGTAAAGTGGCCTCTTCCGAGGCAGTACACTGAGAAGCCACCTAGTGTTTCTACCCAGAAAAATGCCGCTCATTCTCCTGCTTGTTAGGAGTGGGACTTGGGACAGAAGGACTCAGAGTGGTCACAGTGCAGGTAGGGTAAAGCCCAAAGCCCCCAAAGAAATCTTTGAAGGAGAAAGGCATCAGGATCTGGGTGAGCATCGGTGGGGCAGCCCTGTCTCTCAGAGCCCTGCCTGTGCTGGGGTGCCCCAAACCCGCCATTGCTTACTTTTTCTACAAATCGGTGTGTTCCCTGTGATACTTACATACTTATTTAACACTTCAGGGAAGAAAAGTCAGAAGACCAGGATCTCCAGGGCCTCAAGGACAAACCCCTGAAATTTAAAAAGGTGAAGAAAGATAAGAAAGAAGACAAAGAGGGCAAGCATGAGCCCCTGCAGCCACCGGCTCACCACTCTGCTGAACCAGCAGAGGCAGGCAAAGCGGAGACCTCAGAAGGGTCAGGCTCAGCCCCAGCTGTCCCGGAAGCTTCTGCCTCCCCCAAACAGCGACGCTCTATCATTCGTGACCGGGGACCCATGTATGACGACCCCACTCTGCCTGAAGGTTGGACCCGAAAGCTTAAACAAAGGAAATCTGGCCGCTCCGCTGGGAAGTATGATGTGTATTTGATCAAGTAAGTAAGGGCAACTCCTGTCTCTACAAAGCAGGGAAGGCTGGGTGGGCAGGAGGCTGGGGCCAGGTGCTGAGAAACTAATGGGGATCCCTTAGAGTGGCAGCTCTTTTTTTACTCGATGATCAGGAAAATGTGTGTATATCACCCATCTTGGGCTGGGGGTGGCTTCAATAATGAACACCACTTGCAGACCCCTCCAGGTATGTTTCAAATGACTGTGTACAGAGTTCACCGCCCTGAGTGTGACTTTACCCCACCAGCCCTTGAGGTCTTGTCTGGAGATGGCATCGCAGTAGGGCCTACCCAGGGCCACAGTGAGGACACAAGAAAGAGAGGTCACCTGAGAAACATTGAGGACACAAGGCCCTGCCCAGGCTGGTCCCAGAGGCCACAGGACCTGCCATGTGTAGTGGCCTGTGCTTGGAAGGCAAGCAGGGCTCTCTGGGTTCCTCTCATTTCCCAGCTGGGAAACATCCAGCTGATGGGCTCTTCTCAGAACCTGTTAAACAACTCTTCTTTCTGTCAGTCATTCCGTGACTTGGCTTCATGACCCAGAAGAAGTAGGAGTTCAGAGGGCTCAGTCTACTCTCTGAATCATGTTGGGAAAGGTGAGCTCTCTGACAGGGCCTCTGGGGACATTGGTGTCTCTTCATGTGCCTTTCCAACTGTCATTGGTGCATTTGTCCAGCTTTGAGCTGGTCATTGGGCATTTTCTATTGAAACAGTGTAATTCCCAAGCCAGAGCTTCAGAGAAGGACTGAATAAATACATTTCAGTTCTGGCCCTTAGATGATCCAGAAAAGATAAACAGTTTATTTGCAGACATCCTCATTTGATCGCAACAACTCTGAGAAGGGTGAACAAAAAGCATTATCCTACTGACAGATGAGGAAACCGATCCCAGAGAGGCTAAGCAGCATGCCCAGGTTCAGACAGAGAGGAGTGCTTTACTTACTGACTGGGCCCAGGCACCAACCAGCAGAATGCCTGCCCCTCAGCCTTCTGGCTCAAGCGGGTCTCCAGGCCAGGCCCCTTTGGGAGCCAGAGGAGGGGCCTTGGTGGTAGGCGGATCCTCAGGGGCAATAGCTGCAGAGCAGCTGACACCCAGCTGTTCTTGTCACTGGAGCACACCCTGTGGGTGCTCTCCGCCGCCCAGCAACCCAGTTGCTTTGTGTGTGACCATGCCCCTCTAATTTCAGCCCATTTTGGCTTTTCTCTAATGTGACTCTCATTGAATAGTATCATCAGGCAGGTCAATTGCAGAACGTCCTGTCACAGAATTCAGCACATTCTTCCTGCCCCATCTTTGTACATTAGCGGGGAAGCTTCTAATCGTTCTTTGTGTCTCTCCATTTGTTCCCACAGTCCCCAGGGAAAAGCCTTTCGCTCTAAAGTGGAGTTGATTGCGTACTTCGAAAAGGTAGGCGACACCTCCCTGGACCCTAATGATTTTGACTTCACGGTAACTGGGAGAGGGAGCCCCTCCCGGCGAGAGCAGAAACCACCTAAGAAGCCCAAATCTCCCAAAGCTCCAGGAACTGGCAGAGGTCGGGGACGCCCCAAAGGGAGCGGCACTGCGAGACCCAAGGCAGCAACATCAGAGGGTGTGCAGGTGAAAAGGGTCCTGGAGAAAAGTCCCGGGAAGCTGCTCGTCAAGATGCCTTTTCAAGCTTCACCCGGGAGCAAGGCTGAAGGGGGCGGGGCCACCACGTCAGCCCAGGTCATGGTTATCAAACGCCCAGGCCGGAAGCGAAAAGCCGAGGCTGACCCCCAGGCCATTCCCAAGAAGCGGGGCCGAAAGCCAGGCAGTGTGGTGGCAGCTGCCGCCGCAGAGGCCAAAAAGAAAGCCGTGAAGGAGTCTTCCATCCGGTCCGTGCAGGAGACTGTGCTCCCCATCAAGAAGCGCAAGACTCGGGAGACGGTCAGCATTGAGGTGAAGGAGGTGGTGAAGCCCCTGCTGGTGTCCACCCTCGGCGAGAAGAGTGGAAAGGGACTGAAGACCTGCAAGAGCCCCGGACGGAAAAGCAAGGAGAGCAGCCCGAAGGGGCGCAGCAGCAGCGCCTCCTCACCCCCCAAGAAGGAGCACCACCACCATCACCACCACTCAGAGCCCCCGAAGGCACCCGCGCCGCTGCTTCCGCCCCCGCCCCCTCCCCCACCTGAGCCCCAGAGCTCCGAGGACCCCGCCAGCCCCCCTGAGCCCCAGGACTTGAGCAGCGGCGTCTGCAAAGAGGAGAAGATGGCGAGAGGAGGCTCGCTGGAGAGCGACGGCTGCCCCAAGGAGCCAGCTAAGACTCAGCCCACGGTCGCGACCGCCGCCACGGCCGCAGACAAGTACAAACACCGAGGGGAGGGAGAGCGCAAAGACATTGTTTCATCCTCCATGCCAAGGCCAAACAGAGAGGAGCCTGTGGACAGCCGGACGCCCGTGACCGAGAGAGTTAGCTGACTTTACACAGAGCGGATTGCAAAGCAAACCAACAAGAATAAAGGCAGCTGTTGTCTCTTCTCCTTATGGGTAGGGCTCTGACAAAGCTTCCCGATTAACTGAAATAAAAAATATTTTTTTTTCTTTCAGTAAACTTAGAGTTTCGTGGCTTCAGGGTGGGAGTAGTTGGAGCATTGGGATGTTTTTCTTACCGACAAGCACAGTCAGGTTGAAGACCTAACCAGGGCCAGAAGTAGCTTTGCACTTTTCTAAACTAGGCTCCTTCAACAAGGCTTGCTGCAGATACTACTGACCAGACAAGCTGTTGACCAGGCTTCTTAGGGTATGCCTGCACCTCCCCTCCCACCCAGACCTCCCCCCACCCCCCATGTGCTCATTAGGGACAGAGAGTGGTTGAGAGGACACTCCCAGTCTCAGCTCTCCTCTCCTCCCGCCCTGCCCCACCCCCATCCCCCCAGCTCCTCCACCTTCCCCATCCCTACCCACATTGGGACAAGGAGGTGTGAGGCAGGAGAGACAGTTGGATTCTTTAGAGAAAAAGACAGAGATGGCCAGTGGCTACAGCCTGTGTGATCTCACCCATGGTGGCACAAATCTGGCCCCACGCCAGCCCCAATCCAAAACTGACTAGGACATTTCACAGGACAGGGAAGTAGTACCTGTTCACTCCAGTTCTGGCATGGCTAGGAGGGAGTCAGTCCTTTGAGCTGCTGGGTGTAGACTGGCCTGAGCCAGAGGAGAGGATGGCCGAGGGCCGTTCTCCAGTGGGTGGCGAGAGAGAGAGAGAGAGAGAGAGAGGCCGTGGAAGCAACGGGACAAGGCGTAGGCAGGCTGGCCCCGGGCTCCTGGGCTCCTCCGGGTGGCACAGAGCAGTGGGGCTCATGGAATTCCTAGTTGCTCAGAGCAGTCTGTGACTGGTAGGTAGAGGCCTAGTGGACAGGTTGGGGGGCCAGGGGGAAGTAGGGGAAAATGTTCTTCCAAAACTTTCCAATTCTACTCCTTTAGGGACAGCTTAGAACTATTTGCACTATTGAGTCTTCATGTTCCCACTTCAAAACAAACATGCTCTGAGAGCAAACTGGCTTGAATTGGTGACACTTTGTCCCTCAAGCCACCAGACATGACGGTGTTTAGAACTACCTGGATCTGTATATACCTGCGCTTGTTTTAAAGTGGGCTCAGCACATAGGGTTCCCACGAAGCTCCGAAACTCTAAGTGTTTGCTGCAATTTTATAAGGACTTCCTGATTGGTTTCTCTTCTGTCCTTCCATCTCTGCCTTCTTTCATCCATCCTTTCATTTCTTCCCCTCCTCGTTCATCCCTTCTGTACCAGGCACCCACAGTTCCAAGCTTTACCTGAGTTGATGCTGGTCAGCTCAGGCCCCCAGATCTCACCCTGCCCTTGGCCTTCCCACTGCCAGCCCTAGCCCCGACCCAGCCCATTCTGAGGCCTGAGGAAAACCCGGGCTCTGCTGAGTCCACCTGGCCCTAGCACCCTGGCCTCTCCGAAGGGCAAGAGAGCAGCAAGATCTTGCTCTCTGAGGGAGCTCCCTTCCCTGGTCAGACCCTGGATTCTGGGCCTTCTCGACCTTCTATCCAAGAAAAGCAAGCAGGAGAAGTTGGACAGATTTGGATTTGGAAGCTGAGGGTAGCACAGAGGCCCCCATGGCCTGCCATAGTCACCGAGTAGCCCAGCCCTGACCTTGACCTCGCCAGGCCCAGCCAGCACAGTGCAGTGCAATGGGGCGGCAGGTGGGAAGAAATGCAGATGCCCCAGACCTGAGCTGGGACGGGCACCTAGACCCCTGGCCCCTCGGCTCCTCCTATAAGTTAACCATGAGTTCTTTTCTGATGGAAAATGCCTGGCTTTTGCTTGCTGGAGACTGGGTGAGGCCAGCATATCACACATCTCCACATCTGTGCCAGGGGAATGGTGTGGGGGCCAAGAGGCTTGGGTTTGCTATGGGTGTTCATTGATCAATCTCCACTTAGGACCCCATCCTGTCATTCTGTGTTCAGGAAGTCCTTATCTAGCTGCATATCTTCATCATATTGGTATATCCTTTTCTGTGTTTACAGAGATGTCTCTTATATCTAAATCTGTCCAACTGAGAAGTACCTTATCAAAGTAGCAAATGAGACAGCAGTCTTATGCTTCCAGAAACACCCACAAGCACGTCCCATGCGAGCTGCTGCCATGAACTGTCAAGTGCGTGTTGTCTCGTGTATTTCAGTTATTGTCCCCTGGCTTCCTTATTGCGGTGTAACCATGAAGGAGTGAAACATCCTAAAAACCGTCTAGCACTTCCTTGCCAGTCCTTAGTGATCAGGAACCATAGTTGACAGTTCCAATCAGTAGCTTAAGAAAAAAAAAAACGCGTTTGTCTCTTCCGGAATGGTTAGAAGCAAGGGAGTTTGCCCCCATTCTGTTTGCAGAATCATAGTTGGCCTTTGTAGCATTTTTGTACCCATTTCCTTATGCTGCAAAAGCAAGTCCCACACCAGACCTGCTCTGCTGTTGACCCTCTGGGCTTCACTGCTGACTCCTCCCCAGGAAAGGAAGGGGGGTCGGAGGAGGGGGCGAGTCCTTCAGGACCCCTCTTCCTTCAAGGACAAAAGGCTCCTGACCCCAAAGTGGCCTGTCACTCCTGGCACCCACAAAGGATGCCTAGCCACACGAGTACAGTGTCCGGCCAGTTTGCCATGGAGACACCGGCCGTTTTGGTCTGTTGGGTTTTTATCCATTACACTTAGCCCAATGGAATGTGACTCCCGGAACCGGTGTCAAGAGCTGGCCTCTCCATCAGCTCAGTACCATCTGGTCCTGGGAAGAGGAGTGCAGGGCCCTCCATGCCCCCCTTTCACCTGTGACCATTCAGGGGCTGACCGGGCATTGGTGGTTGAGCACATCATTTCAAGTGTCATTTTCTCTCGGCCTGTCCTGACCTGCAGCCCCTGAGGCTCCATAGGGTTTTCTCTCCTTACGCCCTTTCTTCCACATTCCCTCTTCTTCACCTAATAAAGGCATCACAAGTAAGTCACCATTAAGCAGGTCGCCTTGGTGGTTTGTTCCCCTGGCAGGCAGGGGCTCTGCAGCTGCCATGCCACCCGTGTCCTGGGTCGGGTTGACAGGAATTTGGAGTGAAAGCCAGGCAGTGGGGTTCTCACCAGCTGTATCCAGCCCAGTTTGGGGGTGTGACCTCGATTTTGTGTGTACTTGAACATCACGAAGATGGCGGGCATCTTTTAGGGACTGTGTGAAGAATATAGAAATTGACCCACAGCTCTCAGACACCTGTTCACCTAGGTCACACAGTCCCTTTCAGTCTCTCCAGCCCTCGTTCTAGTTGGTAGTCACTACCTCCTCTCCCAACAGAATGCTGTATGTCCTCGAGCTCCTCTCACAATGCCCTGCTCTGCCCTGCCCATTGGTGGGCCTGCCCTAACCAGTGCAGTTGCTGGCCTTGACATGGCAGTGAATCAGGGCACTAAGCCACAGCCAGGCTCTCAGACCGCTCCCTTCTGCTGCTGCTGCTGCATTCCCGTATCAGAAGGCACAGGCGACACCTAGAAATGCCCCGTTCCCCAGTCCATCAGTGCCAAACTACCCAAGGACCTCAGCCCCCTCCACTCCCTGGAAGGTGAAAGCCATGGTGGCGGCCCAGCGACACTGGCTACAGTCAGCACCTGGCTTCTACCCTTGAGGTCCCATGCAGGTGCGGGCAACACTGTTCAGGGGCACCGTTCCAGGTGAGAGGCCACAGACTGTGGCACCAGCACCCAGAGCAGCCCCAAGTTGTTCCCTGTCCCTCTGCCCAGCTTTTCATTGCTGTGATGGGGATCATGAAAGAAGGGACTAGCCTGAAACAAACTGCCATGTTTGATGGGGAAGGAGTTTCTTTAGCTGACAGGACCTCTGGATCTAAGTAACTTTTAATAAGCAGCCGAAGCGCATGAGGGAGCAGAAGGTATGACGTGAACTCACCAGGTGGGGCCCACTGGATCTTGCAGAGCCGAAGTGGGGCCTGGCAGCCGAGCTCTGTGCCCCATTTCCAGAGCATTTTCTTCCAGCTCTCTGGGCTGATGGAGCCAGGGAGGGTCACAGG
The DNA here is from genome assembly GCF_053574225.1 of Canis aureus. Taxonomy (NCBI): domain Eukaryota; kingdom Metazoa; phylum Chordata; class Mammalia; order Carnivora; family Canidae; genus Canis; species Canis aureus. Next base: position 2,011,120 of record NC_135649.1, read on the forward strand.
TGCCGGTCTTGGAGAAGCCTTTTTCACCTCCTTTCCCAGCCAGTAGCCCCAAATTGTTGTTCCCTGATGGGAGTTTTACGCACAGATTTTAGGACTGATGGCCCGGACCTCAGGAAGCAAGCTGTGTCTAAGAGCCCTGTGGGCGTTTGCGTAGCCAGATCCCAGAGTCCGGGCTCATGGTGTTGGGGGCGGGGGGCAAGCATGGCAGCGTCGCCCAGCCTGTGGTAGAGCCCCGCTCCCGTGCCCCTGTGGCCCCACCATGTCGCGTTCCTGCTCTTACTCTGTCCTCTGTAAGGGCCCCCACCTTTGCTCTCTTCATCAGTAAACTCGTCCACTCTGGAGGGGTTTGTTGAGTCTCCATTTTTGCGTCTTTGTCTTTTAGATACCGTATCAATCTTTAGAAAAGGCATAGTCTAATTGTTATATATAGCTAGGATACTGCCTCCCCCAGGGTCTCAAGTTACATATTAAAGAAGAAAAAAAGTGAACACTGAAACCCGTTCTCAACAATTCAGAAGGAAAACCTAGAAAACATTTGGCAGAAAATTACATTTCAATGTTTCTGAATGAATAAGAGCAAGCTTTTGCAAAAATGCTGATCTAAAAATATTTGGAGTTTGGCCTGACATGTGGTGAGTGGTACAGGAAAAGGGGAATCCAGCCTGAAGCTGCTGGATCTGAGACTCGGGGCCATCCTAGCATTGGCGAGCCCCCTGTCCTGTGGGGCCGCCTGCCTGGTCCCCAAGCTGTAGGAGCCCAGCGCTTGGTGTGGGAAGTAGCATCAACCAGTGGCTCCCAAGATCTGCGACGTTCTCACTACCCAGCACCACCTGTTTCTTGCTCCTTTCACATCTCGACAGGACATTCCCCAAGTGCTGATTTTTTTTTTTTTTTCGGGAAAAAGGGAGTTCTAACTAGGGCCCAGGCAACTAGGAAGGTGAGGGTAAAGTCCCCCTTTTGGCCTTTGCCGGTCCCCCGAGGACATCCCCTGCTCTGCTCTCCTAGGGGCCCAGGGCCTGGGTGAAGTGGTGCTCCCGTCTGCGCTCAGGGGTGAAGACAGAGGCCCGAGCACTCACTGTGGTGTGTGTCCCCCTCGCCCCTCACCAGCGAGAGCCCCTGGGCCAGAGGGAGGGCAGGCACAAGGAAGGGTGCTGGGCAGAACCGAGACCCTCACGAGGGGAAGCCCGGCCTTTGAGTCTGAGAGCATTAGGGAAACCTGCAAATTGCCTTTGCTCCCCTAGCCCCCCCTCCTAGCTTACGTTTCCTCAGGTCCTCAGCAGCGAGAGACAATGAGATGAAAAGGCCAAGAGGTTTGGCTCCTGCTCACTGCTAGTCCCTCTCCTTTCAGTGTTTGTGTGTCCAGTGACAAAGGTGTTCTTCCTGGTGACCCTGAGCATACCCAGTATCTTCTAGACTGTACGCGTAGGCCTGCTTGGTCTCCTCTCTCCTGGGCTTTGATTTTGCTTTTTAGCTTTGCTTTTAGTTTCTCTGTCCCTTTTATTTAATGCACCAACTAGACACACAGAGCAGTTGAATTTTTATATATATATCTGTATATTGCACAATTATAAACTCATTTTGCTTGTGGCTCCACACACACACACAAAAGATCTGTTAAAATTATACCTGTTGCTTAATTACAATATTTCTGATAACCATAGCATAGGACAAGGGAAAATAAAAAAACAAAAAAAACAAAAACAAAAAAACACAAAAAAACAAAAAACAAAAAAAACTACAAACCTGTCTGCTGGTCACTTCTTCTGTCCAAGCAGATCCGTGGTCTTTCCTCGCTTCTCTCAAGGGCTTCCCTGTGCCAAGCGAAGGAGGCTCCAGACAGCATCCGGGTTTTGCACTGTTTCTCCCATGCTTGTGAGAGAGGTCCCAGGATGCTGGTGCAAGACAGTTCACCTCAACGGGTGGGTTGAAGAGCGCTTCCTTGCCCTGGCAAAGTCTGGAATGTAGTTGGTACCACCTGGCCCCCTTCGACCTCTGGGTGGGGCAGCTGGAGTCCACGGGGGAGGGGGATGGCCTGACCCCACCCCCAGCCCTCCCAGTGACCCAGTCACAGTGCTCATGTATGGAGAGTCAGCTCAGCAGGCCTCCCCACCAGTAGGGCTTCCACTTGGCTGAGGCTGGAGGGCAGATGGGAGGCCTGTCACATCTCACATCTCAGAATGTGTGAGCTGCACAGGTAGACCCCAGGGACCCCAGAACCACATACAACAGTCCACTGGGTCCCCTCTAGGAGGTAGCAAAGACTCCAGAAACATCCCTTTCTCTCCTCCCCGTCCTACGAGTAACTGCATTTGCTTTTGTAATTCTTAATGAGCAATATCTGCTAGAGTTTAGCCGTAACAGTTCTTTTCGATCGTTTTTTTTAAGTAATTAAAAAAAACACCAAAAAAAAAAAAAAAAACCCAGAAACTTGTTCTTCCAAAGCAGAGCATTATAATCACCAGGGCCAAAAGCTTCCCTCCCTGCATCATTACTTCTGAGGCCTGAACCAAAAGAGAAACGCTCATAAGCCCTTTGGGTGGCCAGGCTACCCGTGGGCCCCTCGGAGGACCTGGGCTGGGGCAGCCTCTGGGCCCAGCGTGGGGCCCGCTCCAGCCTGCGCTCAGTATTAGCGATGGGTCACGTCGTCCTTTCCCACCCAGCCTGGGACGGGGGCAGAGGAGGCGAGGAGGCTGTTGCTGCTGCTGTTTGCCACTAACAGGTGGGTGTCCACATGTGTCCACGTGCGTGCTTTCTGACGGAAGTGTGAAATCAGCGCCCAAGTTAGCCTCACCCAGTGACCTCTCGCCCGCCTGGACGGAGCAGGGCCCACCCAGTTGAGTGTTTCTGGGGAGCTGGACGGTGGAGTGCGAAAGGCTTGCAGAACTTGAAGCCTGCTCCTTCCCTTGCTACCAAGGCCTCCTTTTCCGTTTGATTTGTCACTGCTTCAATCAATAACGGCCGCTCCAGAGTCAGTAGTTGATGAATATATGACCAAATATCACCAGGACTGTTACTCAATGTGTGCCGAGCCCGTTCCTCGCGCTGGGCTCCCGTGTACCCGGACACTGTAACGTGTGCTGTGTTTGCTCTCCTCCCCTTCTCCCTCATCCTTCCATCGTTTTTCTGGGGTTTTTCTGTTTGGGTTTGGTTTGGTTTTTTATTTCTCCTTTTGTGTTCCAAACATGAGGTTCTCTCTACTGGTCCTCTTAACTGTGGTGTTGAGGCTTATATTTGTGTAATTTTTGGTGGGTGAAAGGAAATTTGCTAAGTAAATCTCTTCTGTGTTTGAACTGAAGTCTGTATTGTAACCATGTTTAAAGTAATTGTTCCAGAGACAAATGCTTCTAGACACCTTTTCTTTACAAACAAACGAATTTGGAGGGAGGGGATGGTGACCAAGATGAGAGGGGCTGTCCTTTTTCCCCAGGAGGGGAGATTCGAAGAGATGACCCCTGCCCAGACCAACCAGATGCCACCCAAAGAAGTTAAGCCTAAGCCAACGGACCAAATAGCTGATGTGTTGCCATTTTCAAAGTCAGAGCAAAACCAGGTTTGGTTCCACCCAGTGGATTCTGTTGCCTTTCCCCCCCCCCCCCGAGATTATTAGCATCATCCTTCTTTTTAAAGCCAGACCAGGTTGATGTTCCTTTGAAGGGAGACAGGAGGGGTGCAAGCAGAGCCGACCTTGTGTCCGCGGGAGGAAGATAGGGCAGGCCTGAGGAGCAGAGCTCAGACGAAGGGTGGTCATCTCCCTGGAGACCTCTGCTGTGGCCACAGGTCAGTGTATGTTGACAGGGCAGACTGGCCCCTCTCCACCTGACGCAGCGCTTCCTGGACAGGCCAGGTGGTGGGCATTACCGTTCAGCACACGCCCATCACATCCCACCCAGTACCATCCCAGAGTACATCCAACATTGACATGACCTCTAGATTCTTCACCATCCTGGGTGATAGGACGACGGTGGAGGAGGTGCACTCTCTTTGCCGTCCTCTGACCCCCAGGAAAATCTGAGCGTGAGAAACCCCCCATCCCTTCCCTTAGCAAAACCAGATACTTCTGAGCAAAGCCGTTACCCCCACCAGACATTGTTTTGGGCTCACAGAACAGGGACAGATGTGTGCTCCCTTAGCACCCAGCCCCCCCCCCCCAAAAGGCGAAGACAATGCTGAGTGTCATGACTATTTGCACATGGGTTTAGTATCAGGAAGGAACCAGGCAGGGTAGCTGTCCCCTCCTGAGTCACAGTGACCCCGGCCACCCTGGACCGAGGGTGGGAGAGAGGCGTGTGTGGGACAGGGAGCAGCCCAGGACAGACTTGGCTAGAGATGTCTCCAAAGCCCTCCATCACATTCACCTTCAGTTTTTGTGTTTTGGGACAATTACTTTAGAAAATAAGTAGGTCGTTTTAAAAACAAAAAATATTGATTGCTTTTTTGTAGTGTTCAAAAAAAAGGTTCTTTGTGTATAGCCAAATGACTGAAAGCACTGATATATTTAAAAACAAAAGGCAATTTATTAAGGAAATTTGTACCATTTCAGTAAACCTGTCTGAATGTACCTGTATACGTTTCAAAAACACCCCCCCACTGAATCCCTGTAACCTATTTATTATATAAAGAGTTTGCCTTATAAATTTACATAAAAATGTCCGTTTGTGTCTTTTGTTGTAAAATCAAGTGATTTTTTCATAAGGTTCTTTTACTATTTGAAAAGATGGGCAGCACGCAGTTTTATTTTATTTTTGTAAGTTTTTTAATACGTGTGAAAGCAAAGAATACTCAGCATGCCTTTCTAAGTGACGCGTTTGCACCTTTTGTTGGGAAGTACTGTATCCTGTGCTGTTAGCATTCTCGATAAATCTCTCTGTGAAAGTGACTCAAGGTCTGGGCTTTCATTATCAGACAGCTCACAGGACAGCACGGTGCTGTGTTTCCTGATTCCGTCTGGCTGTCCCTGAACGCAAATAGCCAGCCGCTTTCAGGACTGCCTGGGGAGGAAAGACCAGCCTGCTGCACACAGGGCCTCCTCTTGGGTTGCAAGGTACACTTTCTAGGCGCACTGCTGCAGCGTGCGATGGGGAGCTGTGGGGGGCAGGCGGGCCCGGAGCTGGCCCGGGTCTGCCCGCCGTGCCCCCAGGTCCAGAGGCCAGCGGGCCGCAGGCCTTCCACACAGCAGCCCGAATTCCCTGCTCCCGTGGGCCATGGCAGGGGCACGTCGTCTGTCTTCTGTCCAGGTGCTTTTGGAAACAGCAGCCATCCCCCAGCTGTGGCTCCTCCTGGGCCTGTGGCCCGAGACCTTCTTCGCATGGGCTCTGCTCACCCGGCTCCCTGCCACTGTCATCACCGTGGGGTCTGCAGGCCTTCTGCAAACCTGGCACTCAGGAGCTGTCCGCCCCACCACAGCTGTTGTCGCCGGGCTGTTGCTGGGCTGGAGGGAACAACTGCTCAGAGTCCAGCTTCACATGCACGTAAATGTGGGCGCAGCTGCTAGAAGGTGCATTCGAATGTCCTGGCCTTGAAGGTTCAAACGAAGGGCTGAAATTCGACCTGTGCGTGTTGAGCATCTCGTGTGCCGGGCCTGGCCTGGGAGCCGCTGTCCAGCAGCGCGAGGAGGACCAGGCTGTTCCCGAGCTCGGTGTGTGCGTGCATGCTAACTTCCCGTACCAGTCCGCAGCCTCTGTGACGGCCGTGGTCGTGAGAAGCCACTGGGGCCCAGGGTGTGGCTGGCAATGGCTGTGGCTTCTTGGCGGGGGGGCCCCGTGGAGGCCCCAGTTGGGAGCACAGCCTGGAGGGGAGCCCTCTGGTGTCAGGACGGAGGGGGGCAGGCCGGTGACCAGTTGCCTGGCCAGCGGTCCTGCAACTGGAGAGACAAAGGAGGAAGGCGGCGCTGCTGCCTGGGGGGTCTTCCCCCACGTAGCGGGGAGGCAGACAAGGGCATGCCCCAGGGCGCGGGGCTCCCCGGGGAGGCGGCGGGCCTGGGGGCCGAAGTGGCCTGCGGGCGCCTTCAGGGAAATGAGCAGGGAGCAGGGGCGGCCGGAACGGGGGCGCGCGGCACAGCCGACGGAGTGCGCAGCTGCGGAGCCCGGGGGCACGGGGGCACGGGCCCGAGTCCCGCGGGGAGACCTGCGCGCGGCCGGACCGAGCCGGGCGCCCGGGGACGCTGCGCCGTGGCCTCGTCACTCGGGGGCCTGCCCGGTGGGCCGGAAGCACGGAGGCAGCGGGAGGGGGCGCTCGGAGCCCGCCGCCCCACTGCGGCCGCACGTCCCCAAGGGGCCCTCCCGTGCCGCTCCCGAGCGCCGGCGCTAGCCCCTCGCCAGGGCCCCGGCACGGCCCTGCACCCCTCGGGGCCCCACTCGGGCGGCCGCCGCCCCCGCCTCCGGGAAGCCCGCCTCGCCGCCTCTTGGCCCAGGGGCGCGGCCGCCCCGCGCACGGCCTGCCCGCGGCGCCCCCGTGTGGCCGAGGCCCGAGGCGGCGGCGGCGGCGGCGGCGGGCAAGATGGCGGCGGGCCCGGGCCCCGCCCCTTCCGCCCCGCCGGGCGCCGCACGAGGCCGGCTTAAAGGGGAAGTGAGTCAGTGTCCGCGGACCCGCCGGCCAAGGCCCGCGCCCGCCGCGGCCTCGAGAGGCCCCAGGAGGCCCGGCCGGCGGCGGCGGCGGCGGCGGCGGCGGCGGCCATGGCCGGTGGGCCGGGCCCGGGGGACCCCGCGGCCCCCGGCGCCCAGCACTTCTTGTACGAGGTGCCGCCCTGGGTCATGTGCCGCTTCTACAAAGTGATGGACGCGCTGGAGCCCGCCGACTGGTGCCAGTTCGGTGGGTGGCGGCGGGCGGGCGACGCCGGGGCGGGAGGCGCGCGGGCCCCGGGCGCCGGGCCTGACGCCTGCCGCCCCGCAGCCGCCCTGATCGTGCGCGACCAGACCGAGCTGCGGCTGTGCGAGCGCTCCGGGCAGCGCACGGCCAGCGTCCTGTGGCCCTGGATCAACCGCAACGCCCGCGTGGCCGACCTCGTGAGCATCCTCACGCACCTGCAGCTGCTCCGCGCCCGGGACATCATCACGGCCTGTGAGCGCGCGGCCCGGCCCCCGCGACCCCGGCCCCCGGGCGCCTCCCACGGGGCTCCTCCTCCTCCCGCCGCCCGGGCCTAACCGCCCTTTCCCTCCCCGGCGTCCCAGGGCACCCGCCCGCCCCCCTCCTGCCCCCCAGCACCAGCGCCCCGAGGCCCAGCAGCCCCCCTGCGCCCTGTGAGGCCGACGTCCCCCGCCCCCGGAAGCTGCCGACGGCGTCGGCGTCCACACTCCCGTCCCCAGGTAAGAGGGCCCGGGTGTCGGGCTTGACGGACCTTCGCGAAGGGCCGCCCTGACCGTCGCCGCTGCCGGAGACCGTCGCGGCCCGCCTGCCTCTCACTGGTGTGTTTGTGAAGCTTTTCCAGGCTCCCAGACCCATTCTGGGGCTGAGCTCGGTCCTGTCCACAGCCCTGGCATCCTGCAGCCGCCACCGCCACGTCCAGCCCCTTCCTCTACCAAGGTAAGTGGGTCCCACCCCCAGGGGACAGTCAACACGAGCAAAAAAATGCTGCTGGGGACCCCAGGCAGCTCAGGAGGGCCGGCCAGGAGGCAGCTGGGCAGGGGGCGCTTGTGACTCTCCGGGGACGGGCACAGAGGCCCCCGCCTGCTCCTCCATCTCCTCCCACAGCCCAGCGCAGAGAGCCCAGCGTCGCTCCTGCAGGGAGCCCACCCCTCTCCGTTCTGCTGGCCCCTCAGTGAGATCTCCCAGGGCACCCACAACTTCTCGGACAAGCTGAAGATCGGGGAGGGCGGCTTCGGCTGCGTGTACCGGGCGGTGATGAGGAACACGCTGTACGCGGTGAAGAGGCTGAAGGAGGTGGGTGTAGCAGTGCCCCCCACACGCGCACGGAGGCCCTGGCAGCTTGTCCGCACACCCTCACCTCCCCGTGGCCCTCCTTCAGCCCTCTGATTCTCCAGTTCAGGGTCTCCCAGCACCTTGGTTGCGCTGGGCCCAGGACGGGTGGCAGCGAGAGTGGCCATCGAGCCTGGCCGCACGAGCTTCACGCTGCCTCCCCGCCCTCGTTTTCCTTGGGGGCTGCAGGGGGCAGACCTGGAGTGGACCACAGTGAAGCAGAGCTTCCTGACCGAAGTGGAACAACTGTCACGGTGAGCTGGGGGCACCCCTCCTGGCTGGGGGCGCGGGGAGAGTCAGCTGGGGGTTCCAGTGGCCTCCAGGACCACCGAGCATGCTACCAGGCTCCCTCAGGCCCTCAGAGCTTGTCAGGCCCAGCCCACCCCCACGACGTCCACATGGAAAGCGTGGTGGAGGCCGGGGGCCAGAGCGGGTCGCACTCTTTCAAGCAGGTTTCGTCACCCAAACATTGTGGACTTTGCTGGCTACTGTGCCGAGAGTGGCTTCTACTGCCTCGTCTACGGCTTCCTGCCCAATGGCTCCCTGGAAGACCGCCTGCACTTCCAGGTAGACTTCCCTGGCCCGGCACGCCTCCCCGGACCCGCGGCACCCGGAGCACCCGGGCGAAGCAGGGGGCACACAGCCCCAGGCTCTCTGGGCAGGTCCCACCAGCAGGCGAGGTCTGGGCTCAGGCTGTGGGCCCTGGCGGGCCCCCAGTTTCCCTGGCACCGCTCCCTGTGCTCTGTCCCTGGCCGTTCCTGCGGGCCAGGGCGCCTGGGTCATGGCGCCTCTAAGAAGGGGGTGACTGACCCAGTGCCCTGACTCACGCTTGTCCCTGTTGCAAGCAGAGTGGCTGAAGGGTCTGGTCAGCATCGCCCTTGAATAAAGGCGGCCTGGGGCGGCAGACTGCACCGTCTGGATCTGCAGCTGGCCCTCCTCTTGTGACACCCCCAGGACACACGGGGCACGTCCGCTCCCAGGACGAGCACGCCGTGCTGGGGGAGGTGGGGCCAGTGCCCCTGACCACATCCCGGTCACCCCAGGAACGAGGGGTGAACGCCAAGCACGGAGGAGCGCCCAGTTGGATGATGGCTCCGGGAAGCACGTCCCCGGCCACGGGCCCCTCCTCGGCGTGCCTTACAAAGCACTAGAATAGCTTAGTCTCGACCTTCTGGTGAAGTACCTCGTGGAGATTTTGCTCCTTGTTTTCCAGAAGGGGACACAGGCCCAGAGAGTGGAGTGGCTTCTCTAGATGCCACAGTGACAGGCGGAGGGGCGCTTGGGGTCAAGGCACAGTGGCCTCCCAGCCTCTCCTGTGCCCCTTTGCTCCCTCTGCCTCTCTAGACCGAGGCCTGCGCCCCTCTCTCCTGGCCTCAGCGACTGAACATCCTTCTGGGCACAGCACGGGCCATTCAGTTTTTACATCAGGACAGCCCCAGCCTCATCCACGGAGACATCAAAAGGTGAGGGCAGGGGCAGCCCAGGTGGCTCAGCGGTTTAGCGCCGCCTGCAGCCCAGGGCGTGATCCTGGAGACCCTGGGTCGAGTCCCGCGTCGGGCTCCCTGCATGAAGCCTGCTTCTTCCTCTGCCTGGGTCTCTGCTTCTTTCTCTCTCTGCATCTATGAATAAATAAATAAAATCTTTAAAAAAAAAAAAAGGTGAGGGCGGGACACAGCCAGGCCCCTGGGGCCTCCAAGAGCGGTAAGAGCAGAGACTCTGGCAAGGGAATGATGTTCCTGAATCTTCTGCCAGCAGGCAGCAGTGCCACTTGCTCTCTGAGGCCCAAGGGGCCCTGGGTCACTGAGTACCTGGCCCGCTGGGACAGGTGTGGAAGTAGAGGCCAAGGTGGGCCCCGCTGATGAGCGGGGACCAGACTGTGTGAGGGAGCCCCCCCACCGCACCCTGCGGCCGGGCCACCAGGCGGCGCCAGCCACTTTCCATGGGCCAGGTGCAGGCCGGCGGCAGCCCCAAGTCCAGTTTTGTCGGTGCCAGGCGACTGTGGGGTGCGGCGCTGGCCCGGGCCCACCCGACACCGCTCCTTCCCTCCGCAAGTTCCAACGTCCTCCTGGATGACAGACTGATGCCCAAACTGGGAGACTTTGGCCTGGCCCGTCTCAGCCGTTTTGCAGGGGCCAACCCCGGCCAGAGCAGCACAGTGGCCCGGACGCGGACGGTGCGCGGCACCCTGGCCTACCTGCCCGAGGAGTACGTCAAGACGGGGAGACTGGCCGTGGACACGGATACCTTCAGCTTCGGCGTGGTGAGCCACCGGCCCCTTTCCTGGCTTGGGGTGCGGGCGCTATGGCCAAGCAAAGGCAGGAGGGCCCGGGTGGTGCCCTCCGAGGCCAGAGAGCGAGCTGGCAGGAAGCTGACTGCGGCGTCAGCTCCAGGGCCCCTCCGTCCCCGACACCGGCCCCCACCGCGGCCCCGCATCTCGGCCCTTCCCTGCAAGTGGCCCTCCAAACCGCCGAAGCGTCAGCCCCATGACGCGTGGCTTCATCTTTGCTGGCAGCCAGTCCTCGGCGGCCCGTCCAAGGGCCGGGCCCCCGTCAGCCTCGGCCGCCTCGTTGGGCTGGGCGCCCCCGTCCACCCCACAAGCCCCGCCGCACATGGCCCTCCCTGCCAAGGCCCTGGGGCAGCACCATCCCAGGAGGCACTGCGACACTCTCCATCCTGCCCTCTCCAGGTTGTGCTGGAGACCCTGGCTGGCCAGAGGGCTGTGAGGACGCAGGGTGCCAAGACCAAGTATCTGGTGAGCGTTCTGAGCTGGGGCAGGGAAGGACGGAGAGAGGCAGAGGGGAGGCAGGGAAGCGCCACTCCTGATAACCAACAGGTGCAGCCCTGGAGGGTGGAATGATCTGGAGTGCAGTGCCCCACAGAAGCCAGCCCCTGCTACTGCTGACTCATCTCTGGAAGTAGGCAGGGCTCCAGACAGCTTCCCTTGACCTTGCTGAGGAAAAACCTGTCTTTCTTCTGCAGATGCTATGGGCCTTTCCAGCTCCCACCTGGGCTGGGAGTGGGGAAGGGGAGATCCCAGTGGGGCCAGAAGCGCAGGGGAGAAGAGAACACAGGGCCCTGGGGGAGGCTGCGGTGGGAAGTCAGGCGAGCTGAGGAGCGCTGCATACTGGGAGGGAGCTGCCCGGTTCTGTCTGGCTCGGTCTGGCTCACTGTGCGCTGGGACGGGGCCAGGAGGCGGGAGGCCTGGGTTCCGGTCCCGGCCCGACAGTGGTCTTGGAGCAGAGCCCTGCTGGTCGTCGCGGGGCCCATGGCCCCACATGCTAAGAGGCTTCATGCACCTGCCGTGCTCAGATGATTCCAGGGCCCGGAATGCGTTCGGTCAACGTTTGTTCTTTACGTTTTGGGGCTGGTTTACCTCCTGCTGCCCCTGATCCGGGCTTGGGGCTGTCTCTGTCCGTTAGCGAGGCTCGGAGGGTCAGGGCTGGAACTGGGGAGCCCCTCGGGAGCGCTTCCTTCACCTTCTCCATCCATCAGCACATCCCATTGGCACAGTGGGTGGAGCCAGGCAGGCTCCCCGGGGATCCTTCTCTGGTCTTCTTTGGACCCTTCCTCTTTGTTCTCCGTGCCAGGGCCTAAGCGAAGTTGCAAAACAAACAAGAGATAGTGTGGAAGGCTCTTTGCCTTCCCCCTGGGCTTGGGGCGGAGGCCCGATCCCTTAACCACAACTCCCTGGGTCCCGCCATCACCAGTGTCCTCTGTCCTCCAAGCTCAGCTAGCCCTGCTGCCTGCCCCAGCACCTTGGTTCGAGCCTTTCCTCCTGCCCAAAAGGTCCCTTCCCACCCAGGTGCTTCCTCCTGGTCCTTCCAGTCTCAAAACACAAGATGGCCTGCAGTCCCGGCTGCACCCCTGGGTACCTCTCTGTGGGGTGCTCCCCCCCGCCCCCCCTGCCGCTCGCCTCTGACCTCTGGCCAATTTGTGCCTTCAGATCCCGGCGCCCAGGTTCCTACGTGCTACTTGCTCAGGCCCTGATCAAAGCACCGTGGGCCTCTCCATGGAAGTTTTCTTTCTTTTTCTTTTTGAGATTTTATCGATTTATTTGAGAGGGAGAGTGAGCGAGAGAGGGGCAGGGTGATGAGCAGGGGGAGGCAGAGAGAAGCGGACTTCCCGCTGAGCAGGGAGCCGGGCGTGGGCCTCGATCCCAGCATCGAAGGCAGCCGCCCAGGCGCCCCTTCCTCGAAGCTTCCCGTTGGTTTCCAGGCTTGTTGGTGTCTCTTCCGCTCCAGGAGGTCAGCTCCGTGAAGGTGGGCCCAGGGTGCTCCGTCGCTGCACCCCTCAGGCCTGGGGCAGTGCTGGGCACGCCATGGGTGCTTAATCAGTGTCCAAAAAGCCCTCAGGAGTCAGTGATGAGAGCCCGGGGAATGGGGTGAAGGCGCGGCCCCGTCAGCGGCCACGCTCACAGTGTCTGTCCCACAGAAGGACCTGGTGGAAGAGGAGGCCGAGGAGGCCGGGGTGACCCTCAGAAGCACCCAGAGCACACTCCAAGCAGGCCTGGCCACGGATGCCTGGGCCGCCCCGATTGCCAGCCAGATCTGTAAGAAGCACCTGGACCCCAGGCCCGGGCCGTGCCCGCCGGAGCTGGGCTTGGTCCTGGGCCAGCTGGCTTGCTGCTGCCTGCACCGCCGGGCCAAGAGGAGGCCCCCCATGACCCAGGTAGCCCGGGGGGAGCACTGGTGACTGGCTGGCGGCCCCCGGGGCGGGGGGTGGCCCATCAGACACGGCGCCGCCCTGCAGCGAGCCCTGCGTGGCACCTGCCAGGCCTCTTTCTGGGGACAGCGTCTCCAGACGTTTTTCCACTTGCCCTTCAGTTCTGCTGGGGCGGCCCGAGCCCACCCGGCGGGGCGCGCAGGGAAAGGGCCTCGACGGCGCCCCGTGCTGGGTGCGCTGCGCCACTGCACCTGCGTCTCCTGCCCCTCACCTCTGTCCCCTGCCGTCGAGAATGCAGAGGCCCCTGTGAGGGCAGCAGGGCCGTGAGCTTAGCTTCCCAGGGGACAGAGAAGAGCCCTTCTCCGGCCCTGGTTTGAGCGGCCGTGACTGCTCGGCATTCCTCGTGACAGGGCTAAACAGGCGAGGGATGGAGCTTCCCCGGCTGCAGGGTAGGCCGGCCGCGCGGTCCCTGGGGCCCCCGGAAGCCCAAGCCCCGACACAGGCCACAGGTGACCCGGAGCGGCCCTGTGCCCCGACCGGGGGTGCCGGGGGAGCCCCGCTTGGGCCTGGCGCCCTGAGAGCCCCGTCTCCCCCTGCAGGTGTACGAGCGTCTGGAGAAGCTGCAGGTGGCGGTGGCAGTGGCAGGAGCAGAGGCTGCCCACCACGGCCCCCCGTCCCCGCAGGAGAACTCGTACGTGTCCGTCCCCAGCAGCGGCGCCAGCCCACGGCAGCCCCTGGCGGCTCCGTCGGGAGCACCGGCCCAGGCCACGGAGTGGCTCCAGAAAGGCCCCAACCAGCCCGTGGAGAGCGACGAGAGTGTGTCCGGCCTGTCCGCCGCCCTGTGTTCCTGGCACATGAGCCCCAGCTGCCCCCCGGGCCTGGCCTTGCCGGGCAGCCCTGCGCAGGGGGCCACCCTGGGGGCCGCAGCCCCCCTCGGGCAGGCCGGCAGTGCTCGGGGGGGCGCCAGCCAGGAGCCGAGCTGGGGCGGTGGCCCAGGGCCCCAGCTGACAGCTGTGGAAGGTACCTGGGTGCGGGGACCCGGGAGAGGGACCCCCAGCCTTTCGGGAGGAGAGCCCCAGGCGCCCACTCTCCATCTCACTCTGTCCATAGTCGGTTCCCAGCCCTGACCTCCAGGTGGGTGAGACGAGGCCAGGAGCTGACTTCCTGAAAGCCGGGAACAAGGAAGGCTTTATGCGGGACTGGCTTCCTGGCCTAGCCAGGAGCTGGGGCGACAGCCCGGCCCCTCCCAGGCCCTTCCTTCACCGATGGCACTGAGGACTCCTGTCCCAAGGGGGCCAGGAGCTAAGCTGGGGGTGGGAAGAGTGCTGAGGCCAGAAGCGTCACTGAGGACTTCCCAGGGACAGTGGCTGCTGCAGCTGAGAGGGCTACCCCCCCCGCCAGGATCACTGTTGAGCAGCTCCGCGTCATCGCAGCCACCGCAGATCGTCATCAACCCGGCCCGACAGAAGATGGTGCAGAAGCTGGCCTTGTACGAGGACGGGGTCCTGGACAGCCTGCAGCTGCTGTCCTCTAGCTCCCTCCCAGGTAGCTGGCCCCGGCCCCTCTGGGGCCCCTGCTGCTGCGACGTGCTGCAGCTGGATGGCCGGCCTCCAGGGCCGCTCAGGCATGCGTCCTCGTGCCAGCCCCAAACAGCGGAGGGTTTGTTCCAGCCGGGCCTGCACAAGGCCCCTGCTCCCCGAGGGTGTGGGATGGCTCAGAGGCAGGCCACCCCATCTAACGATGGCTAGAAGCCCAGCCTGCCCCCCACGCCTCCCTTCGGGAAGCTGTGTATTCTGGACGAGGCCTTGTGCGAGCGCCCTCACGTCCCCCTGACAGCAACGCCTCCCCTTAGCCTGGGGCTGCCAGCTGCCCCCGCCCCCTGCTTCCAGAACACACAAAGCCCCAGCGGGTATTTTCCCTCCCGGGGACTAGTGGAAGCAGTGCTGCTTAGGAAGAGAAAGCCCTAATTCCCGAGAATGCCCAGGAGCTGAGAAGGAAGCGCGGCCGGCCCTCGAGCCAGGCCTCCCGGCAGCCGGGGGCGCCCCCGTTTCCTAACTGGCATTTCCCCCCTTTGCAGACCTAGGAGGGGAGCACCAGCACAGGCCGCGGCCCGAGGAGAGTGATGAATTCCAGAGCTGATCTGCGCACCTGGCACATTCCCTAAACCTGGAAGTCAAAGTTCTCATAGTCGGAAGTTCTCATGGCTCTCGAATCCTCAGCAGCCCGTGGGCGGTGGGGGGTGGGGGCCGCCTCCTCACAGGGAGAGCAGGTGCTGGAGCCCCCCAGCTGCTCCAGGGGCGTGGGCACGGGCCGGGCTCGGAGCCACCCCGGCCGGCTGCTGGAAGCTGTCAGTAGGGCAGGACAGGTCGTAAGGCCCGCCGTCATTCCATCATTTGGGGGACAGGAAAGCCGTGATCGTCGGAGGGGTGCCGGGGTGTGGGAGGAATGCACGTGTGGGGCTGCGGGCCGCCCGGCCGGGGAGGAGACGTGAGCGGGGTTGCCGGCACGGAGCGGAGCAGGGAGCTGGCTCCCCCAAGAGCTGCGCGGGGCCCACCTTTGCCCTTCTCTTTGCACTTGGCCGGAGCCCTGGGGACAAGTGGCCGCTCTGTAGAGCAGAGCAAACGAGGCCCGGGGCCCTCCCGGCCCCTCATAATTTGGAAAAGTAAGGTGTGGCCATCCCATGGTTCAGCTCACCGGCTCGAGTGACAGTTGTAGGACACCGCAGAGAGGCCAGCAGTGCCCCGTCCCCTCTCACCAGGCCACTGTCTGCGGGCTGCACCAGGGACCCGGGAGCTAAGGCTAACGTGACCGCCTGCTGGCCAGGCCACCCCTGGGTGCGCCCACCGACGGCCGCCAAGCCAGGGTAGGCCCCGGAGGCCACTGGCTCGGTGTCAGGCCCAGGCACTGATTGTGACAGAGGAGCCACGACCCAAGGTGGGGCTAGGCCCAGACCTCGTGCTACCCAGACCGCGCGAAGTCCCAGGAAGTCGGGCAGGTGGAAAGCCGGACGGGGCGGGGGGGGGGGCAGGAAACAAGACGGGACTCACGCGTGCAAAGCAAGTCCACTTTTGTGCAATTGAGCGTGTTCGAAGGTAGCACAGGCTTACGATGATTTCGTGTCCGCAGTCATGAGTCACACTACATGCCCACGAAGCTAGGCGTTGGTGAAGTCCAAGCTGTCCTAGAGGAATAAAAGCTTACGTTTCAATCTGCGGCTGTGCTTTTGGAGTTTGTTGCACTGAAGGGCCTGAGTGTTTCCGATGCTTTTCAGCTCGGGGTCCTTAACCACGGGGCCCCAGCCACCCCCACCCGCACACAACTGAAAAAAAAAGTCTTCTGGAGGCTCTTGTTTCCACCCCCATGTATTTTACGGGCTTTGATGCTATGGTGAATGGGATCTTTATTCCATTTTCTTTCCTTCTTTCTGGGTAGGGGGGGCAGGAGGAGAGGGAGAGAGAGAGTCTTAAGCAGGCGCTGTGCCCAGCGCGTGAGCCCAACTCGAGGCTCGATCTCACAACCCTGAGATCGTGACCTGAGCCAAGATCAAGAGTCCAACGCTCGACTGACTGAGCCACCCAGGTGCCCCTATTTCATTTTCTAATTGATCATCGATAGTTTCTGGAAATGTAATTGAGTTTTTAAAATTTATTTATTTTTCTATGAAGATTTTATTTATTTGACGGACCACAAGTGGGGCGGGGGGGCGGCAGTCAGAGGGAGAAGCAGATTCAGGCTCCCTGCAGAGTGGGGACGCCCAACAGGGCTCGATCCCAGGACCATGAGATCATGACGTGAGCAGAAGGCAGATGCCTACCTGACTGAGCCACCCAGGCGCCCCTGCAATTGAGTTTTTAATAACGGCTTTGCATGCGGTAGCTTCCCTTAGATTCCTTTGTTAGCTCCAGCAGGTTTTTGTTTTCAGGGTTTGGTGCCAAAATCAAGGAATGAACCAAGCTCTGGTGGTTTTTCACTTTTGTTTCTTTGGGTTTTGTTTGTTTGGGGTTAACACCTTGGAATAGTTTACATACACGGTCATTTCTTCTGGAAATAAAGGCAGTTACCACTTCTCCAATCTGTATGCCCTTCAGTTCTTTTTCTTGCTTTTTTTAAATTATTATTCATGAGGGACACAGAGAGAGGGACAGAGGCAGGGACACAGGCAGAGGGAGAAGCAGGCTCCATGCAGGGAGCCCGACGTGGGACTCGATCCCGGGACTCCAGGATCATGCCCTGGGCCAAAGGCAGGCGCCAAACCGCTGAGCCACCCAGGGATCCCCCTTTTTCTTGCTTTATTGCGATGGCTAGAGCCTCTAACCAAATGTTGACTAGAAGCGGTGAGAATGCACATCCTTGCCTTGTTCTCAAACTTGGATGCAAAATTGTCTTTCATGCTGTCTTTCGCCATTGCTAATATCTCTTGGGGATTTTTGCATCTGTGTCCATGAGGGGTGTTGACCTATAGGTTTCTGGTAATGTCTATCTGGTTTTGGTATCAGGGCCCCCATGAAACAAATTGGGAATTTTTCCCTTCTCTTATGTTCTTATAGGACTTCTGTATGCTTGGCATCACTTTTAATATTTGATGAGTTCCCAGTGAAGCCACTTCGAGTCGGAGTTTTCTTTGGGGGAAGATGTTTAGTTACAAATTCAGTACCTTTAGGGATGCCTGCCTGGCTCAGTTGGTAGTGCATGCAACTGTTGATCCTGGTTCTAAGTTTGAGCCCCGTGTTCGGTTCAGAAACTATGTAAAAATAAAAATTTTAAAGTAAATTCTTTCAGATATTTGGGCCATTTGGATTTTCTCTCTTCATGTGTCTGTTTCAGTAATTTGTGTCTTTCAAGGAATTTGCCTGTTGTATCTAAGTTGACATAAAGTTAATAATACCCCTTTATCATCCCTTTATAGGATCTTCACTCCTGTCCCCTGTCATTCCTTCTATTGGTATTTTCTGTCTTTCCTTTTGTCTTGATCAGCCTAGATAGAGGCTTATCGACTTTATTGGTTTTTCTAAAGAATCAAGTTTTTTTTAAGATTTTATTTATTTATTCATGAGAGACACAGAGAGAGAGAGAGAGAGAGAGAGAGAGGCAGAGACACAGGCAGAGGGAGAAGCAGGCTCCACGCAGGGAGCCCGATGTGGGACTTGATCCCGGAACTCCAGGATCAAGCCCTGGGCCAAAGACAGGTGCCAAACCGCTGAGCCACCCACGGATCCCAAGAATCAAGTTTTTGTTTCACTGATTTTTCTCCATCATTTATCCATTTTTCTATTGATGGTTTCCACCCTTTATCCTTTACTTATTTTGGAGTAATAAAACTTATTTGCGGGGCATCTGGGTGGCTCAGTGGTTGAGCATCTGCCTTTGGCTCAGGGTGTGACCCCGGGGTCCTGGGATCCAGTCCCACATTGGACTCCCTGCAGGGAGCCTGCTGCTCCCTCTGCCTGTGTCTCTACCTCTTTCTCTGTCTCTCATGAATAAATAAAACCATTAAAAAAAGAGAAGTCATGCATTTTTTAAAGATTTTACTTTAAAATAAAAATATATAAAGGGGATCCCTGGGTGGCTCAGTGCTTTAGCACCTGCCTTTGGCCCAGGGCGTGATCCTGGAGTCCCGGGATCGAGTCCCACATTGGGCTCCCTGCATGGTGCCTGCTTCTCCCTCTGCCTGGGTCTCTGACTCTCTCTTTCTCTCTCTCTCTCTCTCTCTCTCTCTCTGTCTCTCTCTCTCCTTTCTGTCTGTCATGAATAAATAAATAAAATATTTAAATAAAAAAAAATAAAACTTATTTGGGGCTTAATTTCCTCATCTTTTCCAACTTCTTAAAGTATAACCTTAAATCATTTATTTTATTTTACTTTTTTAAGGATATTTTACTTATTTATTCATGAGAGACACACAGAGAGAGGCAGAGACCCAGGCAGAAGGAGAGGCAGGCTCCATGCAGGGAGCCTGATGTGGGACACGATCCTGGGACCTCAGGATCACGCCCTGAGCTGAAGGTAGACGCTCAACCGCTGAGCCACCCAGGTGTTCCCAAATCATTTATTTTAAATCTTTTTCTTGGGGTGCCTGGCTGCCTCGGGCAGGGGAGCATGTGACTCTTGAGCTCAGGGTCATGAGCTCAAGCCCCACATTGGGCATGGAGACGACTTAAAATCTAAAAAAATAAACCTTTCTTTTTCTAACATAAGCATTTAAAGCTATAAATCGCTTTTGAGAACATCTTTAGCTTCATTCTATGCATTTGGATATGTTCTATTTTCATTATCATTGAGTTCATAATGTTTTCTGATTTCCCTTGTGATGACGTCTTTAAGCAATGACTTCCTTAGAAGTGCATTTAATTTCCAAATATTTGTAGATTTTGCCTCTATCTTTCTGCTGTGTGTATGTGTGTTGTTGTTTTTTTTATATTGTAGTACAGGGAATTTACTTGGTCTGATTTCATTTCTTTTAAAATTATTGAGACTTGTTTTATGGCTTAGCATATGGTCTGGCTTGGTGGATGTTCCATGTTTATTGGAAGAGTGGGTATTCTGAGTTGGGTGGTGTATTCTATAAAAGTCGATTTGCTCAAGGTGGTTGAGAGAGTTGTTCACGTCTTCGGTATCTTTACTGATTTTCTCTTCCAGGTCTCTCTGGCAGACTGAGAGAGAAGTATCACAGTCTCCAAATGTGGTTGTGGATTTGTCTTTCTCCTTCTGATCCTGTCAGATTTTGCTGCATCAAATTTGAAGATCTCGTGTGTGCATACACATTTGGGACTGTTGTGTGGCTTTTTTTTTTAAAGATTTTATTAATTAGGAAGAGAGAGGGTGAGAGAGCACAAGCAGGGGGAGTGGCAGGGGAAGAGGGAGAAGCAGGCTCCCCGCTGAGTGGGGAAACACAACGCTGGGCTTGATCCCAGGACCCTGAGGTCACGACCCGAGCTGAAGTCCCACATCTAACTGACTGACTCTACCACCCAAGTGCCCTGGACCATTGCGTTTTCTTCATAGATTGAGTCTTTTTTTAATCTGGAAATATTTCTCTCTATCTCGGGTAATGATCCTTCTTTTGACATCTGCTTTGTCTGGTACAGCCACTCCAACTTCCTTATGCTTAGTTTATTTCTTGATGGAACTTTTTTTCCATTCTGTTCTTTTAACTGGTCTGTGCCTTTTTTTAAAGATTTTTTAAATGCATTTATCCATGAGAGAGGCAGAGACCCAGGCAGAGGGAGAAGCAGGCTCTGTGGGGAGCCCGATGCGGGACTCGATCCAGGGACCCCGGGGTCACACCCTGGGCCGAAGGCAGACGCTCAACCGCTGAGCCCCCCAGGCGGACCTTTGTCTGTGTCTTTATCTGAAATGCATCTATCGACAGCATGAGGTTTGGTCTTTTTTAATCTCTGCCTTTTAATTGGTCTCTTTAATTCATTTACATTTAATGGTTGGGTTTAAGTCTACCATCTTGCTATTTGTTTTCTGTTCATCCCATCTGTTCTCTGTTCCTTTTCTCCTCCATCCCTGACTTCTTCTGGGTTAATCACATGTTTCTGGTCTTCTATTTGTTTCCTCCACTATTGGCTTGTTAGCTCTAATAACGGAGACCACTGATTCTCCTCAGGAGACTCCTTCCTGTACCATGATCTGAAAAGTGCCTTGAGGCAGAAGTCCAGGCTGCTCACTGGGGTCACTACATTTACTTTCCTTCTCATCACAGCCTGGCACTGCCAGTTGTTTTCAAAATTTTGCCTAGTATTTGAGTTGTTCACAAGCAGAAGGCTATTCTGGTATTTGTTATCTCACCGTGACCAGAATGCCAGGTTTGTCTGTTCTGAGCGATTCTTCACTCCTCAGGTCACTTCATCTTTCTCCTGCATCATCAGGCATGTCCCAGTAGCATCCATTCTTGAAGAACTCCTTTGACCCAATACCTCTCCCCAGTCACAACCCCGATTCTTTGTTCCTCTTGAAACTGTTTTATTTTATTTTGGGGGAGAGGGAGGGGCAGAGGGAAAGGGAGACAGAGAGACTCTGAAGCGGACTCTATGCCCAGTATGATGCCCAACGTGGGGCTCTATCTCACGACCTTGAGATCATGACCTGAGCCAAAATCAAGAGTTGGATACTAGGGGCACCTGGGTGGCTCAGAGGGTTAGGCGTCTAACTTTGGCTCAGACCATGATCCTGGGATCGAGCCCCATGTAAGGCTCCACACTCAATGGGGAGTCTGCTTCTCCCTCTGCCCCTCCCCACACCTGTGCAGTTGCTCTCTCTCACTCATTCTCTCTCTCTCTCAAATAAATAAATAAAATCTTAAAAAAGAGGGACGCCTGGTGGCTCTGTGGTTAAGCATCTGCCTGGAGTCCCTGGATCAAGCCCCTCATCGGGCTCCTTGTGTGGAGCCTGCTGCTCCCTCTGCCTGTGTCTCTGCCTCTGTGTGTGTGTGTGTGTCTCTCATGAATAAATAAATAAAATCTTTAAAAAAAAAGTGTTGGATGCTTAACGGACTGAGCTACCCAGGCACCCCGTCCCTCTTTATAGCTAAATTTCTCAAAATAGTTGTTTCCTTCTCCACATTGTCTCTTCAACTCATTTAAAAAAAAAAAAAAAACACATACACACATAAAGATTTATTTATTTATTTATTTATTTATTTATTTATTTATTTGAGAGTGAGAGCATGAGTGGAGAGGAGGGGCAGAGGGAGAGGGAAAAGCAGACTCCCCACTGAGCAGGGGGCCCAATGTGGGGCCCAGTGCCCGGGATCATGACTTGAGCCCAAAGCGACACTTAACTGACTGAGCCAGCCACGTGCCCCTCTTCAACTCCTTCCAGTCTGGCTCCACCCCACCCCTCCACCAGAGTGGTATGTCAAGGACACCAGTAATCATGTTGCCAAATCAAGTGGCCCCTTTGACTTCATGGTCAAAATGGGGGTCAGCCGGCCCTCCTCTTGCGACCTCTGCAACAGTCCCCCCTGTTTGTAGAGGAGTCCCCGGGGGAGCACCCTGGGCCCACTCAGCCCTGTGCTGACCTCACTCATTCTCAGGGCTCTAAACACCACCTGTTTGGGTCATTCCCAAATGACATCCCCAACAATGAACTCTCCCCTGAGCTTTCCTCCCAGACTTCCAGCTGCGTACCAGACACGTCCTCTTCGATGTCCCGCAGCTATCACAAGCCGAAATGAGACAATGGAAAGTTGGATTCCCAGTCGCCGGAAGCTTCCTGTCTCAGTGGGTGGCAGCACCGTCACCGTCCACCTTCCCATCCAAGCCAGATCCTCAGAAGTTAGGCTTTTGCGATAGACGTCATTAAGCAGGTACAACTGAAAAGTCGAGAAGTTCACAAACTGTACCTGCACAGCTCAGTGACTTTTCCTGTGCGTAGACAGCCGTCGGCAGGCACTGGGTAGACTGCGCAGTTGTCTATCGCTATGTACCACTCCGCCCCAAAACTTAGGGGCTGAAACAATGACGTTTATTTGGCCCACAAACCTGCAATGTGGGCAGGGCTCGGACAGGATGGCTCATCGGCTAAAAAAAATAAAAAATAAAAATAAATAAAAATAAATTTAAAAAAAAATTAAAAGGATGGCTCATCGGTTCCACTCCATGGCGGCTGGGGTGGTCTGAAGGCTGGGGGCTGGAACCATCCAGAAGCTCCCCACACATGTCTGGTAGTTGATGCTGGCTGTCAGCTGAGGACCCTGCTGGGGCTAAGACACCTAAACATACCAGGTGGCCTCTTCCCAGCACGGGAGCTGGTTCTAAGGGTGTCTTGAGAGAGCCTGGGAGGGGCTGCGTCACCTTTCGTGGCCTGCATTCTGCCGCGCTCTTCCTTAGAAGCTGGCTGCTCAGGCCAGTCCGTACTCTAGGGGAAAGGCAGTACAGTCCAACTCTTGGTGGGAGGCGTGCCAGAGAACACATGGGCATGTTTAAAACCAGTACAAGGGCACTTCTGACATTCCAGAAAGATCCCTCACACAAAAGAGCCACATACATACATCAGTTTTGCATGGTTTTTTAAAAGATTTTATTTATTTATTCTTGAGAGAGAGAGAGACCCAGGCAGAGGGAGAAGCAGGGTCCATGCAGGGAGCCCAATGCGGGACTCGATCCCGGGTCTCCCAGGATCAGGCCCTGGGCCGAAGGTGGTGCTAAACCACTGGGCCACCCGGGCGGCCCTGTCCCTTCTCCCGTCAATGGACGTCAGGGTTGCATTCAGTTTGGGGCTGGGGTCAATAAAGCTGCCATGGACACGCATGCCCTGGTGACGTGAGCCCCCATTCCTCTTGGGTGTTGCACCGGCCTCGGTCTGCGAGGTAGACCCGCCACAGGGCAGAGGGTAATCGTGCAGGTGACACCTGTGTCACCATATCCATGAGCTGATGGCGCGGGTGGTCTGCAGAGCCAGGGTGCGCCCTTCATCACGAACTCGTAGGACACCTGGCCTGGAACGAGGAGGTCGGCCCCTGCTCCTGGTGGGCACGTGGCCCCCAGCAGCCATCAGGGCATAACAAGTGCCTACTACCTCACTCCCACTCACCAGACCCCACGCACGTTAGTCCTGTGGCCGGACATGGGCAGCTGTGTACGTGGCAGGAGTGGGCACGCCGGGTCAGCGGTCACCGGGGTGGCCTCCCGGACGGTATCGGAAGCGGCTGGGCCCCTTTCCTCCCCCGGCGGTGTGCGGAGCTCTAGATGCTGCACGTCCTCGGCAACACTTGACCTGGTCAGCGTGTTCGACCTGCGGCCACTCGGACAGGGTGACGGGCCGTGTCGCCGCGGTGACCCCACATTTCCGCCACGACCGATGACATTGAATGCCGCGTCCTTTGCTCACTGGCCCTGTGTGTGCGGGAGGCGCGTGCACGTCCCTGACGCTGCACGGGGGGGGGGGGGGGTCGTCCCTCTTGTTAGCGGGTCGGACCTCAGTGAGTGGCCAGGACATGGCTCCTGGGTGACCCGTGTGCCACGGACGCCAGATTTCGCCTTTTCCCTCTCCTAGCGCGGCCTTCCGATGAATCGTCCTTGATTTCAGTGGGGCCCACCCTACCAGCCTTCTGCCCCCCATTTAAGAGAGGTTTGCCGGGCGGCCCGGGCGGCCCAGAGGTTTGGTGCTGCCTTCGGCCCAGGCTGTGATCCTGGGGTCCCGGGATCGAGTCCCCCTTCGGGCTCCCTGCAGGGAGCCTGCTTCTCCCTCTGCCTGGGTCCCTGCCTCTCTCTTTATGTCTCTTTGTGAATAAATAAATAAAATATTTTAACAAATGAATAAATAAATAAAATTTTTTTAAAAAAAGATGTTTGCCTACGCCAACGTCTTGAAGATAGTGTCCTTTGACTTCTAGATGCTTCGCTGCTTGAGCTTTTAAATGTAGGTCTATGCTAGGTGTCCAAGTGACTTCTGTCTCTGGCGCAGGCTCACATTGGACGCCCTCCTCCACGTGCCACAGCGGGTGGGCAACACTGTCTTGCCCCACGAACCAGAGAACCTTCTGGGCTCAGTCCTGCCGCACGCACACCACGAGCTTTGGTACTGTGACCCTACGGGAGGTCTGGGGTCTTCCCCATGACCACCTCGGGCAGTTCGGGTGGACAGACTTACATGCTGCCCTATAGACCTGGGCCCCTGGACACCCCCCCCACGCGCCCCGTGTCAGGTGGTTCCCCGCTCCGGAGACCGTGGGGCAGCGCAGTACCCCGGGCGGCGACCGGCCTGTAGGACGCACCTCGCCATCCACACAAAGTGGTCGCAGGGGCTCTGGGCACAACACCAGACGGCGGCAGCCACCCCAGTGCACAGGAGGCGCCCGGACGAGCAAGGATGTGTCCGCACAGCGGAGGACCACTCAGCAGTGGGGGGGGACGCCCCGCGGTCACAGTGACCACTCAGGGTGACAGCAGCGCGTCCCCACCCGCAGCTCTGGGCTGTGCAGACTTCTCTCTTGGGACACAAAGCTGCTCAGCAGCTGCCTGGGGGGGTCGGGGGCTGCAGGGAGGGGCTCCCCAGAGCCAGGAGGAAACCAGGAGGAAACTTGGGGGGATGATGCTTTCCCAGACCCCCCCTCACAGTGTGCACTTTAAGCACCAGCGCGGTTTTTCTATATCAGTTCTACCTCGAGCAACTGTTTTTGTTTGTTTGTTTTTTTAAGATTTATTTATTTATTGGGCAGCCCCGGTGGTGCAGTGGTTTAGCGCCGCCTGCAGCCCAGGGCCTGATCCCGGAGACACGGGATCGAGTCCCACACCCGGTTCCCCCCAGGGAACCTGCTTCTCCCTCGGCCCGTGTCTCTGCCTCTCTCTCTCTGTCTCTATGAATAAATAAATTAAAAAGTCTTAAAAAAATAAATAAAATCATCTTTAAAAAAAAGATTTATATATTTATTCATGAGAGACACACAGAGAGAAAGACAGTGACACAGGCAGAGGGAGAAGCAGGCTCCATGCAGGGAGCCCGATGTGGGACTCGATCCCGGGTCTCCGGGATCACGCCCTGGGCCGAAGGCGGCGCTAAACGCTGAGCCCCCCAGGCTGTCCCTCCATCAACTGTTTTTGAAAAATACAGTATCTCAAAAAAATAGGCCGCATCTTCTAAGCAGCATTTTGTTGGGGTTTTTTTCCCCCTTCAATCCAGCCTTGCGATCCTCGTTTGTCCATTGACATTTTATTTATTTATTTTTTTTCCATTGACATTTTAATGTATTTACCAATATGGGTGTGTGCGCGTGTGCGCGCGTGTGTGCCTATTGTAGCCAAATACACATGACAATACCCATCATTGGAATGTTTTGGATACAATTCAGCAGCACTAAATATTCACAGTGCGGCACAGCCACCAGCACCCTCCACCCCAGAACTTTTCCGTCCTCCCAGCAGGAGCTCTGGGCCCCATCTGCTCCTGGTTCCCCGCCTTCCTCCTTTTCCCGTCTCGGTGTCCCTGTGTGATGACTGCAGGGTGACCATCATGCAGCCCTGCGTTTCCCTCTCCCCCTTGCCTTTGACACTGTTCTTTTCATATATTTCAAACCCCCAGAGGCGTTACCCTGTTATTTTATTTTATTTATTTATTTATTTATTTTTTATTTTTTATTTTTTATTTTTTTTACCCCTGTTATTTTAAACAGTCCATTTTTACTTCCATTTACTCACATATATTCCTCGGGTCGGTTCTTCCATCCTGGGTCCCTCCCTCCTTCCCCCCCTTTCATCCCCAGATCGCTTCATTTCTTGGCAGAAAATTGGGTCAAGAAAAGCAGCACCGCTCTAGGAGACCTTAATGAACCTTCTGACCTCGGCTGCCCCTGTGGACTCTGCCAGAGCCCCTCTCCGGGTCCCACCACGTGGACATCAGCGTATTTCAAGTCACACGTGCGTGACGAGCGCGCTCCGGGGCACACGTGCGTGTCCTTCCTGAATTCCTCAGGAGGGCCGAGGGCACCTGCGAGGCTGTTGAGCAGCTCCATGAAGATATGCTCCGTCCCACCAGCACCGCGAAGAGGCCCGACTTCCCCTGTTGTCACCGCCGCTCGGCACTGTGCATCCAACTGATGACAGCCACCTAGTGCACGGCCCTAGGGACCGATGGTGCAGCATCCTTTCAGGTGTAGGGCCATTCCCCTCATCCTGAGGAACACCCGCAGCCCCATCCTTGGCCGGAAACCTATTTCTTTTGCTTCTATGTATGCATGTATTTATTCACTTATTTTTTTTTTATTATTTTTGCCTTCATTTGGAGAGGCCACTCCTCTGGGTACAGACGTCCACGCTGGCGCCTTTCTGTTCCAGCCCCTGAGGGACACTGTGCCGTCCATCACCTGTTGGCCTTTGCGCTGGGAGGGCGGCCGGGGCTCACCGGCCTGTCACCGGCTCCCTTGGCCGGTCCTTCCCCGTCCGAGACTCTCCGCGCCTTACCTGCGAGGTGCCTGCCTGTCATTTGCTCCACGGCTGTGCTGTTCAATGTCTGTAATGCTGTGACCTCCTCGAATCTGGGGTTTCGGAATATCCTCGGCCACGATCTCTCCAAGTATTTCTTCCGCCCTCACCTCGGGTCATGCCTTCGCTTCCTGTTCTCCAAAATGTACATTTTGTCCAACTTTTTAGAGCTATTTTCTCTAAGGATTAGTCTCCTGTGCCCTCTCGGGGCCAGGATCCGATTCTCCCCCCCACCCCACGCACAGCCAACACCAAAGAACCAACACATCTTGCCTTCTTCCTTGCGTATCTCTCTCCCATTTGCCCGGTGCCATCTGCGCGGCCCGTACTGGGCCCAGGCCACTGTCATCTGTCATCGCACCGCAGGCACCCACCCCTGCCTCGCCCTGCGGCCTCCTCTGCGGCCCTGCAGGGAGCTCCGCACGGTGCAGCCTCTGGGCCCTCGGTTCTGTCAACATGAGCACAGCAGGGGCGCTTCACACGCAAAAATAATAATAAGATGTTGATCGGTGCCATTGGTTCACCCTCGTTTAGGACAGATGTGTGCCCAGGCCGTGAAAGAAGTCGCTTCCCACCTGTGTCCCTTAGCCTCTCTCTCGCCTGGTCAACGAGCCATATTCGGTTCCACCACTAGTGGCGGGTGGGTTGTTTTGGTTTGCTTTCGTTTTTTTCTAAATATCTCCCAGAGCCAAGCTCCTGGTGGATCCGCCACCAGTTGCTGTAGCAACCTTGGGGAAGCTTTACACTGGCAGCAGGAGGGTCTCGAATGAAGGCTGTGTACTAAGCAGAGCCAAAGGACAGGCTGGCACAGAGACGGGGACCGTGGTGTCCTCGGCACAGGACGACAGAGAAACGGTGCTCGCCTTGGGAGCACCTGGGGAGGGGGTCGACTGCTCTCCCCCCTGCATCTTGCATGACCTCACCAGGCTTCAAATGTGACGCCACAAGTCCTCCCCCGCTGTTGTTTTTGCAGAAGAGAACGAAAGTCAGCAGTGAATGGAGACCTCCCTCTTGGGTTGGCTGTTCTGCTGAGTCACTGCCTTCATGGCTACCCGAGATAACTGACTCCCCCACTTTTAGCTGGTTTCTAAGGCAACCAGTGAGCAGGCTGGGAGCGAAGCCAACCTGGGATCACAGGGAGTCCCATTCCCGGCCACCATGTGGCCATTTGTTTTTTCTAGCCAGAACATTTTTAGAGTCCTTTTTTTTTAAAAAAAAACAACAACTTTTCCTTTTAAAAATACCTGTGCATTACAAAGACGTCCAAACAGTACAGAAGAAGAAAAACCCTCTCTCCCTTTCCCAGCCTGGACTCTCCCCCAGCAAGAGTGGCCACACGAGCCTTCACCGTCGCCTCCCATGACTCAGGCCACACTCACAATCCTGCACCTTCCAGGCTCTACTGAGGCTGTTCCCCGTGGCACAGATGAACCTTACTTTTGTCCTCCGGCAGAGCAGATGCTGTGTGAATGCAGCATATATAGATTCGACCGGTACCCTGCGGAGGGTCAGGTCCTTTTCAGTTTTTCTTTTTTTTTTTAATTTTTAAAGATTTTATTTATTTGTTCATGAGAGACACAGAGAGAGAGAGAGGCAGACACACAGGCAGAGGGAGAAGCAGGCCCCATGCAGGACTCGATCCCGGGTCTCCAGGGTCACGCCCTGGGCTGAAGGCAGCGCTAAACCAGGACACCAGGGCTGCCCCCTTTCCAGTTTTTCTGTTTGTGCTTTTGCCATCCTAAACCATCCAGGAGCTCCGGGCGTGTATTTTTGCACACTTAAGCAAGGGCATCTCTAGCTGAGAATTCTAGAAGCCGGATTACTCAGTCATTTTGCTGGATATAGCCGAAAAGGCCTCTGAAACACTGGGTTTGGGCCAAAGTTTCACCTTTGTAACTCGAATCCATGAAATAGCATAGTTTGCTTTTTACTTGCATTTCTTTCAGTACGAAAGAGGTTATGCACGCCTTCACTGTCTTCACCGGACTTCGAAGCTGCTTTCTCTCTTTGTAAAGAATTATTTATTTGAGAAAGAGCACGTGTGCACACATGCGAGGGGGCGGGGTGCAGAGGGAGAAACTCAAGCAGGTTCCCTGCTCAGCACGGAGCATGACGTGGAGCTCGATCTCATGACCCTGAGATCATATCCTGAGCCGAAGCAAAGAGTCAGACATTCAACCGACTAAGTCACCCGGGAGCCCCGAAGTTCCTTTCTGGGCACAATCTAGTCATTTCTGTGGTCAGATTTCCACAACATTTTCTTTTTTTTTTTTTTTTAAGATTCTTAAAATTTATTCATGAGAGACACACAGAGAGAGAGAGAGAGGCAGAGACCCAGGCAGAGGGAGAAGCAGGCCCCATGCAGGGAGCCAGATGTAGGACTCGATCCTGGGACCCCAGGATCACACCCTGAGTCAAAGGCAGATGCCCCACCACTGAGCCCCCAGCTGCCCCTCCACAACTTTTCCTTATTGGTAGGGAGAGTTCTTTCCATACTCGGGAGCATAACCTTGATTTGTGCACACATGGGTTGTGCATATTCTATCCCGGCTTGTGATGTGTCTTTGACTTTGGTTGTGGTGGTTTCCATGCAAAAATTTACTAATCTGTTTCTTTACGGCTTCTGGCTTGCGATATCAGGCTTCAAAAGGCTTTTCCCAGTTCAAGATCATTTTGAAAGGTCATCCGTGTTTTGTTATGAGTTTATCTTTTAACGTTTAAATGTTTTAGGTAAAAGACTAACGTTGAAAAAAAAAAAAGACCAACGTTGATCCGATACACAGAGAATTGTACCCAACGAACAGAGAATACACGCTTTTCAAGCATACACATAACAGTCGGAAAAATACCACGCTGTTTGCCACCGAGAAAATGTTACCCGATTCCAAGATATGGAAATGCGACATGTCACCGACTGCAATGCAAAGAAATTAGGATGAACCGGGAAAAGATAGTACCTCCTTCCTGCGGAATCTCCAACTGGAAATTTTTTTAAAAATATTTTATTTACTTTAAGTAGGCTCTGCATCCAGTGGGGATGCTCAAACTCACAACCTCGAGGTGAAGAGTGGCATGCTCTTCCCACTCAGGCAACCAGGCACCCCTTCAACTGGAACTTTTAAAACATCCTTGTAAATAAAGTTTGGGTTGAGGAAGAAATTCAAATAAGGGATCCCTGGGTGGCGCAGCGGTTGAGCACATGCCTTCGGCCCAGGGCGTGATCCTGGGGTCCCGGGTTACGTGCACGGAGCCTGCTTCTCCCTCTGCCAGTGTCTCTGCCTCTCTCTGTGTGTCTCTCATGAATAAATAAATAAAATCTTAAAAAAATAAAAAATAAAAAAATAAAGGGCCAGACAGGCACAACCCATGGTCGAGTTAAATAAATGGTTCTCGGCTTGCAGAGAGGCAGTGACTCCAGGTGGCGAGCCCGGGAAGCCTCGAGTGTTAGAAGAACCGACTCTTCCGACACCCGGAGGCCCTGCCCTGGCTTTGGACCTTACTCTGCATCTTTGGCTAATTAACTTGGGAACCAAACACAACCGACTTTGAGGACGTATATGGTGTCTTTCTACCTTGTGCACAGCCACCAGAGCCACCAGAGCCATCAGAGGTCATAAAGGGGGTCCCCGCCTCATTTTCCGGTTGTACCTATTGGCCATGGGGCCCCTGAAATGACCACCGGAAAAACCTGTTGATCAAGCCAGGCTGAGTTTCTCGGACTCTCTGCAATGAGGAAGAACACCGCCTCGACAGAGGGAAGGACAAGAAACGCTCAGAGCCGTAGAGTCCGGGGTTATGACATCATCACAGTGGCTTGGTGGACGCAGCCTAGAGCATGAGTCAGCAGGCGCTCCAGAAGCGTTGGGCCGCAGGCTTATCTTCCGGGAATGAGCGTGTCCTGGCGCCAGAAGCCAGTTTACTTTGCTCTCACCCATTTTGACGACGGCATGAGAAGGGACACCTGTCCTGGACGTGTTCCTCACGGGGACAGGAAGCCACGTCTGCTGCCACCGTGGTTTAACACAGGCCTAGGAGAGGATGGTGGTTTCAGATCTCTCAACTGAGCCCCCTGGGCCCGTGCTGGCTCCCGCTCCCCTAGAGGCCAAGCAAAATCAAGCTTCTTGGAAGTGTGAGGTCAAGGGTGGGGTGTCTCTAATTAGGGCTGTTGGGCCTGGTTTAAGGTGGCAGCTTCCATGAGCGCACGTGATGGGCACTGGGAGAAGCTGTCCCAGATGGGTGGACGCTTCAAGGCACGGGCCCTCTGAAAACCCCACTGGGCGAGCCCGTGTTCTCCTGTGGGACGCCAGGGTATTACCCTGATGAGGGCTAGTTGAATAATTTCATGTTTGGATAAATGGATTTTGGGGAAGTTCCTGAAATAAACAATCAAGTTATTTTCAACTTCCTCTTCCCAGACGAGAATTTCCTGGCCTGGTGAAGGCATGTGAGTACTGGGAGACCAGAGGCTGGGTGATCATCTACGGTTTCAGTTCTTGGCCGGGTAGCTCACATTCTGAGGTCAAAAGCTGCTGCGTTTGGGGGGGCACCTCTGCTTGGAGCTAGCTGAGGGGTGTAACGGAGCAGAACTGGCCCTCCCGACACCACCAGCTGTCACACGCGCATCCTGACAATGAGGGGCGTCAGCTGGTGTGACTTTGAGGGGAGTGAATGGGGAGCTTGCCCCCTGCTCGAGTCCCCCTGACTCATGCAGGCGTGGGAGAGCTCCCAGGGCCAGGGGGCTGCAGCCATCAGCGGCCCCGGAGGGCCCAGCCCCCGTTTGGCAGGAGGTGGTGGGTTTCAAGTGCTTGTCTCGCCGGCTCCTACCCACGAGGATCCCCTACTGAAGGGCCACCAGCAGCAAGGACTGTGGGGTAGGCAGGGCCGAGGGGTGAGGCAGGGGAGTGCTTTGCACTGGGTACAAGGGTCATGTTTGAAAACAAACACCAAAAAAAAAAAAAAAAAAAAAAAAGAACACCACTACAATTAAGAACCAGAATGAGAATAACTACAGGATCCTGAAAAGCAGTGGATGTGGCCTCTGTTATCTTAGGGGGGATCATAACCGAAGGGAGGGGCAATTAATCGCCGGTAAAACTTAAATCATCACATGTGTCTGCTTCTACAGAGTTGAGAGTCCTCCCAAGACTGGGTAAAGGGGCCAACCCGGTGCCACCATCCCACAACCCTGGAGAGCAAGTGGGGTCCAGTCTCAAGTTAGGCCCAGTGGAGAGACGGGAGCCCAGGCTGGCAAGATGGTTCTAGCACATGGGACCACGGGACCCTGCCCTGGCTGATAAGGGGCGCCCGCCGGGCTCAGTGCCACCACAGTCAGAGCTGGGGCAGGGGACGAGCCCCTTCCACGGGGTCACCGACTGACATCTCACCCAATGGCACTTGATCACATACAAACCTCAGCTCTCTTGCGTACTGGTTGGTTTTTCTCGTTGGTGGTGTTGCTACAGGAAATGGGTACAGAATGGGGTCCTCTGCTACATTTTCTAACTTTTTTTAAAGAATTTATTTATTTATTCATGAGACACACACACAGAGAGAGAGAGAGAGAGGCAGAGACCCAGGCAGAGGGAGAAGAGGCCCCATGCAGGGAGCCCGACGCGGGACTCGATCCCAGGACCCCGGGGTCACGCCCTGAGCCGAAGGCAGGCGCTCAACCGCGGAGCCACCCAGGGGCCCTGAAATATATATTCCTGAAAAAAATATGGCTGGGACGTCATCAAGTCTCCTTGACCCTGGGCGGGCCTCTCTGTGCCTTGGCTACATGGAGTCTGGCCAAAGGGACACTAGTGACTTCCAAGGCCGGATCCTCTCACGGGCCGCTCTCCCTTGGAGGGGAACACGGTGCTGTGAGGAAGGCCACATGGAAAGGCGCATGTGCCCCCCACCTTGAGCCCCGGCTGAGCGCCGGCCGACATCCAGCACTTCTTGGCGACGGCAGCTGCGGCCCTCTGGGAGCTGGGCCCGGCTGTGCCACCCACGGCAACAGGAGCCCTGCTCACTCTGTACATTCGCAAGCGTAACAAAGACTTGGCGTTGTTTTAAGCCGCTGTTTGGGGGGGGGTTGTTGCAGCAATAGTCACATCACTGATTCCTACATTGTTAAGAGAAGCGAATTTCATCAAATACCTTTTTCTTCTGTTTTGTTATTGGGAGAAAATATGCATGTAAAATTGCCTACTTGCACCATGTGGAGCTGTACGGGTCAGCGGCATTGAAGTTCGGGTCATTCACCTGGTCGCGTGACCATCCCCACCATCCGTTCCCTCAATGCTTGCATCTTCCCAAACTGAAATCTGGCCCCATTAGACATCTGCTCCCCACCCCCGGCCCCCGCCCCAGCCGGGCACCCACCGTCCTAGGTTGCCTACTGCAGGCACCTCACAGAATGCAAGTGCACACTGCGCGTCCTTCGGTATCTTGGCTTCTTTCACTTAGTATGTTTTCGAGGCTCATCCCTGTTGAAACGTGTATCAGAATTCTATTCCTTTTTGGGGGCCCTTGTTGGCTCAGTCCGTAGAGCACATGACTCTTGATCTCCGGCTTGGGAGTTCGAGCCCCACATTGGGTGTAGAGATTACTTTAAAATAAAATCTAAAAAAATAATAATAATAAAATAAAATCTAAAAAATAAAAAATAAAATAAAATAAAATAAAATAAAATAAAATAAAATAAATAAAATAAAATAAAATAAAATAAAATAAAATAAAATCTAGGGGATCCCTGGGTGGCTCAGTGGTTGAGTGCCCGCCTTCGGCCCAGGGCGTGATCCTGGAGTCCCGGGATTGAGTCCCACGTCGGGATCCCTGTGTGGATCCCACTTCTCCCTCTGCCTGGGTCCTTGCTTCTCTCTCTCTCTCTCATGAATAAATAAATAAAATCTTAAAAAAAAATGAAATCTATCAGGGGATGCCTGGGTGGCTCAGCAGTTGAGTGTCTGCCTTCGGCTCATGGTGTGGTCCCAGAGTCCCAGGATGGAGTCCCACATCGGGCTCCCCGCAGGGAGCCTACTTCTCCCTCTGCCTGGGTCTCTCATGAATAAATAAATAAAATATTTTTTAAAAATAAAATAAAAATAAAATCTATCTAGTTAAAAAGCCTTATTTATTTATTTATTTATTTATCTATTTATTTATTTGAAAGCGAGACAGAGAAGGGGGAGGAGCAGAGGGAGAGGGAAAGGGAAAATCTCGAGCAGACCCCTGGCTACGCATGGAGCCTGACGGAGGGCTCAATCCCAGGACCCTGAGATCAGGACCCGAACTGAAATCAGGAAAAGCGTCCCCAAGATAAAGTCTGTTTTTAAAAAGGGAATTTTATTCCCTTTTAAGGCTGAATCACATTCCATTGTCTGTCTCTATCCCATTTTGTTTATCCATTCATCAGTTGATGGACACTTGGGTGGCTTCCACCTCTCGGCAGCTGTGAGTCACGCTGCTGCGAACACTGCTAAGTCTCTGTCCCAGGCCCTGCCTGCAACTCGTTCCAATCTACACCCCGAAGTGGAATTGCTTCAAATACCTTTGACATCTCCTGATGTCATGTTTTCCTCCTCCGACACATTAATATTACTAATGATAGTAACATCATGCCTCATTGAATCATCCGGGCACTGTCGGAGTGAACTCTGATTGTGCTTGCTCGCTCGCTTGCAATCGTGCCCTTTTATCATTTTTAGAAGTGTCCTTCTGGGGCAGCCCGGGTGGCTCAGCGGTTCAGCGCCCGCCTTCGGCCCAGGGCGTGATCCTGGGGTCCCGGGATCGAGTCCTGCATCGGGCTCCCTGCATGGGGCCTGCTTCTCCCTCTGCCTGGGCCTCTGCCTCTCTCTCTCTGTCTCTGTGTCTCTCATGAATAAATAAATTTAAAAATCTTTTTTTAATTTAAAAATCTTTAAAAAAATAAATAAATAAAAATAAAAATCTTAAAAAAAAGGAAGTGTCCTTCTGTAGATGATAAATTATCTGGGCATAGTTCAATACAGGGGAGCTACAGTGGTTATTTCTACTCTATAGGTGAAAGGGGAAGGTTCAGAGAGGTTAGGTGACCTGCTCAAGGCCACGCTGCTAAGTGCGCAGAATTTAGCCAGTTAAAATAAAGGTGCGTAGCAGGCCAGTGTTACTTCTGCCTGGAGTAGTCCCTCTCCTCCCACCCACGACACAATCCCACGCTTGATATTTGCACGTGTGTGTGTGTGTGTGTGTTTATTAAATCCTCTCCTCTATTAGATCAGCAGCCCCAAGGGAGTCCGAACGAGGCTGGTCTCATTCATGACCGTGCGGCAAGATATATTCATTTCTTTTTTTTTTTTTTTGATATATTCATTTCTTAATCTGCTTTTGGATCATATTAACGAATATATATTTTTTTAACGAATATTTTTATTTTCAAAACGTGCATCAATGCTCACGGGTGACAGTGATCTGCAGCTTTCTTTGTGGGGTCTGTGCAGGGGGCTGTTATCCTTGTCAGGTGTGGAAAGCAGTTTCCCTTATTCGGTCGGCCTGGACTCCTGGGACGAACCCACAGAGAGTAACTGTGGCTGCTGGTGTTCTGGGAGGGGAAGGCTCTTCTGGTTTCATAAAGCACATTTGGAAGCTTTTCTTTATTTTCTTTAATGCACTAGAACGACCTGTTTCTGAAGGGCCTGAGGCTGTTGCAGGGGTGGCTGTCTGGTGTCTCTCCCCTGTTTCCTCTCTGTTCAGCTGTTCTCTTTCTTCCAGGGTCAGTTTTGGCCACGCAGCTTCCCTGCTCTCCTGGCTGTCCCACGATGGAGTGGGAGTGAGCCTGAAAGCCCTGCGGCCCACGGGGCCTCCCCACCCCCAGCCAGGAAGCCTGGAGCAAGGGCGGCAGGGGCCCCACCCAGAGCCCATGGCTCTCCCCTGGCTCAGGGCCACGGACCCAGAAGGCAGCTCGCCTCCAGTTACTGCGGATCCAGAGTGGGGAGCCCGCCCGAGGCCCCCGTGCTTCTCCCTGCGGGGCTCTCGGCCCCCCGGCCCTCTCCTTCTCTGCTGTCCTTGCCTCCGGCCCTCCCCACTAGGGCGGACAGAGAGGAAGAGATGCCCGACCTCCTCATCAGTCAAGGGGACATGCAAGAGAAAAGCAGGGGACAGTGACACACACACAGACACAGACACACACACACACCCCAGAATGATTCCAGTAAAAAGACTGGTCATACTAAGTATCGGTGAGGACCTGGAGCCAGGGGAAGGGTAAATTGAGACAGTCACTATGGATACCACGGATAACTGTTGGGAAGTTTCTCTTTTTTTGCTTTTTTCTTATTTTTTTTAAGATTTTATTTATTTATTCATCAGAGAGAGAGAGGCAGAGACACAGGCAGAGGGAGAAGCAGGCTCCCTGTGGGGAACCGGGTGTGGGACTCAACCCCAGGACCCCGGGATCATGCCCTGAGCCACCCAGGTGT
This sequence comes from Canis aureus, assembly GCF_053574225.1. NCBI lineage: Eukaryota > Metazoa > Chordata > Mammalia > Carnivora > Canidae > Canis > Canis aureus. The sequence continues at coordinate 2,047,058 of NC_135649.1, forward strand.
CCCAATAAAATCTTTTTATTTTATTTATTTTTTAAAATATTTTATTTATTATGAGACACAGAGAGAGGCAGAGACACAGGCAGAGGGAGAAGCAGGCTCCATGCAGGGAGCCTGATGCAGGACTCGATCCCGGGTCTCCAGGATCACGCCCTGGGCCCAAGGCAGCTCTAAATCGCAGAGCCACCAGGGCTGCCCTCTTTTCTTTTCTTTTCTTTTCTTTTCTTTTCTTTTCTTTTCTTTTCTTTTCTTTTCTTTTCTTTTCTTCTTTCCTTTCTTTTCTTTTCTTTTCTTCTTTTCTTTTCTTTTCTTTTCTTTTCTTTTCTTTTCTTTTCTTCTTTCCTTTCCTTTCTTTCTTTCCTTTCCTTTCCTCTTTCTTTCTTTCTTTCTTTCTTTCTTTCTTTCTTTCTTTCTTTCTTTCCTTCGGACCTAGAAGTTTATTGAATAGACCACAGAGGAGCAGAGGGCAGGACAGCAGAGCAGGGGCTCTCTGTTGCTTGGCAGTTTCTTACGATCTTGACCTTCACCCCAAGCAAGCAATTCCACTTCAAATTTTTATACCAAAAAAAGAATGGAAGCATATGTCCACACAAAGACGTGTGCGTAAGTGTCCGGAGCACTTGGAAACAACCCAAATGCCCAACAACAAAAGGAACAAATCCACAGAACTGCCCAGTACCCACACTGATGCGGGCCGGGTGGATCTGGGAACCCAGTCAGGGGCCCTAAGACCAGGCAGGAGGGTCCTCGGCTTTACGCAGGATAGAAACCCAATGCGAGCCAAGAGAAAGTGAGGGTAGAGTTCATTGAAGACCTAAGAGAGGGGGGTGGGGGTGACTGGGTGACGGGCAATGAGGGGGGCACTTGACGGGATGAGCACTAGGTGTTATTCTGTATGTTGGCAAATTGAACACCAATAAAAAGTAAATTTATTATTTAAAAAAATAAAATGATTATTACTAAAAAAAAAAAAAAGACCTAAGAGAGTCTAGATACAGGTAGTGTCCAGGAGACTCAGAAAGGAAAAGGGAATGAGTCTCATGCTTGCTTGGGGCCGGGATTTTTATTGAGGACGGTAGGCTGGAGCACGGGTCTTTGCAGTAATCAGGGAACAAAGAGGAGTGTTTAGGTGTCCTCCTTAAGTCTCGTACGCACTGGAGCCAGGGGTCTTGATGACTCGGTGGGCTTGGAGAACGTTCTCGACAGCCCTGCCCAGTCCCCCCTTACGCGCTATCCGTTGCACTGGAAGACTCCAAAACATCACCACCTCCTTGACCTTCACAAGGAAGACATAGACTATCTGTTCCGTAAAGCGTGTGTGAGGGGCAGGTATAGGTCCTAGCAAGAACAGGAGCAGGAAAACCAGCGGGAAAGGCAGTTTTTCATGGGGTCCCTTTAGTTTCCCTGTGTCAATACGGTGGAATGACACTCGGTGATAGAAAGGAATGTACGTGCTGTTATGAGTATGATGGTCGCTCGGGACACGCTGCCATTTCTGTGAAGTTCCAGAACATGCAAAACCAATCTGTAGGGGATCCCTGGGGGGCTCAGCGGTTTGGCGCCTGCCTTCGGCCGAGGGCGCGATCCTGGAGACCTGGGATCAAATCCCACGTTGGGCTCCCTGCATGGAGCCTGCTTCTCCCTCTTCCTGTCTCTCTCTCTCTCTCTATCATGAATAAATAAATAAATCTTAAAAAAAAAACAAAAACCAATCTGTAGTGATGGAGGTCACCCTAGTGTTTACCGTCGGGGGTTGGTTTGATGGGGCCTTCAGTGTGCATATGTGGAGAGTTCCGGTCGTCCCCCTAATATGCTCATAGAAAGAATTTCTGTCAGCTTCTAAGGCCGTAGGACTCACTTGACGCGCCATCAGCCACCAGTGTCATTATGTACTTGTTCCTATTAAGGTGGTTCTAAGAATCTTAAAATTCTCATCACGACTTTTAAAACTTTGCCATGTACGGCAATTGCATGTGCGCATGCTATGCGCCTCCGACCTAATTGCGCTGAGCTCCAAGAATGTGGTCTAACACCAAGTCTTTCTTTTATGTTTTTTTTTTTAAGATTTGATTTATTTATTCATGAGAGACATAGGGGGAGAGGCAGAGACACAGGCAGAGGGAGAAGCAGGCTCCCTGCGGGGAGCCCGATGCAGGACTCGATCCCAGGACACCCCCCCACGCCCCAGGCGTCCCGGTCTAACACCAAGTCTTCAAACTTACTTGCTTCTTGCTTTGTGGCCACGATGCTATTCTTGGGTTTCAATGCCACTCGTGGATGTGGGGGGACGTGGGAGGCCGCCTGCCCGTCAGAGCGCCCTGAGTCACAGGCTTGTTCACATTTGCTGCAACTCCACAGAGCTCTTGTCTCCTTGACCCGCACACCTTTGAGGGAAGCCCATAGAAACTTCCATCTGGGATGCTACATCTGTCTACTTCTCCCTGGAGTCCTGTCAATTTTTGCTTTGTGTGTTTTGAAAGTATGTTAACGGGATCCCTAAAATGTTCTTGCAGCGCATTTTATCCCATAGCTGTGCCAGCTCTCTGGGTTAGCAGGCGCCGAGGTAGATCTTCTTTCTCACTCGTCCGCGTGTAATCTTGCACAGTCATGTTGTAGGTGTGTCTCGAGTAAACAGCATATGCCTGGACATCGTGGTTTTGATACAGTCTGACAATGTCTGACAGTGTCCCCGTCTGAAGTCCCCTCAGAGGTGACATCTGTTGTAAGTGGTGGCTGTGGCTCAGTCCCTTGGGGGCGTCACAGGCTCGGCTCCTCTACCTGTTTGGGATGTGCCATATAAGCAACAATCATCTGGGAAAACAGCCCATCCCAATGCAGAGATGAGTTTCATGGGGAAACATCTCTGACTAACTCGCCCGGCCAGGGCAGGGTTGTCTCCAGTGGAAGCGACGTTGGGGGACTCCCGTGTCCACTCCTGGCCCCCAGCCCTTGCTAGGGCACCTACTGTGGAGGTTCTGATTAGAGGCTTTGGAAATTTCAGAATGAGGGGCACCCGGGGGGCTCAGCAGTTGAGCATCTGCCTTTGGCTCAGGTCATGACCTCGGGGTCCCGGGATCGAGTCCCACGTCGGGCTCCCTGCATGGAGCCTGCTTCTCCCTCTGCCTGAGTCTCTGCCTCTCTCTCTGTGTGTCTCATGAATAAATAAATAAAATCTTAAAATTAAAAAAAAACTCAGATAGTGTTTTCAAAGCTTCACACCCACTAGAATGGCCATAATGAAGCAATAGTAACAAAAGCCGGGACGGAATGGCGGTTGGTGGCTGGTAGGAAGCTAAATGGGCTGCGCCTGTTGGAGACAGTGTGACGGCTGGGACTTCCACTCGCAGCCAGACACCAAGGGAAGGGACAACTTCTGTGCTCAAAGACATGTATCCAGAAAGGTTCAAGCCGCGGTCCTCCTAAGAGCCAAGAGGTGGAAACAGTGTGTCTGACGAGCAGATAAGTGAAAGTGGCCTGTGCACGTACTGGGGTACGATAGGGCCCTACGGCCAGGGGAATAGGGACGCGCTACAGAAGGAACAGACCTCGCGCCCACGCTGGGTGAAGGGAGCCTGACTCCAAACACACTGAGCGGTCCCGTTCCTATCAGGTGTCCGTGACCGGCAAGTGCACAGGCGCAGAGCGCAGCTGAGCGGTGTCACGGGTGGGGGGGAGGGAACGAGGAGTGACCGCTCATGGGTCCTGGGATTCTTTTCAGGATGGTGACAACGTTCTGGAATGAGACAGTGGTGACCGTTGTACAACCCTGTGACTATACTAAAAGCCATTGAACTGTACCCTTTAAAAAGGCGAATGGGGGGCACCAGGGTGGCTCAGCGGTTGAGTGTCTGCCTTTGGCTCAGGGCGTGATCCTGGGGTCCCGGGATCAAGTCCCGCGTCAGGCTCCCTGCATGGAGCCTGCTTCTCCCTCTGCCTGTGTCTCTGCCTCTCTCTCTCTCTCTCTCTCTCTCTCTCTCTCTCTTTGTCTATCATGAATAAATAAATAAATCTTAAAAAAAAAATAAAGCCCCGGAGCAAAGCCCACCTTGACTACTTCCCACCTCCAGGAACTTGACGGTCCTTCGACGTCTGTAACTCACCTTCCTGGACAGTAAGCCCTTGATTCAGAGCTGTTAGCTCCGCCGGTCGGACCCCTGTCTCCCGCCCCGGGGCAGCCGCAGCGGTGCCGCAGCGTGTGCCGGGCTGATGGCGTGGTCGCCTCGCCAGGTGTAGACGCTGCCTAAGGGCCTGCAAGCCCGCGGCCGCACAGGAGCGGCAGGTGAGGCACACAGAGCTCACAGAGCCCACCCACACTCGTGAAAGGCAAAAATCAACACTGATTTTTTTAAATGTGGTTAGGGGGCGTCTGGGGGGCTCGTCGGTTGAGCGTCTGGCTCCTGGTTTCGGCTCAGGTCACCATCTCAGGGTCCTAGGATCGAGCCCCGCATCGGGCTCCGGGCCGGTCTTGCAGCCTGCTGGAGGCTCTCCCCTCCTCGACTCCCCCACGCAACGCTCACTCTGTGTCTAAAATAAAAATGTGGTTAAACCCCGAGGACCTCAAATTCACCATGTTAACCATGTGCACGGCGCGGTGGCACCAAGAGGGTCCCTATTTTGTGCAGCCGCCCCTGCCACCCTGCCCCGGCACCTTTCGGACGTCCCCACTGAAACCCTGTCCCGTGAGACACGGACGCCCCCTCCGCCCCCCCCACCAGCGCGCCCACCGTCCCACGTCCCGTCCCTCCGAATCCGACTGCTCCGGGCACCTCGTAGACGCGGACTCCCGCGCATCTGTCCTTTTGTGTCTGGCTTCTCGGGCTCAGCAGGATGTCTCCCGCGTTCACGCGTGTCATGTCGCAGCAGGTGTCTGAAAGTCCTCCCTCTGGGGGACCGCACGGCGTGCCATTGCACCGCCGGCCACATCGGGCTTATCCCCCCGTGCCCCCGGGGCCCTGGTGCTGCTCCTGCCTTTTGGTTTCTGTGAATTGGACTGCACTGCGTGGAGCACGAACACGAGTGTGCAAGCCTCTCTTCAACCCCCCACTTTCTCTTTTTTTGGGGAGACACCCAGAAGTGCCATTGCCGGCTCCTATGCTAGGTTTCATTGAAGCAGGCAGCCTCAATTTTAAGCCGGGAGAGGCAACCAAGAAGGAAATGACATTCCAGGCCCCCCGCGTTAGATCGGCCCACGGTAAGGCCTCTGACAGCACCCCGTGCGGGTGTGGACGGGGAGCGGCGGGACCTGTGCGGGGCAGTCATTCCAGCAACCTCTTCGGCGATGGATTTGGCTCCTCCGAGTCACGCGTGGCTTGCGAAGGGCTTGCACGTGAGAAGAGAGGCGTGGACGTGGCACCAGAGGAGGAACCCCCTGGGTGGGCACCCCGGGAGCCCCGGGGGGAGCCTGCCGGCGATCCACATCTGCAGCCTGCGAGAGAAGGGGGGTGGACCATGCGGTGCGTGTGTAGACAGTTGCAAACATCGCCAGTGCGCGGCCCCAGACACGGGAAGGGGCCAGGGCACGTGGGGAGCAGCCTGGATGGGGGTCACCTGCGGGGCAGGAAGGCAGGCCTGGGGCTCCAACCGAATCGGCCAGGTTTCATGTCTTTTTAAAAAAATATTGTAGTTATTTATTCATGAGAGACACAGAGAGAGAGAGAGAGAGGCAGAGACCCAGGCAGAGGGAGAAGCAGGCCCCTCGCAGGGAGCCCGACGCGGGACTTGATCCTAGGACCCCAGGATCACGCCCTGGGCCGAAGGGAGACACTCACCCGCGGAGCCCCCCAGGCGCCCCATGGTTTCGTGGTGTCGGGGCAGAGGGCTGAGCTGGCCGGGGCGCAGGCCGCCCACACGCCGTGGCGGAGGCCCCGGTGGAAGTCAGGCGGGGCCCAGAAAGAAGACACAGAAGTAAAACCAGAAGTCAGCGATTCTGAAGAGAAACAGAGGGCAAAGATCAAAGCGAGGGGCAGGAAGTGGAAGAAAAGACTAGAAAAACACGACCACGGGTGAAGGACCTGCCATGCGACCGTGGCCCGGGCCGCAAACTGAGCAGGCCCTGGAAGTCAGGCGGCCGGCGGAAAGGCAGCGGGCCCAGGGCCGCCGGGGGTGGGGGTGGGGTGGGGGGAGCACACCGCCTCTGGGCACCGGGCACGGGGGTTCCGGCAGGACCAGGGGCCCCGCCTCCACCGAGAGGCGGGGAGGTGCGCCCCAGCCACGTTGGTGTTTGGGGGCTCATAAACCGCCCGGTTCCGCTCATCCTAAGATCTCACCTGCTGGAGATCTCCCGGGGCAGGGGGCTGCTCTACCTGTTGGAAGGGCTGCGTCCCCCCAGGCTTCGCGGAAACCCCGGGCACAGAGCTTTGGGATCGCCTCGCCTCGACGGGACGTGACCCCAAGGAGCGCCGGCTGACTACTACCGTCCGGCAAACTGTCACGCAGACAAGAACAGCTGAACAGTGTTATTTCTAAATGTACTTTTTAAAATTTTTTTTAAAGATTTTTTAAATTTATTCAGAGAGAGAGGCAGAGACCCAGGCAGAGGGAGAAGCAGGCTCCATACAGGGAGCCTGATTCGGGACTCGATCCTGGGACTCCAGGATCATGCCCTGGGCCGAAGGCAGGTGCTAAAGCGCTGAGCCACCCAGGCGCCCCCGTTTTAAGGATTTTTTATTTATGATTACCGCTTTAAATGATTTTTGAGCGTACTCTCTATGCCCCACGTTGGGGAGATGACTTTCACGACCCTGAGATCAAGAGTCGCAGACTCCACCAACAGAGCCAGCCGGGCGCCCCTGCCTCTCCCGGTATTATAGGGCAGATTTTATACTGAAAAGGATCGGAAGCAGCTGTAGGAGATGTTAAGATTTGACAAAGCTGCCTGATGAGTAGACAGTAGGCACCTGGGAAAGCGTCCGAAGTGAGACCAGAAACAAAAGCTATGTAGAGAAACACAGCCGTGGACACGTAGAGGGCCATGGGAACCTCCAACCCCGTGACTTTGAAATATCCACAAAGTCCAAAGACAGATGATCAAGAAAACATATTCATCATCTGCACGCCAGGTGAACGGTTAATGTTTATAATATAAAACAGAGTTCCTACAAATCAAGAAGAAAAAAGATCAGGGCCTGATCCTGGAGACCTGGGATCGAGTCCCACGTCAGGCTCCCTGCGTGGAGCCTGCTTCTCCCTCTGCCTGGGTCTCTGCCTCTCTCTCTCTCTCTCTCTCCTCTCTGTGTATTCTGATGAATAAATAAATAAATAATCTTTAAAAAAAAGAAGAAGAAGAAAAAGATCAATAATGAGGAGGAACAGACCCAAACTTCCAACAGACAGAGGCCTGAGCCCTGGCTGCCTCCAGCCACACGGCTGACACGCGCTGAGTGGGGACGGAGCCAGGGCCCTGCGTGGGGGTGCGACGTCGGGGGAAGGCGCCCGGAGCAGCCCTGGCCACCGACACCTCATCACTCAAGCACGAAGGGGCCTGGGGCAGCATCTGCACCCAGCACGCAGGTGCAGGGGCGCGCGGCCCCGTGGCAGGGCCCCTGGAATCCTGACAGGCCTCCCAGGGGGCTAGTCCCCCCCCCCAACATGCAACCTCACCCCAACGAGCCCGTGTTACCTCCACGGTCAGCAAAAGCACCCCAACTACTTTCACTGGGGGGCAAGTGCCCGGGCTGTGGGCTGGGAGGGCGAGGCCGCGGCGCCAGGGACAGGTGGGGGCGCAGCGGGCAGGACCCCGGGCAGGGGTGGGATGTGGGGTTTCTGGTGCAACTGTCGGCCAAGTCCAACTTCTAGAGTTTCCGTTTCTCTGAAACTCGGTGTGGGGGGGGGGGGCGGACAGCTCTGCAGATCCCTCCCAGCTTAGGGACCTCTGAACCGCTAGGGCCCAAAGCAGGGAGGGGGCCCCGCTGGTGCCCAGGGGCTTCTCGGGCTTCTCGGGCAGGGGCGGGCGGTGGTAAGACGGAGAAGCGAGCGCACGGGGCGGGGAGGACATGAAAGTGCCGCAGGGCCCAGAGGGGGTGGGGGACGGGGTGGGGACGGGCGGGGGTGGCACCGCCACCAGCCTTCTTCCTCTAGCGCCTCCAACGTTGCTCGCACCCTGGAGCCCAGGGGCTGGGTGGGGGCGGTCAGCCCCGGAGGGGATGCAGGAAGCCGCGTGGCCCATGCTGGCCACACTTTGAGGAAACAGGGGGCAGGGAGAGAAGGTTCTGGGCCTCCGGGTTCGGTTGGGTTAGCTGATTGAGCAAATAAAAGTGTCTTTTTTGAGTGCACCCAGTTAAATCTGAATTTATTTATTTATTTTAAAGATTTTATTTATTTATCCAAGAGAGACAGAGAGAGAGAGAGAGAGAGAGAGAGAGGCAGAGACCCAGGCAGGGGGAGAAGCAGGCTCCATGCAGGAGCCAGACGTGGGACTCGATCCCGGGTCCCCAGGATCACGCCCTGGGCCGAAGGCGGTGCTGAGCCGCTGAGCCGCCCGGGCTGCCCTAAATCCGAATTTAAGATAAACAACGGAACAGTTTCTTTTTTCTTTTCTTTTCTTTTCTTTTTTTTTAATGCAACAGTTTCTTAGTATAAGTGCGTCTGGTGGTATTTGGGACACGCTTCCTTCGTGGAGCTGCACTTTATCTGCCAACCCGGATGGGAGATGGGAGGACGGAGGGTCTGGCCTTCGGGAGGTCTCGCCCCCGCCCCGTGTGCCTTCCACAGCAGTGTACACTTCGGGTGCCGTCCACCCTGCCCAGGGGCTCCCCGGGCCCCGGCGCTCCCCCACCCCCACAGTGGCGTGCATACTTCTCCATGAAACCGTCCTGAGTCACCCTAATCTGAGCATGCCACCTGTTTCCTGTGGGGACCCAGCCTGACACAGGGGTGGAATGAAAACCAGAAGGTTCTCGAGCTTATTTATTCAGTATTGGTAAGAAATGAAATGAAGTAGAATGAAAAGTCATTGCTCAATGAACAAGGCCGGGCGGAACCCCAGCCGCCCTCAGGGGACCTACTCCTCGATGCGGCAGACAGCGGCTGCGACAGAAACAGCCCAAGGGGGGAATCACCAGCTATTAGGTGGAGAGCCCACCCCGTGTAAGACCCCGGGGCCCTCTGCCTGCACCCCCATCCTCATCCCTAGCTGAGCCCCCCAAGCGGGTGAGTCTTCCCCTCGCTCCCGCCAGCCTCGCTGAGGTCAGGGTGGCCTCCCTACGGACACCCATAGCCTTTTTCCTCTTCTTTTTTTTTAAAGGTTTTATTTATTCATTCACGATAGACAGAGAGAGAGAGAGAGAGAGAGGCAGAGACCCAGGCAGAGGGAGAAGCAGGCCCCATGCAGGGAGCCCGACGCGGGACTCGATCCAGGAACTCTGGGATCGTGCCCTGGGCCCAAGGCAGGCACCAAACCGCTGAGCCCCCCAGGGATCCCCTTTTCCTCTTCTGAAGCATGCGGAGCCTTCAGAGCTGCTTCCCCGAGCAAATGCCGCCCTGCTCCTCACCCACTAGCATGCCTCGCCCCCGGGCCCCACACCCTGAGCCGGGCCACGCCATACGCCCAGGCTTCGTGGGCCGGGCAGACGCTGCTTGGCTGCTGCCCAAGCGGAGGCGCGGCTCACGGGCCTTCCCCTGCGGGGTTCCTCAGGCAAGGCTTGGTTCACTCCCCACCCCCCTTGAGAGGTGCTCGGGTGGGGCAGGACGTCCAGTCCCAAAAGCTTCTCAACGCTCATGGCAACGGTCTGCGGGCCAACCTGCAGGCTCCAGGGGGAGGGGCCTCGGGGGACACGGAGCAGGTGCATGTGGGCAGCCCGTCCTGAGATGCCACTGGGCACAGACGGCGTCCTCCTTACCTCCGCCTTTGTCTTCCAAACTTTTTTTTAAAGGATATATATATTTTTAAGATTTTATTTATTTATTCATGAGAGAGAGAGGGAGAGAGAGAGAGAGAGGCAGAGGGAGAAGCAGGACCCACGCAGGGAGCCCGACGTGGGACTCGATCCCCGGTCTCCAGGATCACACCCTGGGCCGAAGGCAGGCACTAAACCGCTGAGGCACCGAGGGATCCCCCAAACCAGATGCCCTTCTGAAGACGGGATGGAAAGAGCGTGTAAGGGCGTAGTAACACGCGGGAAGAAGGAACATGGCGAGAAGAAGGAACACGGCGCGGGTGGCCCCCAGGGGTCTGTAGAGGGCAGAGATCCTCAGCATGTCTTCAGCCACGGCGTCACCCCTGCGCTCGCTGCTTCAAATATTGTCACCTGCATGGCAAGCACGGCAGGGGGTTTCAAGACGCCATCCGGACACCATGGCTCCTAAGGGCCTGGGGTTGGGGATCCCCGGGGGGCTCAGCGGTTTAGCGCCTGCCTTTGGCCCAGGGTGTGATCCTGAAGACCCGGGATCGAGTCCCACATCGGGCTCCCTGCATGGAGCCTGCTTCTCCCTCTGCCTGGGTCTCTGCCTCTCTCTCTCTCTCTCTCTCTCTCGGTGTCTCTCGTGAATAAATAAATAAAATCTTAAAAAAAAAAAACAAAACCCTAAGGGCCTGGGGTGACAGGGAGGCAGGGCTTGCTCAGACCATGCTCTGGGTCTCTCTCCAATGGAAACAGCCACACGACGCTTCAGTGACCCCTGTCGCTAAGAACATCTCAGCCACCGCCTGGTTCTGGGGGCGACGTTCCGTTGAGAACTCATTCTTTAAATTTTTATTCTTTTATTTTTTTAAGATTTTATTTATTTATTCATGAGAGACACAGGCAGAGGGAGAAGCAGGTCCCCACGCAGGGAGCCCGACGTGGGACTCGATCCCGGGTCTCCAGGATCACGCCCTGGGCTGAAGGCGGCGCCAAACCGCTGAGCCACCTGGGCTGCCCCTAAACTTTTATTCTTTTAAAGATTTTTATTTATCCATTTGACAGAGAGAGAGCAAGAGAGCCGATGCAGGACTCAATCCCAGGGCCCTGAGACCATGACCCGAGCTGAAGGTAGACACTGAACCCCCTGAGCCACCCAGGCGCCCCTCTGTTGAGCATTCAACTTTTGACGTTTGTGTTTCCTTCATCTAGACCCACCGTGCCCTGCCCCACAAAGGAGCTGACGTGGTGTGGCTTCTTCTGCGTGACCTGCTGTCAGCTTGGCAGTCACACTGTTGATTTCCCCATCAGTCTGCTCACCATGTGTCTGATGTGACTCGGTCTCCCTGAACGCACTCGCCTCTGGGGACGCCCGCTGGCATCCCCGCTGCCTGGCCTGGCATGCGGGCCAGAAGCTACCCTGCATAGTGGTCAGCAGCCCACGTGCGTGACCTACAGCCTGGAGCTATTGCGGGTCACCATTTCTCTCCAACTGTGACAGCGATAGATTTCTTGGGGGTCATTTGCCCCCAACATTTTATTTTGAAAAAATGTCAAACTACAGAAAAGTTACAAGATTAGTACAATGCCCCCCACATCCCCTGCACTTGGATACCTGCTCTAGCTCTTTGAAAGTTGCCGACAGCATAACATTTCACCCCTAAATATCGAAGCCCGTAACTTCGAGGGGAGGGACAGTCTTTCATGTAAGCCTCATGTCTTTTTTTTTTAAGAATTTTTATTTTATTTATTCATGAGAGACACAGAGAGGGGCCGAGACACATGCAGAGGGAGAAGCAGGCTCCACGCAGGGAGCCCGATAACTGGGTGCCCCTTTTCTTCTTCTTCTTCTTCTTCTTCTTCTTCTTCTTCTTCTCCTTTTTCCTCCTCCTCCTCCTTCTTTTCCTTCTTCTTCTCCTTCGCCTTCTTCTTCCTCCTCCTCCTCCTCCTCCTCCTTCTCCTTCTTCTTTCTTTTGTTTTTCTTCTTTAGGTTTTCCTCTCCACACTTTAGTGCACCTTCCCCTCAGGAGGAAGTCTTTGGCCAGTGTTTAAATTTGTCAGAAACAAAAATGCAAAGTGGAACTGGAGCACGTCACAGACTTTGGACCAGAAGTGGCCCGTGAGCCGCTGGAAGGGGTACCAGCGCGCGAGCCGATGGTCACACAGCTTGAGGACCACGAAGCCCAAGCAGGAGAGCGTGCCCAGAGCCAAAGAGGTTCCTGAGGTGGCACTGCCATAGCGCCTGTGAGTACGCAGGGCCTGGCCCACGACAGCTATGATGTGGGCGCCCAGCGCGACCTCAAAGCCATAGGGGTGCAGCAAGGCGAGGCCGTAACTGCCCAGAGAGAGACACTCGATGGCAAGGAGCAACCAGGGCTCCCAACCCCTGTCGAGGGAGAGGCACCAGGCCACCGGCCATGCGAAGATGGGCAGGGTGAGCCACTGGTCAAGCACGGCGGCGTGGTGCAGCTGCGTCGCGATCCGCAGCCACTGAACCGGGCCGTAGACCAGGGCCATGCTGGCAAAGACGTCCTTCAGGTAACGAGCCCTCCACACCTCCACGGCGCGCCCCGGGGCCCTGGCACGTCTCCGTAGCCAGTACATCCCCAGGAGGACGTAGGCCACGTTAATGAGGGAGTTGAAGGGCATGGCCAGGAAGGCGGGGAGGCTGGCCACCGGCGCTTCGGCATAGTGCTCGTAGCCCACTTGGATGAAGATGCCATCGAACACCCCGGCGTAGACGGTGGCCGTGCAGAGGCAGCTGGCCACAGCGACATGCAAGAGGGCCTGCCTGGACTCGGGCTGCATGTGCAACCCCGGGTATGGCTCGAGGCGGCCACCACTGCTGGTTCAGAGCTGAGAGAAACCGCTGCTGCGAAAGGCGCCGCGGCCTCCCCGCCGCTCCCCGCTGAGCCAGCTTCTCCGGCAGGAAGACGTCCCCGTGATTTCCGATGCAGATGCCGCGGCCTTGCCCCAGGGCGGCGGACGCCGCGAGAGAGACGTCGTGGTCCTGCTGATTGGCTGGCAAGAGTGGAAGAGCGCGCTGCCTTTTTCCTCTGTGGTTACCAAGAGAGTGTGGTTAGAAAGCAAAGCATCCTAAAGACAGGCCCCGTCTTCCCCCCCTCGGCCTCAGGAGCCGCCAACAGTTTTCATCAGAAGAAAACAGACGTAAGAGTGAAGCGATACCCACAGCGCGTTCACCTTCTGGAAGCTTCTAGAATCGTCTGTCCCCTAGGGGCTTCACGCCTCTCTCCCCTGCCAGCCTGCTCATTGCACTAGTCCCCTTAGAGCCACTGCTTTTGGAGACTCAGACCTTTCCTAGGTCTGTCGTTACACTGCAGAACGGGCTTTCCCGCCTCAGCGGCAGACAGAGGAGGGGCATCACCCCTCTGCTTCTCAGGTGCGAGGCCAGGCAGCGCAGGCAGCTGGTCCCCAGGCCTGCCACCTCGGCCAGCCCTCCTGCCCTCCCCTGAGGTGCCACACTGTCCCAAATCACCTTCTTTCCTTGGCCCACGACAGAACCTTCCATTTCCTGCAGCTACAGAAGCAGAAGGTGTGAAAGCGGCGTGCACTTATCATTCGCTGTCAACTGCTTTGGGACCAGCTGTGGTGTGAGTTGGCCTAGTGGCCGAGAAATGTGTCACCGTCGTAGAGAGAAAAGGTCCAATGCTCTGAAATTGGCTCAGAAGCCAAGGTGGTGCCAGGTGGGGACGAGAGGGACTGCAGCGCTCCAACTCCGGCTCCCGCCACCTACCGATCATGTGCCCTCGGGCCTCAACTGGTCTGGGCCTCAGTTTGCACACCCGGACGGCGGCGACGCCGCCAGTGCCTCCCAGTGGAGTCATCGTGTGGATTAAGTCAGTTCTCAGACGTGAAGACCACAGAGCAGTGTCTATTTTGGAGGCATTACAATGCCCACGTCCCCTCCTGCCACTTAGGCCTGGAAAGGGCAGGGCGGGCTCTGACTCTGCTCTACTTCCCCGGCGCTCAGCGGACCCCTGCTCAACTCCAGTCCAATCCAATCGAAGCTTCCACTGGCACATTACCATTTCGCTTCCCACGTGGGCCCTGGGCATCCCCCTATATCCTCTGGGGAGGGAGCGGCTGCGCCTCCCACGGCCGTTCCCATCATGCCTTGGGGGTCCACTGTGGAGGAGGGCCACAAGGCCCCGCATTTCCACCAGTGAACTAAAGCCCTAACCTCGACTCTGCATCTCACTGACCATAAGCCTCCATCGCAGCTTGTGGCACTGTCACACACCTCCCCCAACCCCCTCTCTAAGGAGTTTCCAGGTCCAGGGGGCTGCCCCTGCCCTGGGGTTCCCATTTCCAGGCTGGCCACTGCCAACGTGGTCTGCGCACAACAGCCCCCAGTATCGTCCTCAAGTATCTCCGACGGGTTCGTGCCAGGTCCCGCTCAACACGGTTCAGTGGCTGGCTCTCCACGCCATGCACGAGCACACCCCAATCTCTTGGCCACACATCAAAGTACCATCCCCAGGGAGCCCTGAAAGCTCCCTAGGCCCAGGCTGTCCTTCAGCTAGGATGAGACTCTGCAGTCGTCATTCCCTCCTGCCTCGGGTCGGCTAACACCTTGAACTTGGCTTCCCCATTGAGCTCCTGGCTCCAGCTGGGACACCTTACCTGCACGTATCTGGGGCCTGGCTCTGTGGCATGAAGTGCCGGGCCTTTGGGACCTCCTGTCTGCCAGCCAGTATGGATGGGAGCCGGGGACAGGAGTCAAACAGTGTCAACTTGATAGAGAAGGAGGGCAGGAAGGGCGTGGAGAGTGAGTCCTCTCTCTGGCTGTGGGGCAGAGTCCACCTGAGCCCTTGTGCAAGCTGAGAGTGACATGTTATGAAACCAACTCACCAAGTTCACCAAGAAGACCAGTCTGGGTACTTTCTGACCTAGCTCCTCCGTCTACCTGAAGTGCCACGATGCTTGTTATGTGACACTACAAGTTCTTCACAGATTTCCTCAGCACCTGGCACACGAAGGCCAAAGGCACAACAGCATTGGCTTGAAGTTTTGGGGGAAGTTCTGCAAAGCATGACAATCACCTGGCTCAGGGGTTCCTTAGAGTCTCCTGATTCCTGGGATCCCTGGGTGGCTCAGCGGTTTGGCACCTGCCTTTGGCCCAGGGCACGATCCTGGAGTCCCGGGATCGAGTCCTGTGTCCAGCTCCTGGCATGGAGCCTGCTTCTCCCTCCTCCTGTGTCTCTGCCTCTCTCTCTCTAGGTGTATCATAAATAAATAAACAAATCTTAAAAAAAGAGTTCCCTGATTCCTGCAGCTATATGCCTTTAAGCAGGAGTCACTGTCACCCATCACAGTGGTGGCTTCTTTCCTGTAGTGTTTATGACAATAGCAAGTCGTGTCCCCTTCCTGCACATGAGGGGATGCCAGCCCGAAGGGTGTAATGTGTGGCACCCCCAGTGGGTGAGGCCAATCTGGGCCACCTGGATACCTAAGAAGCCTGGAGCAACTGCAGTGACCCCTGAACTCTAGGGAGCGAATAGCTGAATTCGGGCAAGACCCTTGGAAACCAGCAGCTTTTCTTCTTTATTTTACCGGGGAGGGCCTTGGGGCCACAGAGGTGAGGTGGATGCCCAAGGTCATTTAGGGTGGTTGGTGGCACGGCTATTTATAGGAGAGGGCTCTTGTCCTTTGGCAGTCCCAGGTATCTTTGGCTTTTGTCAAAGAAATCCTTCCAAATACATAAAAACATAGAAGTACACCATAAACTTAGTACATGGAAAGGTGATACAAAAATGTCTTTGAGGGACACCTGGGTGGCTCAGTGGTTGAGCGAATGCCTTTGGCCCAGGGCGTGATCCTGGAGACCCTGGGATCGAGTCCCACATCGAGCTCCCTGCATGGAGCCTGCTTCTCCCTCTGCCTGGGTCTCTGCCTCTCTCTCTCTGTGTCTCTCATGAATAAATAAATAAAATGCTTTAAAACAAAAAACAAACAAAAAAACCCCCAAAAATGTCTTTGAACATGACTACGTAACATGCGCTGCTCGGAGAGCATCTCGGAAGAAGAGTAACTACAGCCTTTGCAAAGCAGCTACTCTGCCCTCCGGGCAGATCCTGCTACTTTGGTTATCTACAGCGCACCTGCAACAGTCAAGGATGTGTCACTTGCACTGGTAACAGTCACAAGGCTAACACGCTCTACTTTGAAGCCTACGGTGGTAATTGCGGGAAAGGCCACATTTTCATCAGCAGTTGGTGTAAAAAAAAAGGTACAATAAAGCTGAGCAAAAGTGGAAGAAAGCCGGGGTTCGCCTGCAAGCTCCGAGACCCGGGCGCAGGCCGCCCGCAGGCGGCCCGAGGTGACAGCGCACGGAGGCGTCCCGCACGGCCTGGCCCGCGGGATCCGCGCGGGCACCCACCTCTCCAGGCGGCTGCGACAACTTACAGTATTGGCGCGAAAGGCCAGGGATCACCATCCGGGTACTTGCCTCTCTGTATCTGCTGGGGAAAATTCAAATCTCGGAAAAGGGCGGACCCGAAGGGCGGCCCCGCGCCTGCGCGCAGGGGCGGGACGCGGGTCTGGGAAGCAGGCGGGGCAGGGTGACGCGAGGTGACGCGAGGCGACGCGGAGCTCTCCCGCGCCCGCCTGCGCCGCCCGGGGACCGCCGGCCCGGCTGCCCGCCCTGCAGGCGGCGGCGCGGGGACCGGGGAGCGACGCGGGCGCTCGGCCCGGCTCCCCTCGGCGCGCAGCGGACGGCGCCG
The DNA here is from genome assembly GCF_053574225.1 of Canis aureus. Classification (NCBI taxonomy): domain Eukaryota; kingdom Metazoa; phylum Chordata; class Mammalia; order Carnivora; family Canidae; genus Canis; species Canis aureus. The sequence goes on from NC_135649.1 coordinate 2,063,634, forward strand.
CCGGCTCCCGGGGGCGGGGCCCGCGAGCCTGGGAGCCGGCGCGTCTCCGCCCCCCGCCCCGCCCCCGGCTCCCCCGCGGCGCGTCTCGGGCCGCCTCTCCCGCGGCCGCTGGGTGTGGGGACTGCGAAGGTGCCCGCCCCCGGGCCCGAGGCGCAGCGGATGTCTCCCGCCGGCCTCCCCCGGCAGTCCGTGCCCCGAGCCCACGGCTAGTGAACGGCAGCCCCTCGCGCGTGTGTTCCTTCAGCGACCCGGGGGACTGTTCCCAGGGGGGCGGGGCCGAGCTCGTTTGAGGCTTTCGCATCCGGGCACTCAGCAGATGCCTCGACCGCCATCTTTGTTTTGTGCTGAAAGTCGCTATTGACGCCCGTGAACGGCCGGGCGAGGGGAAGTGGCAAGATGGCGGCTCCCAGGGCGGAGGCGTGAGGGCGCAATGAGGGGGGTGGGCCGCGGGGCTGGGCGCGCCTGCGCCAGACCCGAGAGCGGCCAGAACCCAAGCTAAGTGTGCGGCGGCCCAGGGCCCTCGCCGCGGGGCAGCGCGGGGGTTCTTTAAGAAGCCTCGGCTCACAGAAGCTGCCGTGCGAGGGCGGGGGCGGGTGTGTGTGGGGGAAACAGTGACGTAGCCAGACTCCGCCCCCTCGCCCGACCGTCGCTGCCGCCATGTTTAGTTGTTACTTCTTCACACAAGATGGCGGCTCCCAGGGAGGAGGCATGAGCGCCCTGCCGTTACCGCTCCTCCTGCCGTACAGTTGCCACTTCGGGGCCTAACTCTGGCTCTTTGAAGCGGCTCCTGTGGGAAGGAGTCATAAGGAGGGAAGCGAGGATCGGACGCTGCCTTGCGTTTGGTTTGCAGTGGAAGAACTGACCCAGGAGGAAGAGAATAGGGGGGAAGGGGGAGTTAGTCTCAAGATGGCGGCTCCCAGGGCGGCAGGCGCAGTCTGAGCAGCTGAGGCGGGCTCGGGGAAGAGGTTCGAGACCTCACAAGCTGTACGGCGCGAGTCTCCGAGCAGCCCCCGAGAGTTCGAGTTCGTTCCACCGGCCTCCGGCGCGCCTCTGTCCCTTACGAGTGTCGAGGCTGTTTCGGGAGCGGCGGCTGCACTAAGCGCTGGGCGGGGAAGCGGGACGGTCTCAAGATGGCGGCTCCCACAATTGTGGTGTGAGCGCCGGCGGGGCTGGGACAACCGCGGTGCTTGTGGCTCCTTTCCACCCGCCCCGGAAGCCGGCCAGTGCAGGGGACTTGGGGGGTGTGGGAACCGGGCCGGGGCTCCGCCATTTCCGGCGGGGGAGGGCTACGACTGAGGAAGGGAGGAGAGAGAGGCGGCTCAAGATGGCGGCTCCCAGGGCCTCCCGCCCGAGCTTGTAAGCGGGAGCGCCCGGGCGAGTAGTCAGGGCGGCGGGACTTGGCGGCCTCCAGCTTCTCGGGGCTAGGCGCTCGAAAGTTTCGGGAGGCTCTTGAAGAGACGGGGTGAGCTAGAAGCAGGGGAAGAGCCAAAGGGAAGGAGGGTAGTTAAGATGGCGGCCTCCATGGAGCCGTCCACCGCTGTGTGAGGAGCGCTTCTCCGTGAGAGCTACCTTAGACTGAAGGGGGTGTGTGTGAGAGCAGTTGGGGGGCTCCTTTCCCGCCTGGTGACTTTTTTCCACCGCGGCCTTTCCCGCAACTATGGCTTCGGCCGTGTCGCCCGCCAACTCGCCAGCGGTGCTCCTGCAGCCTCGCTGGAAGCGAGTGGTGGGCTGGTCGGGTCCAGTGCCCCGGCCCCGCCACGGCCACCGCGCCGTGGCCATCAAGGAACTCATCGTGGTGTTTGGCGGCGGCAACGAGGGGATAGTGGACGAACTGCACGTGTACAACACGGGTGAGTGCAAAGCCCGCTGGGTCCTGGGATCTTTCCCTCCCTCCATCTCCTCCCTCTCCCTCTCCCTCTCCTTCCCTCCCTCCCTCCCTCTCCTCCTCCTCCTCTTCCCCCACCCTCCTCCCCTCCCTCCTCTCCCCCTCCCTCCCCTCCTTTCTCTTCCCCTCCCCTCCTGCCTTCTCTCCCTCCTCCCTTTCCTCCCTCTCCCTCTGCACCGATCTGCTCTCTCCTCTGTTCTGCGACCCTTTGCTCAGCCCGGCTTCCCTGCCCCCCCCGTCTCCCCGTCCCCCCCCCGCTCTCGCCCCCCTCCCGCTCCCCTGTATTTGAGGGGCGCTTTTCATTATCAGAAATTCTCTAGTCCGCTTGGTGAGGGGGCGGGGGCGTTGCCGGCGTTGACTTGAGACCCACACCGTTACCCGCCGGGCGGGCTGGCGGATGCGTCCCTTTGGCGCAGGGAGTCCCACCCCTTTCCTCCCTCCTGCGCCTGCTCGGCTCTTCTTCATCTTTGATGCTTATTCGGGAGAAATGACAGCTTCTAGATTACGGATTAGGGGCAGAGTTGAGCAGCCTAATCCCGACTGGGTAGGGGGCGGGGAGGGATTGTGTGCCCGGCTGGGGAGCCCTGGGGACTGGAAGATAGGGCGGCATTGCCGGCTCCCCCCTTCGCCATTTACTTCTGTACTATTTTTCTTTTCGGGTTGCTTCTTTTCTTCATCTGGGGGCTCCAGTGTAGGAGCTGCATTCCAGGGATCCGTAGTGCGCTAGGTGGGCCCTTAGCTCTTCTGCTTCTGGGCTTGACGTTATCCTCTCCATTTTCATTTCTCCCTCAAACCCGAGGCGTTGTTGATTGGGAGGAGTGGGATTGTCGGACACGGAAAGACCTAGCGTCCTTGCTAGGTCTGGGACTGGGCCGCATATTCCCCTCTTCCTGCGGCCACTGGCCTGTAGTGGCCTCTTGGCCTGGTTTGCGCGCCATGTTGCTGCCTGTTGTAGGCACGTTGGCCCACCGCACCTTGCCTCGCTTGGAAGGAGGGCTAGGCACTCTCCCTGAGGCCACTGGGCTTGCAGGCCGTCTTTCTGAGGAGAGCCTGACAGACCAAGACACCCTGAGGGGAAAGCACACGATGGCTGGCGCGCGTGCACGCACACCCACACGCCTGTCAGCGGTCTTTTAGGAAGTTCCCCTCTGCAGCAGGGGGATGCGTTCGGGTTGGTGGTGGCCAGGAGCTGTTTTCCAGCTCTTCCTCCTGACATGACACCTAGCAGAGTCCACTTGCTCCAGATCCATTCTTTCCCACGGCTCTGGCAATACCAGGTTCTCGAACCCGAGCACCTCCTCCCAGCTTTGAGGTTGCTCTGGCGTGGGGACCTGGCGCCCAAGGGAGAAGGTGGTTAGCATGGTGAGAACTGGGTGCTCCTTCTCCCTCCCCTGAGGCAGAGAGGGCAGCTCTCTGTGCTCCCGGTAGGTTGTTGCCCCTACCAAGTTGACTTTCAGAGGCTGGTGGGGTGCTGGTGACCCTTTGCATTCCGGGACTCAGCACCTGTTGCCTCCAGCAAGGCTGTGCTGCTTGGTGGTGCTCCATGCCAGCTCAGACAGCTGCTGTGGCAGCAGTTAGCTCGGTAAGGTAAGGCCGAGGGGCAGGGCTGTTTTTAGAGAGGCCACTGCCCTGAGCAGAACCTTCTAAACTCCTTGGACTGACTTTATTCTCATAAGGCCTGGAGCAGCCTCCTTAACAGGGAAATACAATTTTAGAAAGTAGGGCAGGGGCCTAATTACCATCCGCTCTAAAGTCCACTGCTTCCAGGGGCTTGTGCATATTCATTAGTTTATTAAAATGAATTGGCCACTTTGGCATTAATTCGTTCCCCATCTGCTAGGGCATGTCATGTACTAGAGGGTAGGCAGCTTCCAAAGGGCTGCGGCCCTGGATTCCTTCAGGTTAGCAGTTTGGAAACTGCGCTAATCAACTCCTTAGGCGACTTCTCAGGAGAGCCGCTAGCTGACCCAGCTCCCCGTTCCTCGCCAGGTGTTTACCCGTTATTTGAACGGAGCAGGAATTTGGCCTGTGTTTGGTGTCTGCTCCTGGTTCTGGTAGTGGAAGGTTTTTGAGTTCTTGGGAGACACCGGGCTCAGTGTTGCCCCTCTTCCCCCTGTGGTGGCACAGATGCACGTGCCCGTCAGCCCGAGCTGTTGCCTTGACAGATGCCCTTCTGCTTACCGTTACTGTTTCCAGGCGGGTCAGAGCACGTATTCCTTAGGCCTCTTCTACTTTGCTTTCTGTGGGATGAAAGACCTTTTGGAGAGAGAGCTGATCTGCCTGGAAACATTCCCTGTTGCTAAGATTAAGGGCTCCAGGGGGCGCTTTCGGGTGTATGTGAGCACTTTGCTGCCTTGGTTAGCTCAGCGATCTGGGGGTGACACTTGAAGTGTGTGTGCTTCCTCTTTCGCGACAGCTATCACAGCGGCTGGGGGACACTTGTTTGGCCTTTGGGAGGTCTTAGGGTAGCTACTGTGCTTGGCCTTAGGGAATTTTATTTCATCGTAGCCAAGTGGATTACCGAGAGGACCTGGTACTGACAGTGGGGTGCGCCCTGGCAAGGGGAGGGTGTGGCTGGCCACCGAACCAGTTGCCCAAGGCTGGTCTACCTCAGTGGTCCTCTAACATCTGGTGACTGTGACAGCTGCAAGGAGCCTTGGAAAACATGTAGTAGAACTTCCTTGTTTTTGCACATGAGGAAATCGGGGTCCCAGAGGGGAAGTGACAGGTCTAGGGTCACCCTACCAGCTGGCGGTAGGGTCACGCGGAAACGCTTGGGGTACAGATCTTCATGAAGACCGTTGGGCTGTCTCTTCCTTCAGTTAACAGGCACAGGCCACCACCTTGGCAGTACCTCCCTGTGCCTCTGTCCCTGTAACTAATTGGCCGCTAAGTTAGGTTTGTGTCAAATCTGTTTGCCCTCTATTCCGAGACCTCCTCTCTTCTCACTTGGCTCTTGCAGTCACTTCCTGATTGGCCCTGTTAGTTTCATTTGTCAGGAAATCCTGTTCACCCTTCAAGGCCTGGCTCCAAATTCACCTTTTCTGAGAAGCCCCCCTTGCCAGATGCCCTGTTCTGTGCTCCCAAGGTTTGGGTGTGGTGCAGAGAGACCTCTCCCAGGCTGCTGTTCCCCTTGCAAGTGGAGGGCATGGCAGCCTTCCTACTAGGTTGGGAGTTCGAGGATGGGAGTGGTCTTCTCTGTCCCTCCCCACGTTTGGCATTGCGTCTGCCACACAGGAAGCGCCCCGGCATGACAGAGCGAGCAAAACGGGCACCTGTGGACTGTCTCCCCAACTGGGTGGTACGGTCTCTAGGGGGTGATGCGTAGAGGTTGACAGGAGCTACTACAGATGGGTTTTGGCGAGTGTGGAAAGGGGTGCGGCAGCTGATAAAACCCAGAAACTGTGGTTTCAGGCTTGCTGAGGAAAGAAAGGGTGGAGTCATGTTTCTGGTCATCCCATGAAGGGTCCTGCATGCAGGTGGCCTCGTCTCCTCAACCCCCCTCCCCCCCCCCCCCCAGCTGAGAGCACTGACAAGCCAGACTGAATGGAGGATGCGGGATCCAGAGGGGGTTACGAGATGCCCTGCTCGATGAGCTAGAGATAATATGATTACGGGACAGCTGAGCAGCAGGTGTGTTTGAGACGGCGGCTGTGCCATCTCGCGGGCAGAACCGGGCCTGTGGCTTCACACCAGAAACAGTGCTCGCTGACAAGACTGTTCTTGACATTGGCGTGGAGGGTCCCGGCCCTGAGTGTTCTAGAGCATCAGCTCCTCTTAAATGAGCTGGCGATTGTGAGCTCTTGGGACGTCACAGGTCACTTCCAAGCTGGCCAGCTGGATCAGTGATTAGAGCGTGATGGAAAGCTGTGGGTTGATCCTGTTTGCCATGTGGCTTTGTCCCAGCCCTGAATACTGGGCCCCTAATGGCCCCAGAGCTCTGTGCAGCAGCCGTGAGGGTGCTCAGGTGAGTGAGGGCGGCCGATGGGTCTGGGTACATGGGGCCCTTGGGTGGGCACATAGTGATGACTTTGAAGTTGGTGACAAGGCTCTTGTCTGTCTATTTTGCTCTATGACCTCAGGTAAGTCACTTGCCCTCCTGGCCCTGTTCCTTTATCAACCGCGGGGTCTTGGCTGAGGTGGTCTCCAAGGCTTCTTTCAGCTGTTATCTTGGTAACTTGGGTGGAACCCCACCTCTTCCGATGTGTGCATGGGGGTCTGCCTCGGCGGCTCCACCATTGTTGCTTTTCACATGCAGTAGGGGTGACAGCAAGGTGGGGGGGGGGACTGGGGCCTGGGCGCATGCGTGTGCCACAGGCACTACAGCGCTGCACCCCCACCAGGAGAATGGCAGGCGGAGAGTGGGGGCGGCTTGCTCCTGGGTATCCTGGAGTCCTGGTGACTCCACTGAACCGTGGAGGAGGGATGGGGGTGCTGCGGAGGAGGATCAACAGCCTGTTCCAAACTGACTTGGAGATTTTGGGTAGCGGTGAGTGTAGGGGCACTTCTACCCCAGGAAAGGCTGTCAGAGTCTCAGGAGGTACAGTGTGCTTTTAGATGAGGGCAGGAGGCCCAAGTGTACATGGGGATTTGGGGTGGTGACATAGGACTTGTCACCTAGCATGCAGGAGAGAGCTGCTAGAGACCCGGTACGTGCCTATAGAGAAAAGCTGAGAAGCAGATGAGCAGCTGGGGGCTCTCAGGGCCCTCTCCATGGGAGGATCCTAACCCCCATTTGGACGCAAGGGCTGCTCCTTTCATGCTCGGGTCCCTTGCGCACCCCCCCAGGCACCTCAGTCTCAAGTCACTCTCATTTGACCACAGCCTGTTTAGGGACGTAGGATCAAATGTGTGTCAGGCACCCAGTTTTTGGAGAGAATGTGGTTTGTTGTTTAGGGACAGTTCTTTAAATAATTAACATGTAATGAAAAGGACCCCTCAAAAGAGGAGGATGTGTACTCTGACTTTTCTGGGAGGCCCTGGCTTGGCAGGTGTACAGGGAGCTGAAACCAGGACACAAGCCTGGAGTGGAGGGGAGGAGTGGGGTGATGGGTGGGGCAAGGGAGGACTTCTCATTCACCTTCTTCGGTGGTGGCCTCTCCACTCCACCCCCATTTAGAGATGATGGATTTGGGGGAAGCTTCCACAGCCAGCAGAAGCTGTAAGGCTGCCATAGAAGCTAATGCTGCTGCCACCACTTCTGGCTTTCAAGAATATTCTAGATCAGTATGGGTGTGGCACGAGGGGAGGGGTGGCTGGTTGTGGACCATCACCTAGGAGACGCCAGCAGAGATTGATTCTTGCCGCTGCCCCCCCACCCTCAGCCAGCAGGCTGGGCTGCTGTGATTGGTCTCCCTCACCTGCTCCCCCCCCTCCTGCCACTAGCACCTGCAGGGAGGGAGGGCCCTGGCTGGCCACAGTCACTCTTTGAGCCACTTAGAGGTGTAGCCCTGCGCTCCCATAAAGAGGTTCACACAGCCACTGAAGGGTGTTTTGGGTATTAGACATTTCTTTCCAATATGGGTCCTACTGAGCAGTGCGGGAAGGAAGTCAGTGGCCACATTCCCAGAAGCTAATAAATTATCTTGGTTAGTGACTTCCTGCTTATTAAGACAGGCTTGATGAGAAACGGGTGATTGCAGGCTGTTTTGAGGTGGCCTCTGAGGTCAGGGGGCTTAGAACTCTAGGTGGCTTGGAGGGAGGGCCAGCCCCTTCTTTCTCAGACTATGTTTGGCAGGCTGCTGGATTCGGGGAGTAAGAGGAGTGGGGACTCTGGTTCTTAGGAGTTCCTGAAGTGTTCTGACTTCTGCTTCCTTTCGTTCCCCAGCAACTAACCAGTGGTTCATCCCAGCCGTGAGAGGGGACATCCCCCCTGGGTGTGCAGCCTATGGCTTCGTGTGTGACGGGACCCGCCTGCTAGTGTTTGGTGGGATGGTGGAGTATGGGAAATACAGCAACGACCTCTATGAGCTCCAGGTAACGGCCCACACTGTGTTCTCAGTGTTTGAGGGGGAGGTGAGGCTGCCCTGAACACCCCACCCTCAGGAGAGGGGGCGACCCTGCGCTGCCCAGGACCTTCCTACTCCATTCGGGTGCCTACCTCCTCCTGCCTGGTTTCTCCCTCTAGGACAAATGGCCCAGGCCCCAATGGGGGCCAGTTCATCCCTGATACAATCCAAATCTTGATTTTACAGGCAAGCCGGTGGGAATGGAAGAGACTCAAAGCCAAGACGCCCAAAAATGGGCCCCCTCCATGTCCTCGGCTTGGGCACAGCTTCTCCCTTGTGGGCAACAAATGCTACCTGTTTGGGGGTCTGGCCAACGATAGTGAGGACCCCAAGAACAACATTCCAAGGTGAGGCTTTGTCCTCTTCATGTGGAATCATGGGGGTGGGTGTTCTTAGCTACGTGCCAACCAACCCCACCGTGCCAAGTCCCTTTCTTCTGAGAAATGAGAGGGTGACAGTAGATGCCCCATAAGGAGCTTTCTGTCTCAGAGGTCTCTAACGCAGAGGAGGTGGCATGGCAGGAGGGCTGGGCCAAGAGGTAGAAACTCATCTTGCCTTTGGCTGACCCCTGCTCCTCAGACCAAGTTAGAGCTGGTGCTTTCCTTCCTAGCTTTTGCTGCCTGCAGACTTAGCGATTATATTTTCCAAGGCCGGTGGCCGAGTGCCTTTCTGAAGTCTGAAGGTAGTCCGAAACCAGCACCCCTCTTTACTCCAGGAGGCCTTAGCATAACGCCCGTTTTGTGTGCGAGGCAGCCCTGCACACCCCATCCCACTGCTCCTCTTGGACTCCCACTCATCCTTGGGAGCTTCTGGCAGCCCCTTCTTAGGACCAAGGGTAGAAGAACTTGCAGTCCATGTGGACCTAGCCCCTCTTTATCTCCTGCGGACTCTGCTGTTCACCCCTAGAAGCTGGTGAGGCCTCTGGTGCAGGCAGTCAGGGCTTGCCATAACTGACTTTTCTTCTCCAGGTACCTGAATGACTTATATATCCTGGAATTGCGGCCAGGCTCCGGAGTCGTAGCCTGGGACATCCCCATCACTTACGGCGTCCTGCCTCCACCCCGGGAGTCACATACGGCTGTGGTCTATACTGAGAAAGACAATAAGAAGTCCAAGCTGGTGATCTACGGAGGGATGAGTGGCTGCAGGCTGGGGGACCTCTGGACCCTGGATATTGGTAAGACATGGGTGCACCTGTCCCAGGAGCCTTGGAGCACAGCTAGTCTATGGGGTGGTGGGCGTAGGGTGGGTTTGTGCGGAGATGGAGTGAGCATGCCACTTAGCTGCTCCTCCTCTTCGTGGCAGAGTAGGAGCGGGACCCTGTTTGCGGCTGTCATCTTTGCCTTGAGCTTGTGGCATTGCTTTTCAGAAAGAGTAAGGCTTCATTGACGGAGTTGGTGACTATCTTAGAGGAGGATAAGGGAGGAGATAAAGCTCTCTCTAGGGTGGTATTGGCTGGGTGAGGTAGCGTTCGTCTCTCTCCATTCGTCAGAGGTCAGACTAACGGGAATGACACACCTTGGTCTCTCACAGTTAGACCGGATATTGAGAGACCATGAGACCTGCAGGGGCTACTTGGGATCGTAACCAGAGTGGGTGTCAGGAGTGGTTGAGAGAAGTTCAGGTTTTTGGCCTGAAGGAAAGCTGAGGGGACGAGATGGCTGATGACACATCTCTATAGGGTTACGTCGTCCTGTAGGTCAGTGTTGGCACTCAAACCATTTACCGTGAGTGAGATTCCTAGCAGCACGGCGCTTCCCAGAACTCGGTCTTATTTTTTTTTTTTTTTTAATTTTTATTTATTTATGATAGTTACAGAGAGAGAGAGAGAGAGGCAGAGACACAGGCAGAGGGAGAAGCAGGCTCCATGCACCGGGAGCCCGATGTGGGATTCGATCCCGGGTCTCCAGGATCACGCCCTGGGCCAAAGGCAGGCGCCAAACCGCTGCGCCACCAGGGATCCCCAGAACTCGGTCTTAGACAGTGGAGGTGGAATGGGGGTGAACGCATTTTATGGAGAGTAGGGCGTATGAAGTGCGGTGCCTTTTGAGGATGTGCTTTCCGCTCCTACCCCAATCCCTGAGAGCAACACTGGCTCATAGCAGGTGCTCAGTAAGTGTTGGAAGAGATGCAGTTGCCAGGATAGTGAACCGAGCTTGGGAAATGCTGGAACCTGGTCACTAGAGGGCCTCTTGTGCGCTGTAGGGAGGCCAGGCATGGAATTCTTGAACTGGGTGGGCACCCACCTTCCAGAGCCTTCCCTGCATCTGGGGACCATCTTCTGGGGTGGAGGGCCTGGTTCTGACCTAGTGTAGCTAATCCTCCCTTCTCCATTGCTCTGCAGAGACCCTGACGTGGAATAAACCCAGTCTCAGTGGGGTGGCACCTCTTCCTCGAAGTCTTCACTCAGCCACCACCATAGGAAACAAGTGAGTAGCTGGCCATGGCTCCTCTCTTCCCAGCCCACCCCCGCTCCAAAAGGGCTCTCAGTGTTCGTTCCTGCAATTCCTAAGGCCCGAGGAGGCCTCTTCCTGGCTGGGCTAGCATTCCGCAGCCCCGTCTTTACATTACGACCCTGGGAGACCAAGACAGACTCAGGGTAGAGGGGCGCAGACTGTTCTAGATACTCTCCACGAGCCGGTGGGTGTCTTTGTCAACACCAAGGTCCCAAAGCACATATGAGAATGATGGGGACTGAGGTGAGCTTTAGGTGAGCTAAGGAACGGTGCCACGTGGTGGAGGTGACACAGTTCTTGTGAGGGCTGAGCCACCTAGGAGAGGGCTGCATCGAGACCTTTCATGCGTCCTGGGGGACTCTCCTGGGGAGAGCTGGAGGACCAAGCGTGTTTAGAACTTTCTGGATGGAAGAGGTGGCCTCTAGCTTGGCACCTCCTCTACAACCCTCTCCTACTCTTCCCTCCCTCGTCCCAGAATGTACGTGTTTGGTGGCTGGGTGCCTCTCGTCATGGATGACGTCAAAGTGGCCACACACGAGAAGGAGTGGAAGTGTACCAACACACTGGCTTGTCTCAACCTGGGTATGGCCTCCTCGGGCTTGGAGTGGCCTGCGGAGGGCTGCGGGAGGCTGGCCCTCCTCAGTCCCGAGAGCTGTGTGGGGTGTGCAGGGAGTGAAGCTGCTTCTAAGGCCTGTGCCTCTAGAATCCACGAGCGGTAGCCACTGGTCAGAGCACTCTGAGGATGCTCCTCGCTTTCATTTTTTGAATAGGCTCTTTCCCTACACATGGTCCGGCATCTGAAAGCACGAAAGCTTAACTGTGCAGAGCCTCCCTCCTGCCTCCCATTCTGCAGAGACAGCCACATTGGTGGCTTCTCGTCCACCCGGCAGGGACTTTTCTACATATACAAGCACCGGCTATAGGTTCCCCTATAAACAAACCCACACCACGGCAGCCTGCTCTCCGCGGCGCTGCGCCTGGCCTTTTCCGTTTACTCTGTCTTGGAGACCATCCCATCCCATCCCCGCACGGCGAGCGGCCTCATTCTTTTGAATTGCTATCAAGGTGTTGAAACTTGCACAGACGCTACTCCGTGAGTATTCTTGCACCATTCTCGCCTACGTGCAAGTGCATTTGAAGGGCAAAAACCTAGAGGTAGAATCACTGTCGAAGGCTGTTGCCCAGCCATCGTGTGCAGAGCTTGTGCCCACGTAGATGTCCCTGGCAGTGCGGGCCCGGCAACCGTCAGACTGCACTTCAGTGAGTCGGATAGGTGATCGACTCTCCCCCCGCCCCCCGGGCCAGCCCCCGCCCCCCGCCCCCGGCTCACCTTGAGCCCCGGCTGCAACAGGCTCGGGAATCAATGCCAGGCGCCTTACGGTTTAAGTGCATTTCTCTTATTTTGAGTGAGGGTATGTATCTCTCTCTAGATCCTTCTGTCGCCTGTTCTGTAACTCGCGTTCCTCTTTGCCCATCTCTTTCTAGAGGCTCTTGTGTTGTTTGATGTGCAAGAAGTGAAACCTTTGGCTGTGCGTTTCAAATAGTTTTCCCAGTTTGTAGTTTGTGGTTTATAATTTTATCTTTTATGGTCTTTTTGCCATACTGTTATTTTTCGTTCGTTTGTTTGTTTTTAATTTAGTAATCTTTGATGACTTCCTGTTTTTAATTCCCCATCCCTGACAGCGAAAGGCCAAAGGGCCACTGGGGGTTATGGGTTCTTCTGCCCCCTTGCTGACCTCCCCCCTCCTGCCCTCCCCAGATACCATGGCCTGGGAGACCATCCTGATGGACACGCTGGAGGACAATATTCCCCGGGCCCGAGCTGGCCACTGTGCCGTAGCCATCAATACCCGCCTATACATATGGAGTGGGCGCGACGGCTACCGAAAGGCCTGGAACAACCAGGTCTGCTGCAAGGATCTCTGGTACCTGGAAACAGGTAAGGCAGCTGGATCGGGGTCATAGGCCGCCCCAGCACAGCTGCGCCACAGGTAGGGGTCTTATGCTGAGGCCCCTTCTCACCAGCTGTGCTCTATTGCAGAAAAGCCACCGCCCCCCGCCCGGGTACAGCTGGTGCGAGCCAACACCAACTCCCTGGAGGTGAGCTGGGGGGCAGTGGCGACAGCCGACAGTTACCTTCTGCAGCTCCAGAAATATGACATTCCTGCCACGGCTGCTACTGCCACCTCCCCCACACCCAATCCAGTCCCGTCTGTGCCTGCCAACCCTCCCAAGAGCCCTGCCCCAGCAGCAGCCGCACCTGCTGTGCAGCCGCTGACCCAAGTAGGCATCACGCTCCTGCCCCAGGCTGCCACCGCGCCCCCGACCACCACCACCATCCAGGTCTTGCCGACAGTGCCTGGCAGCTCGATTTCCGTGCCCGCTGCAGCCAGGACTCAAGGTGAGCTGGGGGCCTGGCAGTTTACCTGAGGGTAGGGGCTAGCCCACCAGGAGTTGGTGTCCCTGAGTGAGGGCTGCTCGAGACAGCACACCTGGCGGTCGTTAGCACCAGGGCTGGGAGAAAGGTCAGTTGTGCCTACGGACACACTCACTGAGGGTGTCTAGAAGGAGCAGACATGAAGCACGAGCAGGCACTTCACGTTTGCACGCTGAACCGGGCAGAGGCCTGGGACTCTGCTGATGTGGCCGCTTACTTACCTTACCAGGTGTCCCTGCTGTTCTCAAAGTCACCGGTCCTCAGGCTACAACAGGAACCCCATTGGTCACCATGCGACCTGCCAGCCAGGCTGGGAAAGCCCCCGTCACCGTGACCTCCCTTCCTGCAGGCGTGCGAATGGTTGTGCCAACGCAGAGCGCCCAGGGGACGGTGAGGATCCATTGAGTAGGGTGGGACTTCTTGGTGATCCGTGGTGCCGACTGGGCTTAGACTTTACCCAGCCCCAGCACCGTGCAGCCTGGGCTTTTCTTGGCTGCAAAGCACTGATGAGGCAACCCGTTGTTACCGAGTTAATACAAGTTTGTAAGCTGTTGCCTGAGAAAGACTTCCCTGTTGTCTGAATCTATTTCGATGAAGGCGTCTTAAAACGTGAACTTTCTTGTTAGGAAGCCTGAGGGGAGAATCTAGCCAGGTAGGGTTTGACCCAGGCTCAGGAGGAGAGCGCTGTATCTGACTCCGTGGTCTTTAGAAAAGATCTAGAGTTTCTGGCAGACTCTGGCTGCTGGGTTGCCGCACCTGGTCAGTGCAGGAGGCCAGGTTGGGGCCAAGAGATGCTGCTGAGATGAATGCTAAGCTGGCAGGGCTGAGCTGCTTGATGGGGTTCCCTGCTATGGGGACTTCAGCAGAACCCACCACTGCTGCTCTCTGTGGGCTCACACTCCCCGTGCCCACCACAGGTGATTGGCAGCAGCCCACAGATGAGTGGCATGGCTGCGCTGGCAGCTGCAGCTGCCGCCACCCAGAAGATCCCTCCTTCCTCAGCACCCACTGTGCTGAGCGTCCCGGCGGGCACCACCATCGTCAAGACCGTGGCCGTGACACCTGGCACCACGACCCTCCCGGCTACTGTAAAGGTGGCCTCCTCACCAGTCATGGTGAGCATTACTTGGGCCTGCTTCTGAGCCAGCAGCCTTGGGGTGAGGGCCTCCTGGGCACTAATAAGACAGGGCTCACTCCTTTCGGGCTTTGGACCAACCTGCAGGGCTGTTGGCCCACATGGCTGCTTGCCGTGGGCTGCGGCGTCAGTGGTTACTTTTGGGGGTGTGCTGGCCTTAGGCTAGATGTGCGGTCCGTATTCTCCCTTGCTTTACTAAAGAAAAGGCAAAGCAAATTGAGCCGTTGTTCAGGTGGCTTGGTAGGGGCAGGTAGGAGAACAGGCAGGTGGGAGCTGTCGGCCTGCCGGGACTTTCTGGGTGGAGGCTCGGCCTCTCTGTCCTGCTCATCAGCTCTTCTCTGCCCCTTCAAGGTGAGCAATCCAGCCACTCGAATGCTGAAGACTGCAGCCGCCCAGGTGGGGACATCCGTCTCCTCTGCTGCCAACACATCCACTCGCCCCATCATCACAGTCCACAAATCAGGGACTGTGACTGTGGCCCAGCAAGCCCAGGTGGTGACCACGGTGGTGGGTGGAGTCACCAAGACCATCACCCTGGTGAAGAGCCCCATCTCTGTCCCAGGAGGCAGCGCTCTGGTGAGTGACAGGTTCCACTCTGCTGCATGTGACAGCTACCAGGTCGTGGCACTGCCCTGGGCCTATGCCAGGAGAGCCCGAACCCAAGCCATACTGTTGCTTGGTTTCCAGATCACTCCTTGCTCCATCCTTTCCCTTTTAGATTTCCAACCTTGGCAAAGTGATGTCAGTGGTTCAGACCAAACCAGTTCAAACGTCAGCGGTCACAGGCCAGGCGTCTACGGGCCCGGTGACTCAGATCATCCAGGTGAGCTTGTGGGCCCCAGGCTGCAAGAGGGGCTTGTATCCCTGCCTAGAGCAGGTCTCTCAAGCACGTGTGGCACAGAGTCCCATGGCTTGGTCCCGTCACTCATGGTCTCCAAACATTCCCTGAGTGCTCAGGCCACCAGTAGAGAGGAGGCACAACAGACTTTGTGCCAGACTTTCCATGTTGGCAGTGATGCCAGTTCCCCTTGCCTTCTACCTGTTTGACTCTTGCAGACCAAAGGGCCCCTGCCAGCCGGGACCATCCTGAAGCTAGTGACCTCAGCAGATGGCAAGCCCACCACCATCATCACCACCACGCAGGCCAGTGGGGCTGGGACAAAGCCCACCATTCTGGGCATCAGCAGCGTGTCCCCGAGCACCACCAAACCTGGCACGACCACCATCATCAAGACCATCCCCATGTCAGCCATCATCACACAGGCTGGCGCCACAGGTAGGGGCCTCCCCTGATGACAGAGGGTGTTGGGAGGCTGACGCTGGATGCTGGATGCTGGGTTAGGGCGTGCTTTTGGTTTGGTTCTGTGTTTCCTCTCTTCCTCTCTCTGCCTTTTTTTTTTTTTTTTTTAAGATTTTATGTATTTATTCATGAGAGAGACAAGGCAGAGGGAGAAGCAGGTTCCATGTAGAGAGCCTGATAAGGGACTTGATCCTGGGACTCCATGGATCACACCCTGGGCCGAAGGCAGGCGTTAAACCACTGAGCCACCCAGGGATCCCCCTCTCTTTGCCTTTTATTTCACCTTTGTAGGGAGGCAGCAGGGGTGCGGCTGTAATTGGTACTTGGTTTGAATCAAGGGGTGGTAGAAGGAACTACTTTCGAGAGGGCTCAAGGGAAATGGGGAATGGGCACTGACGTGGAGAGGAGCCCCAGAAGCCAAGCTGTCCCTCTCTTGCCCAGGTGTGACCAGCAGTCCTGGCATCAAGTCCCCCATCACCATTATCACCACCAAGGTGATGACTTCTGGAACTGGAGCACCTGCCAAAATCATCACAGCTGTCCCCAAAATCGCCACTGGCCATGGGCAGCAAGGAGTGACTCAGGTGAGGCATGCCTGCCTCTCCCCTCACCCCAGTGTCCAGTCCAGGACCCCAGCAGGCCACATGTGTCCTCCTGAGGGGCCCGGGGGTGGGGGTGGCACGGGGTCTGGGCAACGTTGGAGTGACATGGGGGTGCTTTCCTCTGGCATTCCAGGTGGTGCTAAAGGGGGCCCCTGGACAGCCAGGCACCATCCTCCGCACCGTGCCCATGGGGGGTGTCCGCCTGGTCACCCCTGTCACTGTCTCTGCCGTCAAGCCAGCTGTCACCACGTTGGTTGTGAAGGGCACCACAGGTGTGTAGCCTAGATTTCTGGGCCCGCCTCCCCACGGGAGAGGTGCCTTCTCCCAGCCTTCTGTTCCCATGGAGTGTGTTCCAGAGCCCCCAGTGCCCTGGCCCCACCAGGTGAAAAGTTGCGGGCAGGGGTAAGGCCCCAGCTGAGGGCCTAACCCTCCCCGTGCCCCCTCCCCTTCCAGGTGTCACAACCCTCGGTACAGTGACAGGCACCGTTTCCACCAGCCTGGCCGGAGCTGGGGGCCACAGTACCAGCGCCTCCCTGGCCACACCCATCACCACCTTGGGTACCATTGCCACCCTCTCAAGCCAAGTGATCAACCCCACTGCCATCACAGTTTCGGCCGCGCAGACCACACTGACGGCGGCCGGTGGGCTGACCACCCCCACCATCACCATGCAGGTAGGGTGCCTGCGTGCGTGAGCGTGCGGATGAGCCCCAGCCCGAGGCTGTCCCTCTTTTCCTCCCCTGTGTGGCTCCTTTTCCTTCCCTGTTGCGCCACTGCGATTCTTAGTCACCATCCGATAGTCTGTTGCGGTGAGACATCAGGTCTCAGGCGGTTACAGGTTTTGAACACTGGCCAAGTGTTTTTTCTTACGGCGTAGAGGATGCAATCGATAGTTCATCTTCGTGCGTGTATAGCGTTTTTCTCTCTTTTGTGCATCTTAAGCTGAACTGGTGGATGGCAAAAGTGGCTGTTGCTGGCCTTTGTGTGGTGCAGGGTGGGTGGGGCTCCCTCCCTCCCTCCCTCCCTCCCTCCCTCCCTCCCTCCCTCCCTGGCCAGGCGCTAGCCTCAGCCTCTGCCTCTGACTTGACCCCACAGCCCCTTCCCAGTCCTCATGGCCTTGGAGGTGAAGCCGTGCCTCTTCCCTGGTCTCTGAGCTGGGCGACAGGGCGAGCAGGTCCTGCATGTACTAGGGCTGTGGCTTTAGGAGCCAGCACGGGTGACATGATAGGATGGTGGGAAGGCCAGACACATGACAAGCTGCAGAGGTGTACAGGTAACTCTTCTCTTCTGTCTTCTGCCCTAGCCTGTCTCTCAGCCTACACAGGTGACTCTCATCACGGCGCCCAGTGGCGTTGAGGCCCAGCCCGTGCATGACCTCCCCGTGTCCATTCTGGCCTCACCTACTACAGAGCAGCCCACGGCCACAGTCACCATTGCCGATTCAGGCCAGGGGGAGGTGCAGCCAGGCACCGTGACGCTGGTGTGCTCCAACCCGCCCTGCGAGACCCACGAGACGGGCACCACCAACACGGCCACCACCACCGTTGTGGCTAATCTCGGGGGGCAACCCCAGCCCACCCAAGTGCAGTTCGTCTGTGACAGACAGGAGGCAGCCGCTTCTCTCGTGACCTCAACGGTCGGGCCACAGAACGGCAGCGTGGTTCGCGTCTGCTCCAACCCGCCGTGCGAGACCCATGAGACGGGCACCACGCACACGGCCACCACCGCCACGTCCAACATGGCCGGCCAGCACAGCTGCTCCAACCCGCCGTGCGAGACCCACGAGACGGGCACCACCAGCACCGCCACCACCGCTATGTCCAGCATCGGCACCAACCCACAGCCAGACGCCCGGCGTGCCTACGTGGCTGGCAGCACTCCCGCTGTGGTCCGGATTGGCGTGGCCCCTGGGGCGTCAGAGGGAGCCCAGGGTTTTGTCAAGCCCTTGTGCCAAACCCGCCAGACCAGTGTGACCAGCACCACAATGACTGTGATGGCCACGGGAGCCCCATGCTCAGCTGGCCCACTCCTTGGGCCAGGTCTGGCCGTGGAGTCTGGTGGCCGCGGCACCACTTTTGTGCAGCTGGCTCCCGTGAGCGGCCAGGTCAGACCCAGCGTTCCTGGTGGCAAGGACACCCCCGTGGCCAGCCTGAGTCAGCTGGTGTCCGTGGGGCGCCAACTGGAGGCCCATCACACCCACACAACCAACACCCCCACCACAGTCCGCTCCACCATGGGTTCCGGGGAGCCCAGCGAGGCCCGGGGGACCCCCATGCCCGCGTATGAGAGCTCACCTGGTCCTGCTGTGACTGTGACAGCCCTGGAGGCGCTGCTGTGCCCCTCGGCCACCGTCACCCAAGTCTGCTCCAACCCACCCTGCGAGACCCACGAGACGGGCACCACCAACACCGCCACTACCTCGAACGCAGGCAGCACCCAGCGGGTCTGCTCCAACCCACCCTGCGAGACCCATGAGACAGGCACCACCCATACACCCACCACCGCCACGTCCAGTGGGGGTGCGGGCCAGCCCGAGGGTGGGCAGCAGCCCCCTGCCGGCCGCCCCTGTGAAACACACCAGACCACTTCCACCGGTACCACCATGTCAGTCAGTGTGGGTGCCCTGCTCCCCGATACCGTCCCCTCCCACAGGACCCTAGAGTCGGGCTTGGAAGTAGCGGCACCACCCGCCATCACCCCCCAGGCTGGTGCTTCGTTGCTGGCTCCTTTCCCGACACAGAGGGTCTGCTCCAACCCCCCTTGTGAGACGCACGAGACGGGCACCACGCACACAGCCACCACAGTCACCTCCAACATGAGCTCAAACCAAGGTGAGTGAAGACTGGCTTGGCGTTGGTGGTCTCCCAGAGCCCAGGGCTCAAAGGCTGAGGGAGGTGACCAGGATCCACCTAGGTAGAGGCCAGTAGTCAGATTTCTTGGGGCTCGGTGTTCCAGCACAGATCCAGGCAACCGAGTACCTGGAGGCTCTGGGGCTCCTGCTGGCCTAGTACTCGTCACCCTCCCATTTGCCTCCTTTCCCTACAGATCCCCCACCAGCGGCCAGTGACCAGGGAGAGGTGGAGAGCACCCAGGGTGACAGCGTGAACATCACCAGCTCCAGTGCCGTTACAACGACCGTGTCCTCCACACTGACGCGGGCTGTGACCACTGTGACACAGTCCACACCGGTCCCAGGTCCCTCGGTGCCGGTAAGAGCCCCAGGATCCCCTGTGCCACCTCCCTGCCGCCCACTGCTTTCGGCCTGTGCTGTTCCCGAATTGGACACCAGGTGTCGCTCTTGCACCAGGCACGGGCTGCTCCTGGGCCTTCTTCCTGACCATAAAAGGGCAGCCTGCGGCGCACGCGCTCCCTGGGCCAGGAGGCGGGGGTCTCCCAGGCCCCAGCGTCTCTGAGACGCTTTGATTTCCGTGGCTTTTTCCCATCGCTTGTCGTTTGGCTGTAACCTGTACGAGTGACGCGGCGGGAGCTGGAGTGCCCTTTTGGCTAGACCAGGAAGCCTCTCTGAGGATGGGCGAAAATCGGCCAGCAGGTCCCAAGGGTCTCCCTTGCTGCGCCCCTCGCTTCTCTGTCACCTGCTGCCCCTTCCCATCGAATGGGGTTACGCTGGCCCACGGAGAGTGCAAATCCAGGTCTCCAGGGAAAGATGAAGGCTGCCTGGTTCTGGCCGCCCTCTCCTCCCCTCTGACGGGGGCTTCTCTCCCTTTCTAGAAGATCTCATCAATGACTGAGGCTACCCCAGGGGCTCTGACCACCGAAGTCCCCATCCCGGCCACGATAACAGTGACCATAGCCAACACAGAAACTTCTGACATGCCCTTCTCTGCTGTTGACATCCTGCAGCCCCCAGAGGAACTCCAGGCCTCGCCAGGGCCTCGCCAGCAGCTGCCGCCACGGCAACTCCTGCAGCCTGCCTCCACACCCCTGATGGGGGAGTCCGCCGAGGTCCTGTCAGCTTCCCAGACCCCTGAGCTCCAAGCCGCCGTGGATCTGAGCAGTACAGGGGACCCGTCTTCGGGCCAGGAGCCCACCAGCTCAGCTGTGGTGGCCACCGTGGTGGTCCAGCCGCCCCCGCCCACACAGTCCGAAGTAGACCAGTTGTCCCTTCCTCAAGAGCTGATGGCTGAGGCCCAGGCGGGCACCACCACCCTCATGGTGACGGGGCTCACCCCTGAGGAGCTGGCGGTGACTGCCGCCGCTGAAGCGGCTGCCCAGGCCGCAGCCACAGAGGAGGCCCAGGCCCTGGCCATCCAGGCGGTGCTCCAGGCTGCACAACAGGCCGTCATGGGTAGGTGCTGGTCGGGGTGGGGGTGGGGTGGGGGCATGGAAGAGCTAACCACAGCATCTTCAGTCTGGGCCAGATGGGAGCCCCAAGGGGAAGATGGGTCCCTCAGGAGGAGCAAGGACTTGGGGTTCTGGAGCCTCTTGCTGACCGCCCTGGCTGGGTGGCTACAGTGATGGGCAGCCCCAGAAGAGGAGGCTCGCTCCCTGCCAGAGTGGCAGGAGTTGGATGTGAACAGGAGGATGGGCCCAGCGAGTGGGTTGGGCTTGGCACCCAAGAAGTAGGCAGAGCGCCTCAGTCCAGGGAGGGCCAGGAGGTGGGGCCCACGGCCATCACAGCTGCCCCCAGGTACTCGAGGCTAGGAGGGGAGCGGAGCGGTGGCAGGAAGTGGGGCTGGGCCATGCCGTGTGGCACACCTCTTGAGTAGCACTCCTTGCCCCCCGCTCTCCCCACTGGAGCAGGCACCGGGGAGCCCATGGACACGTCCGAGGCAGCAGCAGCTGTGACGCAGGCGGAGCTGGGCCACCTGTCGGCTGAGGGCCAGGAGGGCCAGGCCACCACCATTCCCATCGTACTGACACAGCAGGAACTGGCGGCCCTGGTGCAGCAGCAGCAGCAGCTGCAGGAGGCACAGGCCCAACAGCAGCACCACCACCTCCCCACTGAGGCTCTGGCGCCCGCTGACAGCCTCAACGACCCGACCATCGAGAGCAACTGCCTCAATGAGCTGGCCGCGGCTGTCCCCAGCACTGTGGCCCTGCTGCCCTCCACGGGCACCGAGAGTAAGCAGGGGTGGGGGCTGGCCTAGTGCGCCCTTCCCGGGGAGAGAAGGTCTGCGGGCGGGCGGCTGGGCCTTCCCCGCAGAGATGACAAGTGTGGTCCGGCCCCATAGAAGGGCTCCCCCGCAGAAGCCAGGTGTCCAGGGTGGCTCCCGCTGACGTTTTCCTTCCTCGCAGGCCTGGCCCCCTCCAACACCTTTGTGGCCCCCCAGCCCGTCGTGGTAGCAAGCCCCGCAAAGCTGCAGGCTGCGGCCACCCTGACCGAGGTGGCCAACGGCATTGAGTCTCTGGGTGTGGTGAGTGTGCTATGATGAGGTTTCAGGGGGTGCTGCCTCTGGGCCCCAAAGGCTGAGGGTTTGATCTTTTCTTCCCACCTTCCAGAAGCCAGACCTACCGCCCCCGCCCAGCAAAGCCCCCGTGAAGAAGGAGAATCAGTGGTTTGATGTGGGGGTCATTAAGGGTACCAACGTAATGGTGACACACTATTTCCTGCCACCAGATGATGCTGTTCCTTCAGACGTAAGTTTTCCTGGGAGCTGATGCCCTGGGGGCGGGGGGGGGTCGTGGCTGTGAGGCAGGTATTGGGACTTGTGGGAACTTCTAAAGTTCCCCAGGACCGTCTTCCAGTTTGAGGCCAGCCCGACGACAGTCACGTGGAGAGCGTGCTCCATATGCTTCCTTTGCCTGTGTCCCTTTCCCCAGGATGACTCGGGCACCGTCCCCGACTACAACCAGCTAAAGAAGCAGGAGCTGCAGCCGGGCACAGCCTATAAGTTCCGTGTTGCCGGGATCAATGCCTGTGGCCGAGGGCCCTTCAGCGAGATCTCGGCCTTTAAGACGTGTCTGCCTGGTTTCCCAGGGGCCCCCTGTGCCATTAAAATCAGCAAAGTGAGTGTGCTGTGGGATGACCGTGTGCCCAGCCGGAGTAGAGCAGGCCTAGGCTGAGTCCGTGCGCTGGGAGTGCCCGTCTGAGGTGCAGCTTCTGGCCGTCCCCCTCCCCGTCTCGGACACTAGTCCGAGCTGCTAGTGTTCAGTGAGGGTCTGTCACCTGCCATGTTGCACGTGTTTTTTTATGCAATCCTTCATCATCTTGAGGAGGTCTGGGATCTCATGAGGAAACTGAGGCGCCAGGAGACTAAGTGCCAAGTCGCACGGTCGGTGGCAGAGCAGGTGAAGGAAGGCTATGCTTTCAGTCCCTGTTCATTGTATTTCGCCGTTCCGTCAGGCCGCCTTCCGGGTCAGGGCAGGCGAGGCCATGTCCTCAGAGGTCCGTACGTCTGCTGTGAAATAGCTCTGTTGTGTCAGGAAGGGGGGTGAGGTATGAGCAGTCGGTTCTGGAAGCTGTGAAGCGTTCTCGCTCCTGTTCCTGGACAAGCAGAGTGAGATAGTCACAAAGGCCACAGGCAGCATGGCTTGACCTCTGGCCCCTTGGTTCTAGAGTCCGGATGGTGCTCACCTCACCTGGGAGCCGCCGTCTGTGACCTCCGGCAAGATCATCGAGTACTCGGTGTACCTGGCCATCCAGAGCTCGCAGGCGGGTGGCGAGCCCAAGAGTTCCACCCCGGCCCAGCTGGCCTTCATGCGGGTGTACTGTGGGCCCAGCCCCTCCTGCCTGGTGCAATCCTCCAGCCTCTCCAATGCTCACATCGACTACACCACCAAGCCCGCCATCATCTTCCGCATCGCCGCCCGCAACGAGAAGGGCTATGGCCCGGCTACTCAAGTGAGGTGGTTGCAAGGTGGGTGTCATTCGTCTGGCTCCTTGGGCGTCACGACATAGGGTGGGTGCCCGGACTTGGAGCTTTACCGTTGCAGGAGTTAAGGGAGATAGCCTGAGGTGGGTGCTCCATGGTGGAGGAGCCTGGGCGGGGGGCACCTTGCCTCATCCGTGGGTTCAGGGAAAGTTTTCCAGGGATGTTTGAGGCGAGATGAGGGATTGCAAGAACTTGAAGGGAAGGAGGTACAGGGTGAGGCCCAAGTCCAGGGGGCAGGGTGTGGAACGGACATCGTGGCATGCCCCGTCGGGCTTTGTGCCAGTTCCCATGACGCTGACTGGGGAGAACAGTGAAGGCCTCTGACCTGGGCCCAGGACGACCGCAGGAGGTGGCACATGCAGGTGGCACACATCAGTCTCCACGTGCCTGCCGGTGACGGCGGGGCCAAGAGGCTTCTCTAGGGTGCAGGCAGGGTGGCCACATCATGTCTGCTCTCGTCCTCTTGGCTGGTGGACTGCTGTGTGGCCGAAGTCGTCCTGCCTGCCCACCTCGCTGACCTGCCCATGGCTCCACTTTCCTTGCAGAAACCAGTAAAGACAGCTCTGGCGCCAAGCCAGCCAGCAAGCGGCCCATGTCCTCTCCGGAAATGTAAGCAGGAAACCCCTTTCGGGAGCCTTCTGAGGCTGGGGGTAGACAGCTCCTGGGAAGAAGCAGCATCGGAGGGGGCTGCTAACGGGGTGTGAGGTACCGGCCCGGGGGAGGCCCACGCGAGGCCCACCTGTGCTTTCCCCGCGTTGTCAAGATCCACGCTGATCCTTCCTTTTTCTTCTCTTCTCCCAAGGAAATCCGCTCCAAAGAAATCTAAGGCAGATGGTCAGTGAGAGGCAGCTCCCCTGCACCTGGATTCTTCGCCAGACCCCCCCTTCTGCTTCAAGAACGCCACCTGCCAGGGCCCACCCATCCTACCCACCCGGCGCTCACACTTCACCCTCAGGAGCCACTGGCCGCCACTCATTCTCTCTCTCTCTCTGTTTTTAAAATACTCTCAAGAAAGCACATCTTACCATTGCTGTGGGAGGAAGCAGAACGCCGATCTGGAAGAGCAGTGAGCAAGTGAGACAACAGTGTGCCCTCCTCCTCTCTTCTCCCTACCAGTGCCGTCCACTGGGAGCCGAGCGAGCCCGGAACTCCGAGGCCCTTGAGGGAGCTAGACAGACACTTCAGATGAAGCAGACACGACGCAGAGAACGGGAAGCACGCGCCTCCAGTACCCGCACGCCTCTTGCAGTTTGTCACCTTGGTTCCGAGGGGGCAGCCAAGGGTGGGAGGGGCTGCAGCATGGAAGCAGAAGAGAGGCGCCCCTGGCCCCCCTCCCCTGCCTCTGCTCCGAGAACGTTGGCGGGGCGCCCGCGCACTAGATGTCCACCTGGTTCCGTTTTACTTTGTTACCTTTACATATCCCACCACCTCTTGGCCCCGGGCTTCAGCTTTGTGCAACCCCGCCTCGGCGGCCTTCGTACTCCGACCCGATTCCCCTTCCTTCTTTCCCCATTAGAGAGCTAGAAAATGAGAAGAAAAAGAAAGAAAGGGGGAAGAATGAGCCCACGGTGGCCTGAGCAGCGTTCCGTGCAAATCTCCTGACTCCCAGCGGGGTGCAGAGCAGCCCCCGCAGAGCCTGGCTTTGGCCCCTGGGTCGGGGCCAGGGGCCACACCACCAACTGCTGCATTTGTTGTATTTTTTTTAAGTTGGAATTGATGAAGTTAACATTTTTATTGTAATTTTAGCCTTAGCGTGTGGGGTTTGTCCCTTTTTTTTGTTGTTGTTGTTGTTAGCTGTGTACAGAATGTGTATCTTTTTTTTTCCTTCCCCCTCGCCCCTCCCCCCCCTAACTTTTACTTTTTTCTCCTTGGCTAAGCCTTGGCAGGGACCTTTCTGGAAGAAAAGCTGGGGGCAGCCGGGACAGGAGAGGCGTGGGATCTTCCCTGCGGGCCTGGCATTTGCTGCCTGGCCCAGTCTCCTCTTGATGGCCCCTGCCATCCGCCCCTTCGCTTGTCCCTGGGCTTCTGGGACAAAGGAGGGGTGAGCTGTCAAACCTCACTCCCCATGGGTGATTGCTCTTTACCTGTAAGATTGAACTTGAGTCTGCTGGAGCCTAAAGTCAGGTTTTTAAGGAGCTGGTCCTGGGTCCACGTGCTCTCAACACCCCCGCCCCCAGGGTCCCTCCTTGGCCAATTGGCTTATAGTATCGCCACCCTCAACTGCTGCTTCCTGCAGCCACCCACTTCAGGCAGCCTTGTGTCAAAAGGGGTGGGGCGAGGGGATGGAGGGGAACTGGGTTTCGGAGAGCAGATATGTGTGGTGTCATTCCTGATGGACCCTGGGGAAGACGCGGCCCCTGGGAAAGACACGGACCCTGGAGAAGAAGCGGGCTAGTAGCACCAGTCACCAGTTCTGTGAATTTGCAGGGCTGTGCCCATGTTCCCAGGACCAAACCTGGGAGGCTCGGGCTCTGCTTAGCGTGGCTCCTGAGTCAGCTTTTTGCCCCACGCCCAAGCTTTAGGAGCTGAGCAAGGCTTGCCAGCAGGTTGTGCAAAAGAAATTCAAGCGAGCAGCCAATCTTTCCAGATCCCCCATCTCTGCCCTGGAGATGCAGCTGCAGTGAGGGGCCCGGCCTCCGCAGACCCCTGCCACTGGCCCACAGCTCCTGGGGCCTCTGGTCTGTTGTACTATAGTATACTTCGCTGTGGAAAATGTCACGTTTAGTCAGTCACCTTGGAGCCCACTCGCCTGGTCCCGTTGTTTCCCTGCCCTTCTCCTGAGCGCCCTTTGATTTCTCTCGTTTCTGAGAACAGTACATCCGTTCATCTATTGTAGAGTAACCCCCGTGACTCAATATTACCATAGTGCGATGTCGTTTTGTGCTATTTTGAACAATTAAAAGACTTTTTTTGAAATAACTACCTACTCTTTGACTGTGTCTAGGGCTCCCGGGGAGGAGGCTAGAGGTGTGACACAGCCGTCCACCCCCGTGGCTCACCGACACCCCCCCGCCCAGGAGCTTCTTGCTCCGAAGGGCAGTGAGCAGGGTTCCCGATTGCCTCCCAAGCTTCAAGGCTCCAGTGAGGTCAAGGGACTCTGGCCAGCTGCTGCCCATTCCTTGCCAAGAGACTGGATCACCTTCCCTCCTGCACCCAGAGGACGGAGGACTGGGATAAAGGACTGGCAGGTCACTAGCCACCAGCCACCTTGGACAAGTGGGGAGGGCTGACCTGGGCTCTTTCCACTGAGAGCTCAGGCCCCTGGAGCGTCTGTTCCCTAGGATAGACCTGGATCGCCTACGGGGTGGCTCTTGGGTCTGAGGCTTATTAGCAGGCTCTGTAGGACCGAATACCATGCACACACAAGTCAGGCCCCCAAAAGAGAAGGAGCAGAACTTTCAACTGTTGGCGGCGGCATCATTGATGCGGGTGGTACAGCCAGGGTGAAACGGATGGGCTTAGTGCCTAGCGCCACCTGGTCCGGAGGAGCAGCGCTCTAGCCTGGCACTCTGGCACTCGTGCTAGGGACCCAAGGGCCTTGTTACCCTCTCATCCAGTCGCTCCATCTCCGCTCTTTGGGTGCGTGTACCCATGCAGTGCCAGCGCACGGCCACCTCTCGGAAAGCCTCTGAGGGCAAGCTTCTCTCTCCCTGGTGCTCACTCCAGTGGGCTCACAGTGTCCCGTGTGGGGTCCTGCCCTGTTGATCTTGATACCAGGAGCCGTGGGCTCTGTCATCCCCACAGCACCAGTTCTCATCTGATTCGGAGCCCAGGTCTGGTGGGGAGGGGGTGCTGACATGGGCCCAGGGGGAGGGGAGGGCACACACACACACACACACACACACACACACACAAGCCGGCCAGCTGGTGCAAGGGGCCCGTGGGGGGCTGGCCCCAGGAGGGGAGGGGCCTGTGCAGGTCTGCCGGCTGTTGGAGGGCTGCAAGGATTCCTGCCTCCCCCCTACACCATCCCTCCGCTTGCCTGCCCCCTGCCCCGCGGTGGCCCGCAGGGCACTTGGGGCCAGGCCAGTGTAGCAGCTTTGGGGCCGCGGTCTCCCGGGGAGAGGCCTGTGCGTGGGGAGAGCAGCGGTACCGGTTCTCTGCCTCAGGACTGGCCAAGGCCCCATCCACTGGACCCAAGGCCAGGGTGCTCACCCACAGGAACCTTAGAACCTTCCACATACCAAGGCTTGTCCCTGGCTAGGCATGAGGGAGACAGAGTCCAAGGAAAGCAGGGAGAGGCCGGTCGGGAAGGGGTTTACCGTAAATAAGGACACGCATCTGTGAGCAGGGCGGGTGAGCCCACAGTCCCCTGCCCACTGCCCCCTCAACTCAGTTCGACGGTGGGGAGAGGTGGCTTGGAGGAGCGGGTGTCGGGGAGCCAGTCCCGCCGTCCCGCCCCAGACCCGCCCCAGACCGTCCCGGCTCAGCCAGCGTTTCCCATCAGCAGGATCTCCAGCCTGCTGCGCTCCGCCCAGCATCGGGCCCGAGGGGCGGGGCCGGCGAGCGAGGGGGCGGGGCCTGCGACCGCCGAGCCCCGCCCCCAGGCCCTACGGAACCTCCCGGAGGAGGGGGCGGGCGGGCGCGGCTGGGTCAGCTGAGTGACAGTCACGGGACCCAGACCAGCTCGGTCTGGCTTCCTGGAGGAGAAGGAAGGATGAGCGGGGGTCTCCGAGTGTGGCAGGCCAGTGGGGGGGGCCTAGTGGGGAGGGTGTTGTCCTGGAGGACTCCCAGGACGGTGGGGTCATCCCGGGGCGGTCCCGGGTGGGAGGACAGCCCCGTGCAAGGGTGTGGGGAACCCTGAGGTCTGGGCTCCGAGGCCTGGGGGCCGAGGGGAGACGGCTCAGGCAGCCTTGGGGTGACCTGGAGCACAGAGGAGCCTGTTCGGGAGGTTGGGACCTGGGAAGATGGGGAGGGCTGTGGGGAAGCTGCGCTTCCAAGTCCCGAGTCCCCCCCAGGACATGGACAAGGAGCGGGAGGCTCTGCAGGCCTGGAAGGAGCGCGTGGAGCAGGAGCTGGACCGAGTGGTGGCCTTCTGGATGGAGCACTCGCACGACCAGGAGCATGGGTGCGCCTCGCCCTTCCGCCGCCCTGAGCAGGGGTCCTTGCCCCTCCTGAGCCTGCACCTCACTCTCAGCTGACTCAGATCTGCTGAGCCCAGCAGAGCAGTGGACCGAGGGCTGGATGCAAGGCCCCTTCCCGCCTTTCAATACCGTGCATCCCACAGGGGTTTCTTCACGTGCCTGGGTCGAGACGGGCAGGTGTATGATGACCTCAAGTACGTCTGGCTGCAGGGGAGGCAGGTAGGGGTGTGCCCAGCCCGGAAGCTCTCCCAGAGGCAGAAGCCGGAGGCCGCCTGGCCTGTCCTCAGTGTGCACACACAAGGCCGGTCATGTCCACACTGTCCCCCCCATGACGGGGGCCCCTTGGGACTCCCTCTCATCCCAGCCCTGAGAACCCCCGCAGCTCCCACTTTAGCCTTATTCCCTCCACTTGCGCACAGGTGTGGATGTACTGTCGCCTGTACCGAAAATTTGAGCGTTTCCGCAGCCCCGAACTTCTGGATTCAGCTAAAGCAGGTGCCCTCTCCCCCCCCCCCCGCGCCCACCTCCGCAGAGGCGCCTCCCAGTTTACTCTAGTTCCTAGAGAGGTCCGGAAGCTGTCCAGGGCCTGGGGGCACTCGCGAGCGGAACGAAGGCAGGGGAAGGTGGGGTGTCCTCACCTGGGTTTTAGCGAGCTGACTTCCAACCACCAGGTGGCGAATTTTTGCTGCGTTTTGCCCGAGTGGCACCTCCTGGCAAGAAGTGCGCCTTTGTGCTGACGCGGGACGGCCAGCCCATCAAGGTGCAGCGAACCATCTTCAGCGAGTGTTTCTACACCATGGCCATGAACGAGCTGTGGAGGGTGACTGGGGAGGCGCGTTACCAGGTGTGCGGAAGGAGGGCGGCCCCGTGGGTCTCCGTGCCCTCACTCGAGCCGGAAGGGGCCACCTGATGCGTCCCCGATCTGCGCAAGCCACCTTCCTGGGCTCTGGCCGCAGGCTGGGTTGCTGCCCGTCCTGTCTCTGGGCCTCTGTGGCCCCAGGGCTGCTGGCAACGCCCCCACCCCAGCCCCGCTGTGCTGTGTTGTCATGGGTGCCCCCTCCCTGCCGTCTCTACCTCTGAACCCACGGTAGAGGGTAGAGCACAGGAGCACAGAGGGACCAGTCCTTGCAGGGCCCTGGCTGGAAGGGAGCGCTCCCTCCGCCCTGAAGCCCCCCCTGCTTTCTGGCCTCGCTGCCTGGGAGTGGCCTGCAGCCACACACTGGGAGCCCGAGGCAGGGTGGAGCAGAACCCCTCGGGGGCGAGGGGGCCAGCACCCAACCCAGGGCCGGGCCCGGAGTAGGCCCTTGGTGGAGGTGTCTCCCTGTGCATGGGTGGGAGGACGAGGCTCTCCCAGCCCAGGTCAGGACCCGAGGGACCACACTGCACGGAACGCAGCCTCGGCCTGGGCCTCCCCTCGCCTCCTTTCTCCCCACCCAGAACGAAGCGGTGGGGATGATGGATCAGATCGTGTACTGGGTGCGGGAGGACCCCTCAGGGCTGGGCCGGCCCTGTCTCCCGGGGGCCCCCGCCTCTGAGTCCATGGCGGTGCCCATGATGCTGCTCAACCTGGTGGACCAGCTCGGGGAGGCGGACGAGGAGCTGGCGGGCACCTACGCGGAGCTGGGGGACTGGTGTGCCCAGAGGATCCTGCAGCATGTCCAGGTGGGGGGCACACGGGGGGGGGCGTGGATAGGAGGCTGACACTCGCCTGCTGAACGGGGCCTGGGAGCTGGGGAGTGGGGTGACCCCAGTCCCCACTCTCTGGGGCACCTCCTGTGCCCACACCCACACCCCCAGCTGGGTCCTGACGGCCCCCTTTACAGATGGGGAGACACGGCGGGAGGGGAGAGCTCGGCCTAGACCCTGGGAAAGGTGGGGACCCCGGGGAGCCCGGTAAAGGGCCTCTGGCACCTTAGAGAGCAGGAATCCCAGCCAGATCCAAGGCCTTCTGGGCCTCTGGGGGCAGCCCAGCTGACCAAATCTGTCTTCATTCATTTTTTAAAAGATTTTATTTATTTGAGAGAGAGACAGAGAGAGGGAATGGGTAGGGGGGCAGGGCAGAGAGAGAAGCAGTCTCCCGGCTGAGCCACCCCTGGACCCTGGGACCGTGACCCGAACCAAAGACCCCCAACCAACCGAGCCCCACCCAGGCACCCCCGAAGCCCCCATTGGGTGTGCCGCTCTTCTCACCTCGGGGGCCCAGGCAAGGGTCAGAACTCAACCAGGTCCTCGGGCCCCTTCTCAAGTAACCCCTCTGAGCCAGGCCTGCCCAAGACTGCAGATCCCGGGGTGGGGGCGAGGGCGGGGGGACGGAGGGACAGAGGGACGGAGGGCCTGCCTTTCCTGGTTGGACGGGCAGGAGCTGAAGGCAGATTTACCTTCTGTTCCTCTCTTGGCAGAGGGATGGACAGGCTGTGCTGGAGAACGTGTCAGAGGATGGCGGGGAACTTTCTGGTTGCCTGGGGAGGCACCAGAACCCAGGTGAGGAGTAAAGTGGGCTGGGGCTGGCCCAGGAGGAAGGGAATGCTCGGTCTGGGGTTCTGTGCTTTAGCTGTGGGGAGTGCCTGGGGTCTGCCTTCCTCCCCGCACCCTCCACCTGCTGCTGAGGACCAGGCAGGGAAGCCGGGACAGGCCTCCTAGGCTGGGGTGTCCCCAGCAGGGACAGACCCGGAGGGCAAACTTCCTGCGGGGCGGTGGCTATCGTGTGAGCTCCGAGCAGCTCCCAGTGGAGGAGGAGGGAGGGAGGCACAGTGCTCAGCACGGGAGGTTGAGCCCCCGCCCGGGAGCATCTGCTGCCTGCCTTATCTGGAGCACTCACCAGGCCATGCGCTGGAAGCCGGCTGGTTCCTGCTCCGTCACGCCATCAGGAAGGGTGACCCCGAACTTCGAGCCCGTGTTATCGACAAGTTCCTGTTGTTGCCTTTCCGCTCTGGATGGGACCCTGACCACGGAGGCCTCTTCTACTTCCAGGACGCCGATGGCCTCTGCCCAACCCAGGTGGGGATGTGCCCAGGGCCACACGGTACCGGCCTGTTCAAGGCTTTCTTCCCTGGGAGGTGGGTGCCGTCATCACCCGGGTGGGTCATAGAGGCGGCCTGGGTCTCAGAGCGAGGAACTTGCCCAGTGAGACCCTGGGGGTAAACTCCTGACTTCGACACCAGCCACCAGCGGCCCTCGACCTCCTGTGCATAGGGAGGCTGTTAGGGAAGGCAGACAATGCCAGTTCTGAGACCTGTGTCCCCTTCATCTGTGAAAGGCTCTCAGGTGGGTGACTGCAAGGTGTCAGTGGCGGGGGCAAATCGCTCCCTTATGTCTGTTGCCTCTGATCGCGTTTTGATCCTGCTGAGATCCGCGGGGGTGACTGACCCTGCCACCGGCAGGAGCTGGTGTCCAACGGGCTTTAGACAGACAAGACATGGTTTCGAGTCCAGGGTTAAAGGGGAGGTCACCCCGCCCTGGCCCTTTGGAAGGGGCATCTGGTCAAGAAGCTAGTCCCATTCAGACGGGCCATTCAGACCCTCAGGGACATCCATCCCATGACGAAGCTCCAAGTGCTTGGGCCGCGCGGAGTCTGAGCCATGATCTGGAGGATGGGCTGAGAGTGGTGGCGGGCGGGGTGGGGGGCGGCGGGTTCTCAGACACCTGCCCCTGCTCTGCTCTCAGCTGGAGTGGGCCATGAAGCTCTGGTGGCCACACAGTGAAGCCATGATTGCCTTCCTCATGGGCTACAGTGACAGCGGGGACCCCACCTTGCTGCACCTCTTCTACCAGGTGGCTGAGTACACCTTCCGCCAGGTAGGTGCTGCTTCCTGGTCCAGAGCCCTCTATGGGCTCAGGGTGGGTGTGGATGAAACGGCAGGCAGCCACTCCTCTCCAGGTGGGCCTCGGCCAGGCTTCCTTGGGCTGTGGGAGGAGGCTAGGCCCCGAGGGGGACGCTCATCCCACACCCCCTTCTTCTCTCCCTCACTGGGCACGGTCCCTCAGCTGGCCTGAGTTCCTGGAGGTCCAGCCTCTGCTCCTCTGGAGCTGATGTTTTGGTTGCGGGGTGTGTGTGGGGGGGTGGGGGCAGACTATAAACAAGTAAACAAACATATAGACGGTAATGACAGCTTTGGAAAACAGATCAAGGTCAGGGAACTGGGGGATGAGCAGGAGGCAGCAAAGGCAGAGGGGGTTGCCCTGCACAGAGGAGTTACCTTGTGGGATTTAGGCATTACTGGGTCCTGGGGCTTCGGGAGGGGAGTCTATAGAACATGGGCAAAGGCAAGGAGACAGGAGGCCAGTGAGGATGGGGGCCTGGCCTGGGGTGTGAGCTGCAGTGGGCAGAGGGGTCAGAGTCTGCACTGGCCACGGTCACTTGGGTATTTTTTTTTTAAGATTCTATTTATTTATTCATGAGACATACACAGAGAGAGAGGGGCAGAGACACAGGCACAGGGAGAAGCAGGCTCCATGCAGGGAGCCCGATGTGGGACTCAATCCCGGGACTCCAGGATCATGCCCTGGGCCAAAGGCAGGCGCTAAACAGCCGAGCCTTCCCTCACTTGGGTGTTAGAAGGAGGTAGAGGATACTGTGAGCTGGGAGGCAAAGTAAGCTTTTGGGTACAGAAGGGGAAGAGAAGAGAGAATAGGAGACAAGGATCAGCTGTGAGGTAGGAAGGAAGCCAGGGGTCCCCCAGAAGCAAAGCCCTGTGAGCGGAGTGATGTACCAGCTGGTGCTCAGGGGTCACCTTGGGTGCAGCGCCTGCCGATGAAGACTCTTCATGTGTTTCTAACGCCGTGATCCCCTGGCTGGTCAATCCCAGTACAGTAGGGACGCTGTTATTCTGGGGTGTGTGGGCTTTGAAACCTGGGAGAAAATTATACCTCCATTTGCACCAAATTGGAACCCAGCGTTCGCTTCCACAGTGGTGTCAGTGGTGCCAGACTTTGCCATCAGTAGAGGTCCCCAGTGTGTTCACATTACAAGCATTGCACAGACACACATCACTGCTTCCAAACACAGGAATCCGGAGACCTGAGGCTGTTCATATCGAATGCACTGCTAAAGAGCATGTGTTAAACAGCACCAGTTTTAACTGCATGAAAGGGGATTTAAGGAATACTTTTTTTTTTTTAAGATGTATCTATGAATTTGAGCGAGGGAGGGCCAGAGGGAGAATCTCCAGCCCAGGCCTCTGTGGGGGAGCAACTTGCTTCAAAGTTACATGGAGGTCCCCGCCTCCACCAGGGTTCTGTTTCTTTAAATCATTTTTTATTTAAATACAATTTATCGACATGAACTGTGTCCACCCACTCAGCTCAGCAGAGGGGACAATGTATGCATTTGTAACCACCAGGTCTGGAACATTTTGGTCATCCCCAAACAGGGTGCTTCCCAGTCCCACTTGTGGGGTGTCGAGTCCGAGCCCGTGCCCCCCCCCCCCAGGGTTATGTAGCTGCACACTCACATCCCCGGGCAGAAAGGGGAAAGCCCCACGCCTTCATCTCGGCCCTGGACGCGGTCTCGCCTTGAAAAGCGCTGATTCTGGAGCCACCTTCCTGAGCCGTGACCGCGGGGGAGCGGTGCGGTGGGGACGGTGAACGCCCCTTTCCCTGGCCTTGTGGCCCCAGGGAGACTCCTGCAGACCCTGGCTGTCACCGTCTTGTGATTGCAGTTTCGCGATCCTGAGCACGGGGAGTGGTTTGGCTACTTGACCCGGGAGGGGAAGGTCGCTCTCACCATCAAAGGGGGTCCTTTCAAAGGTGAGTGGGGGACGGCAAGGGCGGCGCCGCAGGGGCTTGGGGCCGTCGGCTGCCCCTCGGCCTGCGACCCGCTGTCCTGCCTCTCCCCGCAGGCTGCTTCCACGTGCCGCGGTGCCTGGCCATGTGCGAGGAGATGCTGGGCGCTCTGCTGGGCCGTCTCGCCCCGGCCCCGAGCCCCGGCCCCGGCTCCCCCGCCGCCGTCCCCGCCCGCCAAGCCGCGAAATAAAGCTGAGCCTGCTCCACTGGCCGTGTGCGCGCGTCTGTGGGGTCGCGGGGAGGGGGCGGCCGCCCACCTGGCGGCAGGGTACCTGCGGCCCCCGCCCGGCCCCGCCCCCGGCCCGGCCCCGCCCCCGGGCGCCCGCCCCGCGCCGCGGCCATTGGCTCGGCCCCGCTCCGCCCCGCCCCGCGGACGGGTCCCGCCCCCGGTCAGCCGCGGGGGCGGGCTCGGAGGCGCGCACTTCCGGCCGGTGGCGGGGCCCGGCGCGCACCGCCCCTTCCGCCGCCGCCCCCGCGAGCCCCGAGACCCAGCTCCAGCCCCGGCCCCAGCCCCGGCCCGGCCGCCCCGGCGTCGCCTTGGAGCGCGGCGGCAGCAGCTGACTGCGTCTAGACCCGCTGGGAGCCGCGAGCCCCGCCGCCGTTATGAACATCCGCAATGCGAGGGTGAGGGGCGGGGGCGGGAGGCTGTCCGCGCCGCGTGGGTGCGGGGCCCGGGGCCGCGTGCGCATGCTCCCGAGGGACCCGGCCGGGCCCCGGGCGGCTCGCCCCGCACGCCTGCGGCCTCGGGGCACGGACAGGTGAGGGCCCCCGTCCCCGCGGCGTGGACGTGCCGCAACGGGGATGTCGGGGCGCCCGTGCACGGTGTCCCGGAGCCTCCCGGCGCTCCCGGCCGTCCCTGGGACCGAGGAGCTCTGCACGGCGGCTGTGCAGACGGTGACGGCGCCCGCCCGGCCCCGCGGGGGCGGGGGTCGGGGAGGAGAGCGACGGGGAGCTGGCTGCTAGGGCGGCTGAGGCCTACTCGGTCACCACGGCCCCTGGCCCGACCGCGCTCCCTGCCCGCCTTCCCGCAGCCGGAGGACCTGATGAACATGCAGCACTGCAATCTCCTGTGCCTGCCCGAGAACTACCAGATGAAATACTACTTCTACCACGGCCTTTCCTGGCCCCAGGTGGGCAGCTCGGAATTTCGGGAGGGGGCAGAAACCAGGCCAAGGAAGATCCACGTGGGAGGAGCAGCAGTGGGCTGTGCGGCAGGCAAGCCAGCTAGTGGACCTAGGGGTCGGGAGCTGTCACTAAAGCCACCCCTTGACCCGTTTCTGTCATGCACCCAGTGACAGGCCAGCAGCGGGACCAGGGGTCTGCCACGGGCTCGTCCAGCTCTGACAGGAAGTTATTTTCTGACTTCTTTCTCTTCCTTGTCACCCAGCTCTCTTACATCGCAGAGGATGAGAACGGGAAGATTGTGGGGTACGTGCTGGCCAAAATGTGAGTCACCAAGGACGGAGACAGAAGCCTGGTGCCAGAGTTGGGAGTGGATGGCGGGAGGGTGAACGCCAACACCACGTGTGTCTGCTGGATGCTGCCCTGCCTCGCTACTTCCTGTTTTAAGGGATTAATATACTAGTCTTCACTTCACTTTCCAATTTACAAAAAACTGGGTGGGAAGGATAGACTTCCTGGGTACTCCTTACCCTTTGCCCCCTAGTTTTCTCGATCGTTAACATCTTGCAGTACGTTTGTGACCGTGGATGAACCGGTATTGCCACATGACGGAGATGTGCTTTGTGTTGTACTTTCTGTGGATTGGGGCGTGTGTCTAAGAACGCGTATCTGCTGTTCCACACGCAGGAGCTTCAGTGTCCTAAAAACCTTCCGGGTTACTTCACTTCTCCTCTCCCCACACCCCACGGGAACCACAGACATAGTCACTTACCACGTCTGTAGTTTCTCTTCTCCAGAATGTCATAGGATGGGAATCCTACAGTATGTGGCCCTTTCACGTTGGCTCCTTTCGCTTAAGTCTTGTGCATCAAAAGTTCCCCCATGTCTTTTCATGGCTTCGTAGGTCAGTTCTTTATGGCACGATCAGCATTCCCATTGTACCGCCCCAGACGCTGCATTTGTCTTTGGGCCACTGTGTGGGCTTGTGAGCGTCCCAGCTCTCCTCCCTCTGGGGTCCAGGGAGCGAGGGACTTCGGAGCCACCAGAGGACTTTGTGCTCCTGCTTGGCACGCGCCCCGGGAATGTGGGGTGGTGACTGCATCTGCACCAGGCTCCTTTCTAGCCTCTCCTTTCTTCTTGTTCTAGGGAAGAGGACCCAGATGATGTGCCCCATGGACATATCACCTCCCTGGTACATGAGGCCTGCCCAGGTCCTGGCATGGGTGGAGGTGGGCTTAGTTGAGGCAGCCCTCAAGGTCCCACTCTTCTCCCACCAGGCTGTAAAGCGTTCCCACCGGCGCCTTGGCCTGGCTCAGAAGCTGATGGACCAGGCCTCCCGAGCCATGATCGAGAACTTCAATGCCAAATACGTCTCCCTGCATGTCAGGAAGAGGTGGAAGCCAGGCTGAGGGAGGAAGGGAGGGGTGGGGGGAGGAGGTACTGTCTTCATGTGGGTCCTGGGGTGCCTTGGCTCTTGGAGAAGATCTGGGACTAGTGGGGAGGGGGGCACAGGGAGGGGGGGCCAGGCCTGGACGTGCCGTCCCTGTCTGGCCCAGTCTGTGCAGCTCAGCAGCGCCTTGTTCCCCTGCAGTAACCGGGCCGCCCTGCACCTCTATTCCAACACCCTCAACTTTCAGTAAGTAGATCAAGATTTTTCTAATGGAATGGGGTGGTCCCAAGTCTGGCACATCCAGGCATCTGAGACAGGCTGAGCTGCCTTCCAGGTGGAAGGATGTGGGCGACTGGGGAGAGACCTGGGCTCAGCTGAGATGGCGAGCAGGCCATGGACTTCCAGACATTACCAGAATGTCTCCTTCAGGCTCTGTGGGGATGACAGCTGCCTGCTGCAGTCTGCTCAAAGCACGTTGTGATGCAGGAGTGTTTGGTGTGGCTGGTTGTGTCGCTCGATGCCGGCTAGGGCTAGGTGGAGGGCCATGTGGTGAAGCGCAGTCTTCTCAGTAGAGGTTCGGGAGTAGAGGTGAGGGCCCGGGACATGAGCAGAAGCAGGGCTCAAGGTGGCCTGGCACCTAGAAGCATCTAAGAGCAACCAGGAGAAAGGAGAGTGTGGTGCTATGGAAACCTAAGCACGTCCAGGCAGGTAGAGTCATCGGCAAGAGCAGTGGACGGATGCAGAGCCCTGGGGTATCCTGGTGGATGAGGGCAAGCCCACTTGAGGACATGGGAGTCTCTGTGTGCCTGGCGCAGAACAGAGAAAACCTGGCAGGGAAGTGATGTGGTGGAAGCTGCTCGAAGGGGAGGCTGGGGGTGGAGGACCCCCAGAGACAGCTTCAGCTTCAGTTTGCTGGGGGTGAAGAGGGACCGCCAGGAAAGGCATTCAGGGAGGGGTCCTGATCTGGATATAGAGTCTCTGGTGGCCAACAGTTGTGGGGTCTCGGGGCTGGCCAGCTCTCCTAGGCCATCAAGTCCAACACCCTTCCAGTGGCAGGGTACCCGAGTGTGTGCATCCACCCTCCACTGCAGGCTTGGCCCCTAAGGTCCTCAGAGCAGGGGTCACAGGGCCTGGCAGTGACTGTCAGGAACCAGAGGTCCCAGCTCCCGTCCTCCTCCATTCCAGTGGCTAGGCCCAGGAGTCAGCCTTGGTTGCTCAGTGAGTGACAGGGAACAGGGCATGGAGGGAAGGGAACAGCTAATTCAGGGCTTGGGCTTACAGCAAACCACAGAAACAGATGTGTGGGAGCCAGCTTAGGGACACAGGACAGTGGGACCCCCCAGAGGGTGCAAGGCGCTGGGTGCTACTTGCTGCCTACTGCTGGCGAGCGCAAAGGGCAGGCCGCGTCGGAATGGGCTTGCTGTCTCCGTCGGGGAAGACAGACGTGCCGCCGCACTAGCGCAGGATGCCAGAAGACTGAGGAGACTTGACCCTCTGATTTGGGTCGTTCTTTTCTGCTCCTCCTGCCCCCAGGATCAGCGAAGTGGAGCCCAAGTACTACGCCGATGGGGAAGACGCGTACGCAATGAAGCGGGACCTCACCCAGATGGCTGACGAGGTGAGTGTCCCTTGGGGTGCCTGAGGCTGTCGGAGGCCCTCAGAGGCTGTGCTGCCCAGTCGGCGCCCCTTCCCCTCACGTTCTCAGCTGCCAGGCAGGGAGCAGGCCATGGCCGGGCTGGAAAGGAGGTATCACCCCAATGTTCCCTTCTCTGCCAAAGCCTGTCCTGTCTGAGGCGTGATGGCAGAGGAGAGGGAGGAGGCTCTTGGAAGCGCCCAGAACTTGGTCCCCTGGTCTCAGGGGTGAGACTCGGCTGGGCAGAGGAGAAAGTCAGGGTCCTGCCCCAGGCTCGTCAGGGGCCAGGGCCGTTCTGAGGGCTTGGTGGCAGCCCGTGTGAGGGAGGCATGTGCACGCTCACTCAGAGGAGATTGCAGGGCCCAAGAGGTCTCCTGCCCCAGGCCTGCCGCCCTTCATCCCCGGTGTGGGGGGCGGCGGAGGGCCTGCGTGCTCAGGAGACTTAGGTCCCGTCTCCCCTTCCATCCCCCCGGGCTCCTGGCGGCAGCTGCGAAGGCATCTGGAGCTGAAGGACAAAGGCAGACACGTGGTGCTGGGCGCCATCGAGAACAAGGTGGAGGGCAGGGGCAGCTCGCTTCCGAGCTCTGGAGACGCCTGTCGTGACGAGAGAGGCCTGGCTGCTGACGATAGCGGGGGCGACAGCAAGGATCTCAGCGAGGTCAGCGAGACCACAGAGAGCACCGACGTCAAGGACAGCTCAGAGGCCTCTGACTCTGCCTCCTAGAGCCCGCACTTGCTCCTCACCCCACCCTGGCCTGCCCATCCTGTGCTCGCCCCTCGAGGTTTCCCAATAAACTTCCCCCAGTGGCCTTGGGGAGTGTGTGTGTGCGAGTATGCACATGGGGGGCGGGCGGGGGGCCACCTCTCTCCAGCCACTCTGTGTCCCTGTGGTTATGGACATCACAGCCTTTCAGCACCGCATGCCCTCCAGAGCCAAGTAGAGGGGATTTGGAGGTGGGGCTCCCATGTCTGATGGCTTTCGGCACCTTTGGGCCCGGGAGAGGGACACCCTGGAGTTCTGGAGGCTGGTCCCTGCCGGGAGGCAGATGCTCTGCTGCTGCCTTGCTGGGCTCCTGATGCCTAGAGTCCAGCTGCTCACTGGGCTTATCTGGTGCCGTCCTGTCTTGTCATGGCCCAAGCAGCCACCCAGTTGCTCAAGTCCTGGCAGCTGTCCTTGATTCCTCCCTCCCCTGCCACCCAGAAGATCGGGAAGTCTGGTGTGTTCGACTACCGTAATACCCATGGAATCTGTCCCCTAACCTAAGCCTTCATTTGGAAATAGTTGATAAACTTTATTTTTAGTACAGCGTTAGGTTTACAGAACTGAGCCATTGGATAGTTCCCTGGAACCTCCCTCCGGCCTCCTTCACCATCCCTGAGTTACTTTGTATCAAATGTTATATTTTGTATCAAATGTTACATGAGCCAACATTGATACATTATTAGCCCTAGTCCAGGACTGATGGTTCCTTTTTCTGTTGCACATTCTGGTTTTGGACAAAGGCATAAAGTCATTTCCTTTTTTAAAAAAGATTTTATTTATTCATGAGAGACAGAGAGAGAGAGGCAGGCAGAGACCCAGGCAGAGGGAAGAGGAGGCTCCATGCGGGAGCCCGATGTGGGACTCGATCCCGGGTGTCCAGGTTCATGTCCTGGGCCGGAGGCAGACGCTAAACGGCTGAGCCATCTGGCCTGCCCTTTTTTTTTTGTTTAAAGATTTTAATGTCATTTTTAAAAAATTCTTTTGAAAGATTGATTTGGGAGAGTGTGAGCATGAGCAGAGGGAGGAGCAGAGGGAGAGGGAGAAGCAGACTTCCTGCTGAGCAGGGAGCCCCATGTGGGGCTGGGTCCAAGAATCCCAGGGTCTTGACCCGAGCCGAAGGTAGATGCTTTACCTACTGAGCCACTCAAGTGCCCTGCACAGGGTCATTTCATACAGAACATGAGCCCTGTTTTTTTTAAATTGGATTGGTCGGCATAACAATGTTAGATCAATTTCAGGTGTAAACAGTGCTGCGCCACGTCTATAGGTGATGCTACGCTCAGCACAGGTGGAGCTCCCATCTGTCACCACGCGCTGCTGTTACGGTGTCCTTGTATTCCCGGTGCTGTGCCTTTTATTCCCCATACACTCATCCCACAACCGGAAGCCTGTATCTCCCCCTCCTCTTAACCCAGTTTGCCCATCCCCCTTCCCCTCTGGCAACCAGTTTGTGCTCGGTATTTTATTTTTTATTTATTGACAGAGCGGGAGCGGCCACACGCAGGGGGAGTGGCAGGCTCCCCGCCCAGGGCGGGTGCAAGCGGGGCTCGAGCCCAGGACCCTGGCATCACGACCTGAGCCCGAGGCAGACGCTTCGCCAGGC
This sequence comes from Canis aureus, assembly GCF_053574225.1. NCBI lineage: Eukaryota > Metazoa > Chordata > Mammalia > Carnivora > Canidae > Canis > Canis aureus. The sequence continues at coordinate 2,103,666 of NC_135649.1, forward strand.
GCCCCGCGCTCTCCGTGGGCGGGCTTCTGTAAGCCGTCCGTTTTCCGTGGCTTTACTCCAGCCCGGAGATTTGCTCCCGCGCCTTTGTCCCCGTCCCCGTCCCCGCCCGGGGCTGCACAGCGTCCCCCGCGGCGGTTAGGCTCGGGCAGGCTCTGCCTGGGCTGGCCGCCGCGGCGGGGCTCAGCGCCCCGGAGCTGCCCCTGTGCTCGCTGCGGCTGCCGGTGCAGACGGTGCGCGGCTCCCCGGCGAGGCCCGCTAGGCCCCCCCGCCCCCGGCGGCAGCTCGCTGCCCTCTCCGGCGCCGCCCGCCACGCCACGTGACCGCCGCGCAGCCGGAGCCCAAAGCCGAGGGGGCGGGGCGCAAAGCTGCGCCTGCGCCAGCCCGCCCGCCCGCGGCGCCCCGCCCCGCCCCGCCCCGCCCCTGCGCCTGACGTCAGGGCCGCCCGCGTCGCCCGCGCGGCCGCCTCCTTTCCCAGGCTCTGAGTGGCCGGGCGGCGGCGGGGCGGGCCTTCCCGCGCGGGGCGGGCATGCGCACTGCCTCGGCCGCGCCCCAGCGCGGGGCGGGGGCCCGCGGTCGCTCCCACGGCGCCCGGCCGCACCCTCCCCCGCCGCGGCCGCCCGGGGCCCGGCCCGCCCCCTGCCCTGCGTGCCCCGCGGCCTGGGGCGGCTGGGCGGCTTCCCGCGGCCGGGTTTCCTGGGCGGAGGTGGGGGCCGCGGCGGGGGCGGGGCGGGCGGGGGAAGCCGCAGGCCGCCGGCCCCTGGGGCCCAGCGCTTCCCGCGCCTCTGCGGCCGCCGCCCGTGGGAGGAGCGGCTCCGGGGCGGGGCGGCGCGGCGCGGCGGGGAGGCGGGCCCGCCCCTCCCTCCTCGCCGCGGGGCTGGGGGGCTCCGGGGACGGCCCCGCAGGCGGAGCGCCCGTGCGCCTGAAGCCCCATCGCTGGCGCCTCCTAGAGAGCTCGTGGGAAAATAGGGGCCCCGCGGCGTCTCCCGTGGGACCTTCCCTGCCCGCTTAATGCTCCCCCCCTTCTCGCTCTGACGCCCAGGCTTAACGTGGAGCTCGTGTCCCTCTGGCCCATCCTCCGCGCCGCACACCTGACCACGGCGGCCCCGAGGTCGCCCTCAGGACCCAGTGTTTACTCCGCTCCTCAGCTCCTGGACCGAGGTCCCAGAGGTCCCATCGGGTCCTCGCCCTCTGCAGGATAATGGGCTTTGGGATTCTTTGAACGGGAATGGAGGGGCGTGAGGATGGAGAAAGCGCTAGGCCCTCAAAGGCCAAACAAGCGTCCTTTTTTTTTTTTTTTTTTTTTTTTATTTAGTCATGAGACACGGGGATGGAACTGGAGGGTATTATGCGGAGTGAAATAAGTCAGTCGGAGAAGGTCAAACATTGTATGGTCTCATACATTTAGGGAATATAAATAATAGTGAAAGGGAATAGAAGGGAAGGAGAAAAATCAAGTGGGAAATATCAGAAAGGGAGACAGAACACGAGAGACTCCTAACTCTGGGAAACGAACTAGGGGTGGGGGAAGGGGAGGAGGTCGGGAGGTGGGGGTGACTGGGTGGGGCACTGGGGGGGCACTTGATGGGATGAGCACTGGGTGTTATTCCATATGTTGGCAAATTGAACACCAATAAAAAATAAATTTATAAAAAATAAAAATAGTCATGAGAGACAGAGGGAAAGAGAGAGATAGGCAGAGGGAGAAGCAGGCTCCACGCTGGGAGCCCAATGTGGGACTCGACCCAGGACTACAGGATCACAACCTGGGCTGAAGGCAGGCGCTAAACCGCTGAGCCACCCACGGATCCCCAAACAAGTGTCCTTAAAGCCAGGGCTTTTTATGTCAGTTTTATTTTTAAAGATTTTATTTATTTGTTCATGAGAGACACAAAAGAGAGGCAGAGACACAGAGGGAGAAGCAGGCTCCCTGCGGGGAGCCCGATTAGGATTCGATCTCGGGACCCCAGGATCATGCCCTGGGCTGAAGGCAGATGCTCAACCGCTGACCCACCCAGATGCCCCCCCTTTTTAAAAAGATTTTATTTATTCATGAGACACACACACACACAGAGGCAGAGACACAGGCAGAGAGAGAAGCAGGCTCCATGCAGGGAGCCCGATGTGGGACTCGATCCAGGACTCCAGGATCACGCCCAGGGCCGAACGCAGGCACCAAACCGCTGAGCCACCCAGGGATCCCCCTCCTCCTTTTTTTTAAGTCAGTTTTAAAGCAGCGGCCAAATGGGGCATCGCATGAGTATTTCTGGAGCCATAAAAGGATAGAAGAGAGCATTTGAAAGTAGGGGCTGAGGCGAGTTCAGCAGCAGTTTCCTGTGGGCTTGCCCTCCGTGCATGGCTCTGCTGGGTGGGCGAGGGACTAAAGGGGGCCGGTCAGGGCACAGTTGGAGGGTAGGGGCCAAGGCATGTTGGGGTTAGCTTATGAGGTATGGGGCATGGGTTCCTGACACAGGAACAGGTTTGGGGGCGGGAGTGCCTGGACATGCTTCGGGAAGGGGTAGGAGGCTCGCCTGCCTTGCTGGAGGACTCCCAACAGTGGTAGTGCTGACGTCAGCTCCTGGAAGCCCAGGTCCTGGGCCTGCTGGTGTCTTGCCAGCCCCGGAGCCTTCCAACCCCAGGCGCCTTGGACGCGTGGTGTCTTAGAGAAGGGCCTTGGTCCTGGGTGGGAGTTAGGGTTGTAGGGCAGGGAGGTGGGGAGGTCTGTTTTCCCCTTCTGAGCAAGAGGATTGCTCGTAGCTTACAGGCAGGAAGTGCCTGCACAGTCTCCCCCACTCTCCCTCCCCCTAAGCTGCGGGTCGAGGTCCCATGTGCCCACATTTGCACTGAGACTGACTTTGACATCCTTGCACACACGTGTCTACATGGAGTCCTTGCACTAGTGCTTATAGGCTTGCCTCACCTCCAGGGGCACAAGTCTGGAGTTCAATTGCCTGGCCCCTCGCCCCCCGCCCACCATCTGTACCCCAGGGATTCCCTCCCACCCAACTGAAGACCGTTGTCTGGTCTGCTTTGTCAACTGCCACCTGCATCCTGCCTTCCCAGTTTACTGGACCAGATCCATTGCCCTTTGGCTTCAGGTTGGCAGAGAGGGGTGGAGGGCGACTCCAGCACCCCCGGATGAGGGAGGCCCCCAGATTGGCCCCCAGGCTTGCTACAGCTTTGCAATGGCTGAGGGGGGGAGGACGAAGGCTGAACCCCCAGCCCCAAGCCTAAGACAGGGCAGGTGCAAGGGCAGGCCAAAGAAGGCAGAAGAGGCTCTTCCGGCAGCAGGAAGTGGTAGGAAGTGGTAACTACCTATGGGGAAATGAGGCTTGTTCCTCCCTATGGGGTTGAGCAGAAGGGGAACCTCAGCCATGGCCTGGGCTCCCCACCATGAGGGGGCCTGAGGGAACCGTGGCTGAGGTTCTGATCCCTGGTGGTGCCCTTCCTTCCCTTCCCACCCCGGGCGTCCCAGCAGGCTCCTAGCACTTGGCTCGCTCGGGTGGGGCAGGGTGCGTTGCGATCGGGAGGTCCGGCGCGATGTCCGGGGGGAAGCAGGTGGCCCGGGGCGCCCAGGGCCTGGAGCAGCTGTGGCATCAGTGCCCGCTGGCATCCAGGGCCCGGGGCGGCGCGGGAAGCGTGCGGCTCGGGGCGGGGGCGGGCCGGAGGGTGCCAGCCTGCTGGACGCCGGGCGCTGGGCGCGAGGGGGCGGCAAGGTCCGGCCGCCGGGGACCCCGCCGGAAACCCCTCCCGGCGGTGCCAGGCTGGGGGGCGCCCCGCCCCGGGGCCCGCGGCGGGGGCGGGGCGGGGCGGGGCGGGGCCGGCGGGGCGGGGGTGCGGGCGGCAGAGCCCCAGGGCCGGCCCGGCGCGCTCGCGGCCGCGTGGGAGCAGCGGGGCTCGACGGCGCGGCCGCCCGGAAGCCATGGCCGCGCACGGGAAGCTGCGCCGGGAGCGAGGGCTGCAGGCGGAGTACGAGGCGCAAGTGAAAGGTGAGAGGGCGCGGGGCGCTGCGGCGCGGGTGCCTGCGGAGACCCGGCGTCGGGGGGGCCCCCCCAGGCCCGCCGCGCCCGGCCGCTGCTCGCCCTCCCCGCACCCCGAGCCCCGCCGGGCCCCTCAGCCGCGGGCTGTTTCCCTTTCCTCCCCCCGCTCCCTCCCCCCTTCCTTTGGTCGCTCTGCCCTCCTTGCTGCTCCCTGCACCTCACCCAGGGAGGGAAGGGGGCACCCGCTGCCCCCCAGAAAGTGACATTCTAGCCAGAGTGAAATGGAGCACCTTGCTTTTGCTGAGGAGGTCCAGGTAGGGGAGCCTGAGCGCCTCGAGCGCCTGGATTGGGGATAGCTTGGCCTGGAAACCGGTTCCTTTGCCCTCTCTTGGGCACTGAGGTGGCTGGGAGCTGAGGGCCGCCGTGTCGGGGTCTCGGGGTCTCGGGGTCTCGGGTCGCCGCTTAGAGATTCAGCGGGCCAGCTTCAAAGCCTGCGGGGCGCCGACCTCCTTGGGTTCTGATAAACACTGTGCAAATCACATGCAAATCAGCTTCGCAAACCCTTGGGCGACAGCTTCTGCCCCTCTTATCCAGGGCGTGCTAACTCTTGCAAACGAAAGAAGGTGGCATCCAAGTGCCCGCAGTTGGGGCCCTAAAGTTTCCCTGAGTCTTCAGATGTGTGACCCCATATGTCAGTGTCATTCGCTCCGGTTTACCAGTGAAGGAAGCCAAAGCTCAGCGAGAAGGGCCTTGCGCTCGGTCACCCAGCACAGCCCCTTCGAGGGAGAAGGAAATGACCCTCGAGGTGCCTGCCCGACCCACAGATGCGGGTTCTAACGTAATTTCCCAGTTCAAGCCATTTACACCAAAGTATGCCTGAGTCCTCCCCGTCTGGGAAAGGTGGCCTGCTGCCCGGAGCCGGCCTCAGGTGGCCTGCGGTGGCTCTGTGCGGGCCGAGCTGCCCCTCCAAGCCTTGCCCTCATCCTTTCGCAGGTGAAGACACTGCCCCCCATCCCTGCTTCCCCCAAATGTCAAGAAGCTGGAGGACTTTGGAAACTCTTCAGTCGGCAGATATGGATCAGTTAATTCACACTGAAAAACTGGGGATCCGAGCAAGGCTGTCTTTAAAAAGTTTCTTGCCTGCTCCGGACCGCCAGTGACTTTAGCTCCTGAACCCTTCCTCTCCCCAAAGAAACTTCTTACCATGCTAAAACAAACAAACAAACAAAAAACCCAGGACCACTGTCTTGACACCCTAAATTCTGAAAGGTCAGCACAGTCGCGGTTTGGGTGGCCATCTTCTCTTCTGCTTTATTTGTCAGCAGAAGTGAGACCGTACGCCTTGCTCACAGGAAGTGTTGGTGGGGCCCAAGACCCAGCCGCGCAACTGAAGCAGATGTGGAAGGCTTCCATCCTTCCTTTCCACAGATGTTCTGCGCGCGTCTATTCTCTCCCAGGCCCTGGGAATACAACCCTGAGCAAAAGACCCAGGCCCTGCCCTCGTCCGGCTCGCAGGTCCTGTGACGGAGGGAGACACGTAGCAGACGACCCCTGACGGTTAGGCTCGTGTATGATGACGCCCCCTGTAAAGGGAAAGCACGGATGTCAAGAAAGGAGGGAGGAGGGCCAGACCCAGTTGCAGGGGAGGTCCGGGAAGGGTTGATGACGGGGTGCATGGGAGCTGAGATCTGACAGCTTGAGGGTGACGGCCCAGGGGCTGGGGGCCGTGCACCAGCTCACTGCACTCCGGGGAAGCTCCGTCACGGGTGTTCTTGACACCAGCCAGTGTGGGAGTCCGGGTTGGAGGGTTGGAGGGCAGGCCTCGCAGAAGGAAGAGCCCCCCCCCCCCTCCCCGGGAGCTGTTGTCTTCACACCGCTCAGCTGCCATTGGTCTCCAGGGACAGATTGCTTGGGAGGGCGGGGCAAACACCAGAGGAAGGTGAGGTGAGCTGGGACCTCTCAGGTCTTCCTGAGAATGAAATGCGAGGTCCTTTTAGCCCCCAAATGGTACCCTGATTCGGTGACGAATGTCCAGACTGCGAGGGGCATAGAGCCCACTCACCTGGCCGGGGAGCTGAGCGCCGGAGCCGGCCCCGGAGGGGACAAAGAGGCTCTGGGTCGCTTGGCGCTGCCCTCCCCTGCGCTGCTTTCACTGTCGGAAGGGAAGGGAGCAGCTGCCACCGGCCACCTCTGGCTCCTCTTCACCCAGCTCCACCCCGCCCTGGAAGGAGCACTCCCTCAGTAATCCCCCGGAAGGCGCGAGCGCTGTGGCCCTGGCCCATCCCTGAGCACTGCTGGGGGCGGGGGCAGGGGCTGGAGGACTGTATGTGGGTGCAGCCAAGGCCAAATTGGAGAGAGGGCCGGGCAGGAGGAAGGATGCCTTCTCCAAACGGAGAGCAGAGGGGGCGATGGGGATGCCGGGCAGGTGCACCCCTGGGAGGCTGCCCCGCGCCCACCGCCCCTGGGAAGTCGCTGGCAGCACAGAAATGCCATTTGTCACCCCCTCCCAGGCCCGCTCCCTGCTCTGAGCCCTCGCTGACTTCTGCCTAGACTGGTTCAGGAGGTGCCAGCCTGGCCGGGCGCTTTCTGTGTGTCACCCGCCCTCTGCCTGGCCTCCCCGCAGCAGCCCGAGGGAAGCCCCACCGTGTGGCCCAGCTGCTGGGGCTCCTCCTTCCCTCGGCGACCTGCTGCACATCCTCCCCTGACCACGGGCCTCTCGCAGGACTCCGCTTTCCCCCTGCAGCCACACTGCTTCCAACAGCCTTCTCTGTTCTCTCGGCCAGAACACTCTTCCCGAGTGGCCCCGTGGCCCCTCTGTCACCTGCTCACTTCCTGGCCACCTGTTCTAAGAGAACTCCTCCCCGCCCCCACCTGCCACTCTGACCTCACCTTGCTGTTCGCCTCCTCAGCGCCCCTTGCTCCTGGACATTCTAGTGTATATGTGTCCGCTTGTGATCTGTTTTTTTTTTTAAGATTTAATTTATTTATTCATGAGAGACACAGAGAGAGAGGCAGAGACCCAGGCAGAGGGAGAAGCAGGCTCCATGCGGGGAGCCCGATGCGGGACTCCATCCTGGGACCCCCCCGATCATGCCCTGGGCCAAAGGCAGGCGCTAAACCGCTGAGCCACGCAAAGATCCCCGTCTGTTTTTTTTTTTAAAGATATTTATTTATTGGAGAGAGAGGGAGAGAGAGCATGTGCATGTGTGCCTGAGCGAGAGGAGGGGCAGAGGGAGCCAGAGAGGCAGCCCCCCTGCCCCCGCCATGAGTGCAGAGCCCAAATCAGGGCTCGGTCCCAGGACCCCGAGAGCATGACCTGAGCTGAACTCAGACACTTAACCAAGAGAGCCACCCAGGCACCCCCACTTGTGGTCGGCACCCCCAATCCCATCCCAGCTTCACGGGCACAAGCTGCTGGTCGGCCCTCTTTGCCGCTGTGTCTCCTCATGTGGAACATGCCCGGCCAGACTGGGTATGTCATCAACAGTCTGCAAGATGGGGAAAGCAATCAGTGTGCCTCCCTGGGGACGTGGATGGGGTTAGTAAGCAGGCGACCTGTTTGCCGGAAATCCAGACAGTGCATTATTCCCCGGGATCCCCCGTGCGCACCTGGGCACCCAGTGGGCGGCAGAAGTGTTTGTAGCAGGTTGCTTAAACCTGCCATTCAGGCGGTTCTTTGCTTTGGTGGGGAAAGCAGTGTTGCCAAATCGAGCCAGCGATAAGGTGTCAAAAGCCAGCAGTGTGGGGGCCCCGGGTGTGGCTGTCTCTGGCGGGGGGTGGGGGTGCCCTGTGGATGGGTGATGCCGAGTGGAAATGGGGGACAGAAAACAGGCCTGCCCTGTCCGTCCCTTGGCTTGCCAGCTCCAACCAGCCTGCTCTGGCCATCGGCCCTCACTGTGGGGCTGCCCTTTCTCCTTGGGGGGCCGGGGGCAGGGTTCCCAGCTACTAAGGCCACGAGTTCGCTGCGGGTTCGGCAGGGTGCCGTGGCAGCCTGTGTGTGTTTGCAGGAGAGGCCACCCTGCCTGGGGTCGTGGGCACCCGAAAGGCAGGAAGTGGCAGGGCAAACAGCTCAGGGGCTTTCCAGGAACCAGGGAGTGATGGGAAGCCGAACTGAAAGGCACCTGGCCAGGGACAGGGCGACGCGGGGCTGGGGCCGCTCTGGGTTCCCGCCGCCAGCGCAGGCCCCAGCCCTCCCTCTGCCCCTGGAACAGCAGCCTTCCCGTCTTCCCCGGCTGGGTCCGGCCCGGCCGTTAGCCGTAGCCCAGAGCTCCCTTTCCCCGAGGGCTGTGCCCAGCACGCGTCCCCGGCCTCGGGCCTGGTCCTGGGCCGGTCGCGGGCCTGAGCCGCCGTCCCCCGCAGAGATGCGCTGGCAGCTGAGCGAGCAGCTGCGCTGCCTGGAGCTGCAGGGCGAGCTGCGGCGGGAGCTGCTGCAGGAGCTGGCCGAGTTCATGCGGCGGCGCGCCGAGGTGGAGCTGGAGTACTCCCGGGGCTTGGACAAGCTGGCCGAGCGCTTCTCCGGCCGGGGCGGCCGCCTCGGGGGCAGCAGCCGCGAGCACCAGAGCTTCCGGTAGGTGCTCGCGGGGCAGGGTGGCCCGGCAGGCTGCGGGGCCCCGCTCCCGCCCTGAGCGCCCCTCTGCCCCAGGAAGGAGCCGTCCCTCCTGTCGCCCTTGCACTGCTGGGCCGTGTTGCTGCAGCAGACGCGGCAGCAGAGCCGGGAGAGCGCGACCCTCAGCGAGGTGCTGGCCGGGCCCCTGGCCCAGCGCCTGAGTCACATCGCAGAGGATGTGGGCCGCATAGTCAAGAGGGTAAGGCCGCCTTCGCCCTGGGCGCGGGAGGCGTGCACGGCGTCGGGGTCCAGGGAGGCCCGTGGGTGTCGGGCACAGGGAGCTGGAGGAGCCTCGAGGGCCGATGGGTGGCAGCGGGGGCAGCCGCACTGGGGCTCACGCTCGGCCTCCTCGTCAGAGTAAGGATCTGGAGCAACAGCTGCAGGACGAGCTGCTGGAGGTGGTGTCGGAGCTTCAGACGGTGAGGACAGGGCCCGCCCGCCCATCCCGGCTCCCCAAACTCCCCAAGGCCGGCGCACGAGGACCGAGCGCCCGGGAGAGGCCTGGGTGGGGGCACGGCAAGCACAGCCCCTCTCCCTGCTCTGGGCACGCGGTGGGGATGGGCCAGCCGTCGGCTCCGAGCCCCAGATGCGCTGGGGGGGGGGGGGGGCTGGCCGCGGCCTTGGACTTCAGGAGGGCGGCCTGGCCCCGGTGCTCCCTGCAGGCCAAGAAGACGTACCAGGTGTACCACATGGAGAGCGTGAATGCTGAGGCCAAGCTCCGGGAAGCCGAGCGGCAGGAGGAGAAGCGGGCGGGCCGCAGTGCCGCCTCTGCGGTCGCTGCCGCCGCCGCCACCGCCACCGCCACCGAGGCGGGGCCCCTGCGCAAGAGCTCCCTCAAGAAGGGAGGACGGCTGGTGGAAAAGGTGGGCCTGGGGCACCTATCTGTCTTCGAAGGTTCTGGTTCCAGCCTTTGTCCCTGGAATCCCCAGCCCTCGCCTGCCGGGGCCTGCTGGGAGGTGGGGCTTGGAGGCAGAAGGCAGGGCTGGGGAGAGGAGAGCCACGGCCCTCTGGTAAGGCTGGGCCTAGTCAACTCTGCTGGCTTTGGAGTGCTCCCCTAGCGGGGTGGGTGACGCGACGGGAGGGGGGGTGTGTGGTGGAACAGTCTCCCCCCCACGCTCCTACGTGCTCCTAGCTCTCCCCCACCGGCCGGAAGAGAACTTCCGTGCTCCCAAGTTAGGAAGCCTTCCCCGCCCCCCACCACCCCTGCCTCACGCAGTGCTCTCAGGTGTCAGAGGGGCAGCAAGGCACATAGGATGGGCGATTGGGTGATGTGCACGGAGAGGAGGCTGGAGGTTGCCCCCAGAGGTTGGGGAGGTACCAAGCCAGGAGGAGTTGATGCAGAACTGGGGCTACCGGCCCGGGTTGTGGGGTGTGTGTCCGTGGCAGGGTGCGGCAGAGTGGGGCAAGGGAAGAAGACATTGGGACTTCTGGGCCATGTGGTGGGAGGGGCCTGTGGGACGTCGGCTGCAGGTGTCCCCGTGGAGGTGGAGATTCTGTGGAAGGCCGCAGATGGGGGCTGGCCTGCTGGCCGAGTAGGTGACCCTGCTGTACTTGTGTGGCCTTGAGCAGCGTCAGGCCAAGTTCTTGGAGCACAAACTCAAGTGCACAAAGGCGCGCAACGAGTACCTGCTCAGCCTGGCCAGTGTCAATGCTGCTGTCAGCAACTACTACCTGCGTGACGTCTTGGACCTCATGGACGTGAGTACTGGGTGGGCAGGCAGGGGCTTGGGCCCGTACTCCGGGGGCCCACCCGAGCCACATGCTTGCCTCCTCCCCAGTGCTGCGACACAGGATTCCACTTAGCCCTGGGGCAGGTGCTCCGGAGCTACACGGCTGCTGAGAGCCGGACCCAAGCCTCCCAGATGCAGGGCCTGGGCAGCCTGGAAGAGGCCGTGGAGGCCCTGGATCCTCCAGGGGACAAGGCCAAGGTGTTGGAGGTGCATGCAGTCGCCTTCTGCCCCCCACTGCGTTTTGACTACCACCCCCACGAAGGAGATGAGGTGAGGGTCACTGCCCCGGCCCCTAATGCCCCAGGCATTGGCACAAAGGTCTTTGCAGCTCTCTGGCCTTCATTGTGACCCTCCTTAAGTCCAATGAATGCCACTTTGCAAAGGAGTGGAGACTCCTGAAAGCAGCTTATTTCTCCGACCCTCATTCAATGGCCTGGAGGCGAATGAGGCTGTCTAGAAGTTTCTCCACTGGCATTTGAAACAAGCAACCTGCAGTACTGCCAATGAATGCACCCCTCCCCCACCACAGCAAACACAGTAAAAATACCGCCAGGTGGACGCCAGATAGTAGGTGGGCATCTAGCTGTTCATACATTTTTCATCCAAATGTTCTGCATGTTTAGACATTTCATCATGCCAAGTTGAGGGGAAATAAACCATACAAGCAGTAGAATGTAGCTGGCATCCTTTTACTTGTTTACAATTATTCCTTTTCTTTCCCCAGTTTGTCCACATGGGCATTGTGAGTGGACAGGGGTTTCATGGAGCTTTTAGCTTTTTAATCTATATTTTGTTTTTTTTTAGCTTTTCTTTTTTCTTAAGATTTTATTTATTTATTCATGAGAGACACAGAGAGAGGCAGAGACACAGGTGGAGGGAGAAGCAGGCTCCATGCAGGGAGCCTGACGTGGGCCTTGATCCCGGGTCGCAGCTAAACCACTGCGCCACCAGGGCTGCCCTATTTTTTTTTTTAAGATTTATTTATTTATTCATGAGAGAGAGAGAGAGGCAGAGAGAGAAGCATTAATCTATTATTTTGATCCGAGTCATATTTGAAAGAGTCAAGTGTTACTCAAGGCTCACGATGGCACATGGCAGTTCTCTGATTCACCTTTTCTGTTCTCGATTCCGCTCCTCACAAACGCTACTTCCCAGTCTCCTAGCTGCTGCTTCTGGTGCTTCCCTCCCTGGGTTCAAATTGCATAGCACGTGGCTAGTTGCTTTTCAACTGACTTCCTTCCACTCAGGGCTAACCCTAGCGCAGCCCGGCCCCCGGCTCCTCATCTGTGACTTCTCTTGTCTGAAAATGCCTGGATTCTAGCCTTCAAATTGATTGATAGTTTAGCTGGATATCGAATTCAGAGTTGAAAATCGGTTTCCCTTTCGACCGTTGGGCATCGCTCCAATGCCCTTCTGATTTCTGATCCTTGGTGTGCGACCTGCACATTTTCTCCCTAATGTTTTCAGGAGTCTCTTTCCTGCCTGGTGAAATTTTATGATGATGCTCCTCGGGAGATCCTTTTTCCTTCACGGTGCTGGGCAGCCGGTGGGCATTGTCTGGAGTGGTGTGGCCCTAGGTTTGGGGATCATATTATTGCTTTGATTATTTCCTCCTCTTAATTTTCTTTTCTCTCACTTTTAGGAATGCTTATAATTGGATGTTGGACCTCATGGATTGATTCTCTAATTTTCCTCTTTTCCCTTTCCTATTCCCTCACCTCTAGGCCTTTTAGTTCTGCTCTTTTAGAGATTTCTTCAACTATCTCTTTCAACCCTTTGTTGAATATTCTAAAAAATTTACTTTTGTAGTTTTTGTTTCTGAAAAGTTCGGTTTTGTTTTCCAGGTTCCTATTTAAAATGATGCTTTGGGGGTCCCTGCCTGGGTGGCTCAGTCAGTTAAGCATCTGCTTTGCCTCAGGTCAAGATCCTGAGATCTTGGGAGGGAGCCCCATGTGGGCTCCCTCCTCAGTGAGGAGTCTGCTTCTCCCTCCACCTCTGCTGTCCCCCATGCTCATTCTCTCTCTCTCTCTCTCTCTCTCAAATAAATAAATAAAAATCTTAAAATAACCCTTTGTTCTTGTTTTGTGGACATATCATCTCAAATCATTCTGAAATGTTCATTTTTGTTTTCTGGACATTTTTCTCTGCTCCCTGCATTTTCTAGTTTCTTTGCAGTTAAAAAAGAAAGAGAGAAAAGCTTGCTTTCGCCTTTCTCTTTCATTTTAGAGCTTCCCTCAAATGGCTGGCAATTCTTGGCCATCAGGTCATATTTCAGAGGAGGTGCTGAGTGGTGGATTAGATATCCGATGTGCTTGAGCAGAGCTTGTCAACAGGAGACTTCCCCTCGGGGACTTGGACCATTGCTTTGAGGGAGACCCCCATGGTGGGGAGCGTGGGGCATCCTGGTAAAACGGTGCTAGAAAGGACTAGTAGGACCTGGGCTGAGACTAGAGGATTTGGGGGAGGGACCCAGCTCCAGCTCTGGCCTAGATACTGTGGGGAAGCAGGGGTAACTCTGATTGGATGTCTTCATAAATCTTGTCTAGAAGGCAGGAGGTGGGGGGGGGGGATGAGGGACGCTAAAGCAGCAGTCACTCCTGTTACCTGAACAGGGGGAGGTTTGGTTATTTTTGAGGCTTGGATAAAGTTCTTGTTTTTGTCTTCACCTCTCATGGCCACCGAGTGACCTTGTCTGATGCTGATGCTCTGTGACATTCCTTATGTTCAGTAGGATAACACCAAGTCCCGTCTGGACAGCTCCAGATGGCAGCGGCTGCTTGCTTCCTTCGCGTCAGTAGGAATTTGTTTCTCCTTCTTTAGCTGTGACTAGTGTCCCCAAGTCCAGAAGCCCTCTGATTTATCCTTTCCAGAGGCTACATCTCTAGTTTTCTGCTAACTGTATGGGTTGAGGGGAGGTTCTTCTAATGTTAATGTTCCCTAGGACCTGGAGAGACTTTTTTTTTTATGATTCTGGTAAAGCATATATAAGATTTACCATTTTAACTCTATATGTATAGCTGATTGTATATGTGTGTGTGTAGGGTTTCTTTGTTTTTTTTTTTTTGTTGTTTTTTGTTTTTTTTTTTTTGTTTTTTTTTTTTTTAGTAATTCCTGTAGCCAATGTGGGGCTGGAACTCAAGACCCCAAGACCAAGAGTCACATGCTCGGATCACTGAGCCAACCAGGTGCCCCCATTTAAGCCATTTTTACCATTTTTAAGTGTGTTGTTCGGTGGCACTAAGCACATTCACACTGTTGTGGAACCCTCCATCTCCAGGACTCTTCCATCTTCCCAGACTGAAACTCTGTCCCCAGGAGACACTCACGCCCCCTCCCTTTCCCCCAGCCCTCCAGCGCCCACCAACCTACTTCCTGTCTCTATGAATCTATATCAAGACTACTCTGGGTCACTCATATGAGTGGAATCATCTGTGATTTGCTGGTTTTGCTCGGCATAGTGTCCTCGAGGTTTATCCAAGTTGTAGCCTGTGAGAGGATCTCCTTCCTATTTTTTTTTTTAAGATTGTATTGAGTCACCATGTACCTCAGTGCTCTGAATGCAATCTGAAATAGCCTTATGTGCTTCTCTATTGCCTGGGCCGCCCTCCTGGCACTAGCCTCCCCGAGCACAGGGACCATGTCTGTCTGTCTTTTTTTTTTTTTTTAAGATTTTATTTATTTATTCATGAGAGACCGAGAGAGAGGCAGAGAGAAAAGCAGGCTCCCTGTGGGGAGCCCAATATAGGACTCAATCCCAGGACCCCGGGATCACGACCTGAGCCAAAGGCAGATGCTCAACTGCTGAGCCACCCGGGCACCTCGATCTTCTTTTTAAGGCTGAATAACGTTCCGGTGTCTGGACAGAGCACATTTTGCTTATCCATTCATCCCTTGATGGGCACTTGGGTTGCTTCCCGCTTTGGGCTGCTGTGAACACGAGTGTGCAAATCTCTCTTTGAGCCCCTGCTTTCATTTCTTTGGAGGATACACCCAGCAGTGGCATTGCCGGCTCGTGTGGCAGGTGTAGGTGCAGTTTTTAGAGGAGCTACAGTATCGTTTCCCAGACAGACTTGAGCCGCTCCCGGCCCCCTGCGGCCCCCTGCGGCTCCCTGCGTGCCCCTGCATCGCCGTGACCTGGGCCTTCCCGCACCCCTGTAGGTGGGGCCTGCAGAGAACAGAGCGGGGTGTGTTTAGCCTCCCGTGGATAAGCCACGTCTTCACTCTCAATTTTCACCTGATGCCAGGGCTCTCTGGATCCTTAAATGTTCAGAGGAGACGAATTTCTCGATTCTGGGGGCCTTCTCCCCCATCCTCCACTCTCCCCACCTCGCCGAGCCACTCACGTTTTGCCTCGGGAATCTATTTCTGCCTGATGAGAGGGGGCCGTTCTTCTGTCTCAGGCCCCAGTCCTCCTGATTATGTTTTCAAAAATAATCAACAGCGTTGTTGAGGTCTGAATCACCTGCCGTGTAATTCGCCAAGTTGAAGCGCACCATCCCATGTGTTTTGCACTATTCGCCGAGTTATGCAACCATCACCATGAGCTCGTGGCAAAACACGTCTACCCCCCGAAAGAAACCCTGGGCCCATGAAGCAGCCCCCACGCACCCCCTGCCCCAGCCCCCCGCACCCGCTCGTCTCCTTTCTGTGTCTCGCTTTGCCTCTCCTGGACCTTCCGTGGCAATGGGCTCGTGTGATGTGTGCCTTCTGTGGCCGGCTCCTTTCACTGAGCAGAATGTTTTCTAGGTCCCCCCCAGCCCCCCGTGTAGCGCCCATCAGCCGGGGGGCCACTCGTTTTTGTGGCTGAGTGACATCCCCTCGTATGGACGTGCTGCTCTTGCTTTTCCACTCATCAGCTGCTAGACACTCGGCTCGCTTCCGTCCCCGGGCCCTTATGAGTAGCGCTGCCGTGGGTGTCGGGGCACGAGTGTCAGTGGGCGAGAAGTGCTGGGGTCCCGCGCGGGGCCGCCCCCCGCCACGCGCCCCCGCCTCTGGGCCCGGGCTCAGCCTCGGCGCCCTGCACGCTGCCCTGCACAGGTGGCCGAGATCCGGGTGGAGATGGAGCTGCGGGATGAGATTCTGCCCAGAGCCCAGAATATCCAGAGCCGCCTGGACCGACAGACCATCGAGACGGAGGAGGTATGAGCACCCTGGCTCGGGGCGGGGACACGGACCCGGACCCCTGGAGCCAGGGGGCAGCGGCCTCCACGCCCCCTTCCTCCCGACTAGGCCTTCCTGTCCCTCGCTCCTGCCCCATTTCTTCCGGCCCTGGTGCTGTCCTCTCCCCAGGTGAGCAAGACTCTGAAGGCCACACTGCAGGCCCTGCTGGAGGTGGTGGCATCGGAAGACGGGGACGTGCTCGACTCCCTCCAAGCCAGCCCCTCCACCGAGTCCCTCAAGTCCACCAGCTCGGACCCGGGGGCTCGGCAGGCTGGCCGGAGACGAGGCCAGCAGCAGGAGACCGAGACTTTCTACATCATGGTGGGAAGGGGGGGGTGGGGGTGGGGGGCAGGCCACAGGGAGGGGCCAGAGCTGGGATTAAAACTTCGGACACTTCTCGGGGCTTCGCAGAAGCTGCAGGAGTACCTGAGCGGACGGAGCATCCTTGCCAAGCTGCAGGCCAAGCATGAGAAACTGCAGGAGGCCATTGAGCGAGGTGGGCCCTGCCTCTGGCCCTCGACCCTCCTGCGTGGGGACCCCATGCGGCCCATGCTCCTCTCCGCCCGGAGAGCTTGGCGGGCATGCTGGCAATACCCCAGCAAGGGTCCCGGCCCCTACCCTGTGAGCCCGGCCCCTTGGCGCTGCCCAGGGCGGTGCTCACCTCCTGGCCTGAAAAGCTCATCAATGTTTTCTACTCCCCAGGTGACAAGGAGGAGCGGGAGGTGTCTTGGTGAGTGCGTCGTGCAGGGCCGGTGTGCTCTTTTTTTTTTTTTTTTTGATTTATTTATTCATGAGAGACACAGAGGGAGAGAGAGAGAGAGAGAGAGAGAGGCAGAGACACAGGCAGAGGGAGAAGCACGTGGGACTCGATCCCAGGTCTCTAGGATCACACCCTGGGCTGCCCCAGGGCCGGTGTGTTCTTTGCAGTGGTTGTTCCGCGGGGGCCAAGCTGCAGTGTCACCAGCCCACCCCTCCTCGGGGCCCAGCTCTGCTGCTCACGGTTCTATCTCTTAAATTTGTCACTTGGCCCCGTGGGTTCTGGAACCACATCGCGGGCTCCAGGACTCGGGGTGGGACAGCCTTTACTCCATGCCCGCTCCCCTCAGAGCCAACTTCCGTTCACCACAGGACCCAGTACACACAGAGAAAACTGCAAAAGAGCCGCCACCCCCGCCCCAGCTCCCAGTATAACCAGAAACTCTTCGGGGGAGACATGGAGAAGTTTATCCAGGTACTGGCTTTGCCTCACGCTCCAGCTGAGTGCGGGCGCTACCCCGCATTTTGGTTTCTGTCCAGCCCGGTGCTTGTGACCCCAGTGTCGCCTCCATTGCCAACAACTGGTCAACCGTCCTTCCTGGATGGGCCTTTGTCAGGTCTCCACTGATGGAAGGGAACGTCCTTAGCTAGTAACAGGCATCTAGAGCAAGCCTCAGGCAGGCGCATGTGCGACGTGGAACCCACAAGCCCCGCTTCTGGCTGACGTGGTGTGGAGGGAGGGTCCTAGAGGTCAGGGTGCGGGGGGCGAGAAAGGTCCAAGAAGAAATAGCGCTAGCCTTTGTTATGAAGCGACTATGCAGTCCGTCCGTATTCAAAAGAGCCAACGGACGATTTAAATGAACAAATTTGAGATTTGCAGTGTCACTCGATTCGAGGTCAACACGCAGAAGTTGCTTGCAGTAGACAGACAGCAAACAATGTCAGGCGCTGCCTAAACTGGCGGATGTCACAAACCACACGCCAACCTCGTTGCCGATACCCATGGCTTGTAAGAGAAAGATACAAGGGAGCGAGTGACACGGAGGGACAGTGAGTGACACGGAGGGACAGTGAGTGAACCCCCTCTGTCCGCAGAGCTCAGGCCAGCCCGTGCCCCTGGTGGTGGAGAGCTGCGTCCGCTTCATCAACCTCAATGGTAAGCCAGACCCAGGCCCTCCTGCTGCCGGCCTGGCCCTCGGCCCTGGCACCGGCCCCGGACCGGCTGGAGAGGGGACCCGGCACCCACCGGCTCTCATCCTCCCTCAGGCCTGCAGCACGAGGGCATCTTCCGGGTGTCGGGCGCCCAGCCCCGGGTCTC